>NW_006786802.1:606708-668167 GCF_000442215.2 Lipotes vexillifer | reverse complement strand
CAGGACAGCTAACACTGCCTATGGAAGCTGGGTTGGTGGAATTTACCAAAATCAGCCGGAAATTGAAGTAAGCATATTTTAAAATTACCACACTTTCCTAAAGGTGTCCTAAAAGAGATCTGAAATCCTGTTATGTTTATTTTCTCTGGTTTCATTAATGCTCAAACTCTAGAACCTACATGGTGTTTATTAAGAAAGCCAGGGATGTGAATTTATCTCCCATTTAGTTCATCTAGTCTTGTTTTTTCAAGAGCAGCTAACTCAGAAATATGTGCGTTGGTCATGAGAGGAGAACGAGATAGTAAACATGAGTCAGCACAGATCTGCCTCCCTACCCAGAAACAGCTGAGTAGTTGGTCCTGCCACCTTCTTATAAGAAAGATGGCATAATTAAATGGTACTGGCACGAGGTGGTCAGAACTCCTCATGTGAAATAGGAATTGACTTGTAGAGCAGCAATTCTGACCATCATTGAATTTTAAATACTTCCCTAGATCAACCTTCTCCTTCTGGGTACATAATTTTTTTTTAAAGGCAAAAAAAAAAAAATTGTGATTTTTATGATCTGGTTTAAACCATTTAGAACACTCTCTTTGAACTTCCTGGTATGAAGGTGTAACTCCCACATCCCTCTCTGATTACAGTTCATTGTTTTCAGCCCTGACAGGGATCTGCAGAATTTATTAACTCAGTAGACCTAGGCATCCTCCCTAGGAGGGAGCTGCAGAACCAGTTACTGTATTAAAGTTCAATATTAAAAAATATTTTTTTATAACTGATGTAGCAAACATTATTTATATCTTCTAGATAGCAACGTTTTGATGTTATATTTTTACAATATTCCAATAGATTTGAAAAAATTAGATAGTTACTGAAATTGGATGTAGAAGTATGTGTTGTCACCTGTTTAATTCTACAGGATGTGATGTAAGCTACAGTATATTTTCCAGTGTTTTTTAAAGTGTTTTATAACTAATATTGGAGGAAGTGTACAATGTCTAATGAATCCCCCATCACAACATTTTGTGAAATGTGAGTTAATTATCATCCGGAAAGCCTGAAAGCAAGAATTGTATTTTTTTTTAACAACTCAGTAAGTACTGTTGACTTACTAAGTAATATTTAGATTAAAATGTGAGTTCTTTTTTTCTTCTCATGAGTCATTTATTATCTTACCTCATTGCTCCTTTTCCCAGTTACTTTTCTTTCCCTCAGATATTTGGGATAATTACAGTTATGCTAATATCCTTTAAAAAATTAAAAGTCTGTATCCACGTTCAAAGTGTGCCTTAAAATATTCGTTTTGGGGGCTTCCCTGGTGGTGCAGTGGTTAAGAGTCCGCCTGCCGATGCAGGGGACACGGGTTTGTGCCCCAGTCTGGGAAGATCCCACATGCCGGAGAGACCACAACAGTGAGAGGCCCGTGTACCGCAAAAAAAATTTTTTAAAAATTCGTTTTCTTCTCCTTTTCAAATGTGACACTGAATATATTTTTCCCTCAGACAAATGAATAAAACAAAGCTCACAAAATGTCCATGTGGATTGTAAAATGCTAATACATCTTCATAACTCTTTGTTTAGATTAGATTGGGATGGGATTCGTAAGCATTTGGATGAATATGCCGCTATTGCAAGTTCCTCTAAAGGAGGAAGAATCGGAATTGAAGAATTTGCGGAGTATTTGAAGCTGCCTGTTTCAGATGTCTTGAGACAACTTTTTGCACTCTTTGACAGGGTAGGTTAAAGTTTAATCTTTAACACGCAAATATTTTTATTTCGCAAGTCCCCACAGGGTATAAATCAGTATGGCAGGCATTAGGAAAATCTTGCTAGGTCAGTGTTAGAAGAAGCAAGGCTGAGCCCATAGTTTAATTGCATGATTTTGTTTTTCAGCTTAATAGTAGTAGTAGTAATAATAATAGTAATATAATAATAATTGCGTGTGTGTGTGTGGCAACAGTTATGATAGTGTCTATTTATTTTAAACACCAGGTCAGAAATAAATATTGTGACCATATACGCATATTTGTGTATGGAATTGGAAAGGTTTACATAACTAGCAAGAATTTTAATATTTATGTCAAAATCTTACATTGATGACACGGGTGGTACTATTCTATCCTGAAGGTTTCTGGACTTCCCCCAAAACATCCGAAGACCAAATAGATTTTAGTTTATTTATAACAAAGTTTTCAATTAAAGCTTGACAGTTAGTCCTTATATTGGGGATTCAGTTTTCTGCTTATGAATATGTACGTACATGGAGTTAGATAATTGAAATGTCAAAGTTTCCTTAGGAAAAGTGCATCAAGATTTCAAGTTCTCTCTTTTTAATTTGTTTTTTAATATATAAAGTTGACAGTAAAGTTTACTTTTTTGGTTACAGTTTTGTGAATTCTAACAAATGCATAGAGGCATGTAACTACCACCACATTCAAGAAATACAATTGCAAAAAAAAAAAAATTCCCTGTAGCTAGGTTTTTATAGTCAAGCCCCTCCCTCACCTTTAACCACTGGCAATCACTCCATCCCTATAGGTTTGCCTTTTCCAGATGCCATACAAATGGAATCATTTAGTATATCCTTTTGAGTCCAGCTTCTTTCAGTCAGCATAACGCACCTGAGATTCAGCCACGTTATTGCATGTATCTGTAATTTATCTCCTTTTATTGCAGAGTGGTATTCCATTGTGTGGATGTACCATACTTGGTACATCCATTCCCCAATTGAGGAACATTTGGTTTGTTTCCAACTTGGGACATTTATGAATATAACTGTTCTAAGCGTTCATGTGTAGGTTTTTGAGTGAATATAGGTTTTCCTTTTACTTGGGTAAATACTTAGGATTGTTATCTTTTTTATTTCACATTCATTCCTGAGGGATATTTTTGTTGTACATATATGGAATTCTGTATAGAGTTCTTCCCTTTCAACAATTTAATAATTTCATCCTGCTGCCTTCAGGCCTATCTGGTTGTTTTTCAAGTTCCTCCTGCCATGGTATTTTATCCAGACGTAGTGCTTTTTGTATTTTGATCAGAGTTTCTAATTGTAGTGAGAAGGAGAGATAGGCTAAACTAAGCTCATTCTATCCTGGCTGGCACCAGAAGTCCCAGGTCTCTATCAACCACTGGGAAAAGATATTTTGCAAAGAAATTATAGCCTGCTGACAGAAACCAGGACAGAGCTTTTCTTTTTCTTCTTACCCAGAGGTCACTAACATTCCTAATGACTTATTCTGTGACTTATTCTCTTAGATGAACTATTATTCTTTTTTAAATTTATTTTAATTTTGGCCGCATTGGGTCTTCGCTGCTGGGCGTGGGCTTTCTCTAGTTGCGATGAGCGGGGGCTACTCTTCGTTGCGGTGCGCAGGCTTCTCATTGTGGTGGCTTCTCTTTGTTGTGGAGCACGGGCTCTAGGTGTGCGGGCTTCAATAGTTGTGGCACGTGGGCTCTCTAGTTGTGGCTCGCAGGCTTAGTTGCTCCACGGCATGTGGGATCTTCCTGGACCAGGGCTTGAACCTGTGTCCCCTGCGTTGGCAGGTGAATTCTTAACCACTGCGCCACCAGGGAAGTCCCTTAGATGAACTATTCTTTAACATGATGCAGGTAAGCAACCTTCTTCCGTATGGAGTGCACAAGCCTCTCTTCTGTGCTTGTTGCAGCATACAAATATTTTTTCCTTGTCCGTGAAATGGTAATGTGTCACTGCAATGGTGCTACTTTAAAGTGTAGTGAAGATTTAGGGAAAAGTAGATGTAAATTATGGGATGTAACAGTGCAAGTTGGGAAAATACAGGCACTTTTCACTTGTACTGTTACTAGTATTTCTGTGAGATTTGTATAGCATTTTTCAGTATGGCTCTGGAAACCATGCAAGCAATTTTAAATAAAGTTTCTATAAATATGAACTTGGCAACAGGAAGGAATATGGCAGGGACATACAAATAAGAACAGGAGATGGGGAAATGGGAAGTGACATGAAACAGGGACCAAGAGGGAAGTTCAAAGCACATCATAGACTTTATGCTCATCAGGATTTTTAATCAAGATTAAAAATAGTCTCCATAGAGGGCTTCCCTAGTGGCGCACTGGTTGAGAGTCCGCCTGCCTATGCAGGCGACGCGGGTTCATGCCCCGGTCCGGGAGGATCCCACATGCCGTGGAGCGGCTGGGCCCGTGAGCCATGGCCGCTGAGCCTGCGCGTCCTGAGCCTGTGCTCCGCAACGGGAGAGGCCACAGCAGTGAGAGGCCCGTGTACCGCAAAAAAAAAAAAAAAAGTCTCCATAGAAGTTGCCCTGTCTTTCAGGTGTCAAACTGTCATAACAGCAATAACAGGATTGCTTTGACACCTGTTCTGTCTTTTGATGACTGATGATACCTGCCAGTGGCCCCATTGTTTCTATAGCACTGGGATATGTGGGAAGATTTGGGAGTGGGGAAGGGAGTGTAAACCAAGGATTACAATGAGCCCTAGTTAGCCAGATTGACTCACTCTGAACGAAAGAATACAATTAGCTCCAAGCAGTTTGGAGACTGGTGAGCCTTTGTGGCCAGTGTGGTCAATCACACTTCTGCATGGACTGCTTCCATCGGCTCATGTATCAGTTGTAACTCTAAGTTTTCTTCATTTCTTTGTATAGTGTAAAGACTTAGCTTTAGATATAGACCATGAGTTGGTCTTTACAACACTTTTGATCTCCAACATACTGGAAGGTAGAGAAAATAATCTGGAGAATTAACAACTAATGCATTTGACCTTTCTTTACCTCTTCCTTTTCTCTTCTCTTTGTCTCTCTGTCTTTCTCGCTTTCTTTTTTTTTTGTTTTTAACATACCTGCATGTCTGTGCCTGTGAAGATTTGCTTTGTTTTGAGAAGCTGAATTATGCAATCGTTGCCACACCCTGTGCACATCCCCACTTCCATGTTCTCTTGGAGGGATTTAGCTGGGAAATGTTCCACAGAAAAGACAAAGAAGTTCAGTAACGTCATAGTTTATTTCTCTCTGAGTAGCTTAACTTGCTAAACTCAATACTTATGAGGGGTGGGGGAGGAAGAAGGGTGGGATGTTCCTCTTGCTCTTTCATTTCAGTAGCTATAAATTTTTGCAGGGCAGAGGGCTCCTCCCATGTGCCTTTCCCACTTTATTCTCCTTTTCCCCTTCCTTCTTTTCTTCTCTCAATCTCTCCCCAAGTCTGGTGCAATTGTGGTTGGTATTTTGGGGAAGGGGAGAGATCTGTATATCTCTCCATGTTCCCTTACTCCTTCTTCACACATACATTCCTGGCAAGTCTGCAAAAACTTCATAATGGTTTTCGTCTCAGTCTGTCCTAAAAAAAAAAAAAATGTGCTGTCTATTCAGTTTCTTCTGACAATCTGATGTGTTCTTTTAGATTGTCAGATATGCGATGGCAGATGATTTCAAGGTCCAACAGAAATGTGGCATTCATGATCCAAAGCATAGCATGGCTCGTTGGATTAGGATAGTTTTTTGTGGAGAGGTCTTATCTCTGAAAAAAAGGAAAAGAAGACCCTTTTCATCTTTAGCTTTCATTCAGCTTCTTTATTTTCCCAAATGTACACTGAACTCTCTGAATCAGAGGCTGATAGGGATTAGTCAAAAGTCCACATGAGTTAGAGTTGAGAGCTGAAACAGTAGTTTAAAACAGTGGCTTCTCAACATTTTTTATATTCATAATTCAGTTTTCAAGACTAGCTTTTTTTTGCCAACACTCTTGAAGGCATTTAAATACACTTAATGGGACTGAGAAACAACACTAGCTAAGTCAGAAATAATTATAACACAGTCATTTTTACAGTTATAAGAATATCTACACAGCATCACCTTATTTCTTTCATTCTTCAATGCTGTGTTATTGAGCAGAGCCGTGTGCTGCCCTGCCAGCAGTATCTTACATACCTATGAGACAAAGTCCTCAAATATTGCAGCACACATGTCATCTTTGTTGCTAGTTTGACAGTATACCATGTTATCTGCCTCTTACCTCTTACTAGTGGCAAGTCATCTCATCTGCACTACATCTCATGATACATTCAGGGTCATGTTCCATCTGGCACACATCACCATAACGGTATGTATATTCGCTGGTGGCAAAGCGATATTTCAGGGATCAGCAGACTTTTTTCAGCAAAGAGCCGGATTGTAAATATTTTTGACTTTGTGGGACATTTGGTCCTAAACTTTCAGTATAATTTGTACAACTGAATAGAAAAGTTAATCCACCCCACTCAGAAAGATTTCTGTTTATTTTCAGTCACTTAAGCCACATAAATGCCCTGTCCTAACTCTCAGCTTGAAAATCTGCATAATACAGCACCCTACCTTCTCTAACAGGGAAGGGCAAGCAAGGATGCTTGTTATTATATGCTCATTATTTGCTCATGATTTAACACTTGAACTAATGCCAAGGACAGGGCAGACAGGAAGAACTGGTATAAAGAAACGCATTCATTCCACACAATGCAAAAGAGTAATAAAAGATCTCCAGAATAGCCAAAAATGTTGGCTTGTCAAAGTGCTGAAGTATACACACACTTTCCTGTTCTAATATTTAAACAAAGGACATAGTAATGCCAGAAGAACCAAGTACCAGTTAGAAGGCCGAAATGGGAAAAATCAGGACAGTTTTCACATTTTTTAGAGAATGGAAATAGTAACCAACTATCTAAATTTTCTTAGCCTGTGGTCTGTTGTGTGCATAACGGTTTTGGTAAAAAGAGAGTGAGCTCATGCCAGCCTATAGCTGAGTGATTAGAAATCAGTCTCTCTCATCTGTGAAGATGAAGGATATACCACTAGTTAGAAATGGGGAGGATGTCAATAAGAAGTAGACAGATTTGGTGAGAATAAAGATTCAGAATGACCCCCTTTAAATCAGATGTGGAACGATGGTGGCTATAAGCCCTGACTGCAATCCTTCAGTCAGTCCTTAAACTTTACCAGCACGCTTTATTTTCATCAGTTTAGGAAATATAGCAGGTGACAGTCAGCAAACTACAGCTGATAGACCAGATCCAGTCTGACGCCTATTTTGTAAATAAAGCTTTATTGGGACACAACCATGCCCATTTGTTTATGTACTTCCTATGGCTGCTTTCATAATACAGTGCCAGAGGTGAATAGTTGAACAGTGAAGTCTTCTATCCTTTTTTTTTAAATTGAAGTGTAGCTGATTTACAATGTTGTGTCAGTTTCTGGTGTACAGCAAAGTGATTCAGTTATATTTATATATTCTTTTTCAGATTCTTTTCCATTATAGGTTATTACAAGATATTGAATATTTTTCCCTGTGCTACACACTAGGACCTCGTTGTTTATCTACTTTATATCTAGTAGTGTGTATCTGTTAATCCCAAGCTCCTAATTTATCCCTCCTCCACCCCCCTTTTCCCCTTTCTTCTATCCTTTAAATTTCCAGTTCGGGTTTGATGTGTACTTTAGTATTTCATAGCTCATGTGAAAAGAACTCATCTTGATTCCAATCTCAATTAATCAGGATTTGTTATATGAAATCTAAAGCTCATATGATATAATTAACAGAAGAAGGCTATCACTTTCTGAGTGGGCTAGATGAACATTCCTGTCCAGTTGTACCAGTCGTCCTGAAAGTTTGATGGCCTATATGTCTGACCATTTCCTTCTTCAATTCTCATGGTGACTTAACTCCCCCATGCAGTCCAGCATAATATTTTCCCTCCCTGAGTGTTCTTACACTAGAAATATCCTATTAAGCACGAGAATTGTATGCTTTCTTTTTGGCTTCTCAATGCAAGTCTACCTAGGAGACACTTAGAGGAAACAGAAAGGAGAGGGCATTGATTAAAGCTCGATTTTTTATTGGAACAAGTGAGCAATGGCCTCCTCCAAGAGCATAAAGAGGTAAAGAATAGGGCTTTGTAAGGAGCAAATTGTGTCAGACCAATTTAATTTCCTCCTATGACAGATTGACAGTCCAAGATGATAAAGAAGAAGAAATAGATATTATCTCTATGGACTCTAGAAAGGTTTTTGATTTCATCCAACGTGACATTCTCATCAATAAATTAGGAAGGTCTGGTCCAGATCATGTTGCAGTTAGGTGAAAGCCCCACTTGACAGAGAGCCCTCACTGAAAGTGGGAGCTGTGTGCCCTGTGTTATTCGAGACCTGCTTCAGTCCCCCCACCTTGGAGTTCTGTGTGGAGGAGCAACATATTTGACAGGTTACCGGAATACTTTTGAAAACCAGACAATACGTCAAAGTGAGGATAAGGGTATGTAAGTATGTCTTTAAAAGTTGTAGAACCAGACCCAAGAAAAAGATTAAATTACAGTCATATATAACATAAAAATACTTGGGCATGAGAAGGAAACTGAATGCAAGGTAAGAATGAAGCTGCAGTCACCACTTCATGGCACATGAAGATCTAGACTCACAGCATTCTAGAGATGAAAGGATGTTTAGTGTCAAATTGCCCATCTTCCTCATTTCTCAGGAAGCTTCCAGCCCAAAAGAGGAAGTTGTATGCTCAAGGCTACAGAGCTGGTTAGTTGCACCACTGGGAACTCCTAGTTCAGTATTCTTTTTACTACAAACCATCTCTGGACTTTTTAAAACTAACTTTCTTGAGGCATATTTTACATATCATAGCATTCAGCCATTTCAAGCATACAGTTCAATGATTTTTTTAGTAAATTTACCAAGTTGTGCAACCAGCACCATAAATCAGTTTTAGAGTTTTTCCATCACCCCATTATGATTCCTTGTGTCATTAACTGTTAATTCCTGTCACCTACCTATCTCCCAACCCTAGGCAACCACTATAGTAAGTCCTCCTGCGTTGTTCTAGACCTGGTCTAGAATAAAGACTAGAATAGAGACTTGTATAGATTTGCCTTTTCTGGACATTTCATATAATGGAATCTTACAATATACAGTATCATGTCTGGCTTTTATCACTTATTGTAAGTTTTTGAGGTCCATCCATGTTGTTGCCTGTATCAGTAATTCATCCCTTTTTATTGCCAAATAGTACTCCATTATATGAATTTATCACATTTTGTTTATTCATTCACCTGTTAGTCGATATTTAGGTTGTTTCTACTTTGGAACTATTATGAATAGTGTTGCTAGTAGCATTCCTGTGTCACTGTTAACTTTTTAAGTTCAATAACTCTTCCCCCTCAAATTGAGGTTAAACTTTCCATTGAATATGGCCTCTTCCCCTACTCTTTTTCTCCAGAGCTGCACAGTAGAGTTCCCCCAGACAGCAACCAAAGTTCCTATTAATGTTCTAATAAATAGCCTTAGGGGATTAAATAGTCCAGAGAAGAAAAGGCTTGTTAATCTAATAACAGTCTTTTATTCTATGATGGCTTATGAGAAACTGTTAGCCAAATGCTTTCCATCTTAGCAGAAAATAAATGAGAGGAATTGGATTTAAACTTCAGCGAAAAACACTTCAGATGGTCATAAGGAGGCACATTTTATATGACAATGGATGCTGTCAAGTTAATTTGCAATATTATAAAAACAAAGCCCATGTAATTTCCTCAGAAGCTTATATGAATGGATTTAAATCTGTCTGAGGCCAGATGGCCCCTTGTGATCCCCTAAAGGGAAGAAAGTCCTTTTGTGGTGCTTCTTCAGTGTAATAAAGGAAAACATTTGGCCTTTGGTGTTTACAGAGACCATTTCACGGTGCCCATGAGACCAGTTATTGGAATCATTGTGCCATAAAACCAGTTGATGGAGAGTTTTCTATAAACCACTAAGTGTGGCAGGAGACATTGCTCTCATGTCCTACACAGAGCAGTGTCTCCCAGCTACTATTCTCTCCCCAATAATAGCTAGAATAATCATTATTTAATTCTAGAATTGTACAGTTTATAAAGTAATTTGACGTTTAATCTCCTTTTGACTTCATATTTGAGCCTTAGTGGTTTCCAGAGTAACCTGTGAGGTAGACTCTGTCACATGGCAGTTCAGAGTCCTTTCCAATTTCATTCTATTCTATTGAGTTGCCTTTATCTCCCATCTCAGCAGTAAACTCTCATCACACTGGACTACTCATTATCTCTTGAATACCACACATGCTTTAGTTCCTCTATCTTTTCACTACACCACCCCTATATATATATATATTTTATATATAAGATATATATATATATATATATATATTATATATAAGATATATATATATATATATATATATCTTGTCTTTTTGGAGAACTCTGACTTAGCCTATGGTCAGGCCTACACATTACCTCTTCTGTAGGTAAATGTTCTCCTTTCCTTTCCTCAGCAGAACTTATTGTTCCCCTTTTGGGCACCCATATTGGTTTGATAATCCTATAAAATATATTACTGTCTGACCTTTTATAAGTAGCTTAACTTCTCTGAGTTTTCCTTTCCTTATTTCAAATGCTTTTATGTCTTTCCTGGAAATTCTATAAAATCGATATACCAAAGAATATTATATACAAATGTAATAGTTTAGTATTAATAGTAGAAATGTGAAAATAGACCTCAGATTATAGTTACAACACCTAGTTTTCTGTGGGTCTCTTTGATCCTTGAGGACAGCAATCCTGATGTTTTCATCTTTCTCTCCTAAACATTGAGTCTAAGTCCTGAAACATAATAAAAGAAATTGAATCATTATGAAGTAGGCAGGGGAGATACTATTATCATCAGTTTGCAGATTGAAATTAAGGTCCAAAATGCTGAGTGATATAAGGATTTAGTTATGTCCTGGCCACTTTTCCCTGAGTTTACCAATAGAACTTCCAAAGACTGCTGAAGGGCTTGTACCCTGACTCTACCTAGTATCAAGGGTGAGGTTTCTCAAAGTATTATCTGGGACTATCTGTCATAGACTGACTTCTGAAGATACTTATTAAAAATATAAAATCTCACAAATGTAATTTTGAGCAAAGAGAATCCAGACACACAAAATCAGAAAAGAGAGGACAGTACTACCAAATTTACAGAAATAAAAAGTATTATAAAACAGTACTATGAGCAACTGTATGCCAACAAGTTGGTTAACCTAGATGTAATGGACAAATTCCTAGAAATGTACAACCTACCAGGACTGAATCATGAAGAAACAGAAAATATGAACAGACCTAACTAGTAAGGAGATTGAATGAGTAATTTTTTTTAAAACTCCCAACAAAGAAAATCCCAGGACCAGATGGCTTCACTAGTGAATTCTACCAAATGTTTAAAGAAGAGTTAACACTAATCCTTCTCAAACTCTTCCCAAAACTTGAAGAGGAGGGAATACTTCCCAATTCATTCTATGAGGCCAACATTATCCTGATACCAAGGTCAGAAAAAGATAGTACAGTTGACCCTTGAACAACACAGGAGTTAGGGGAACCAAACCCCGTGCAGTCGAAAATCTCTGTATAACTTTATAGTCGGCCCTATGTATCCATGATTCTGCATCCACAGATTCAACCAAGCTCAAGTGTAGTACTGTAGTATGTATTTATTGAATAAAATCCTAGTAGAAATGAAGGCACATAGTTCAAACCCGTATTGTTCAAGTGTCAACGGTACATGAAAAGAAAACTATGGACCAATGTCCTATATGAATTGTTTTATTTATTTATTTATTTTGGTCTTAGTTGCAGCAGGCGGGCTGCTTACTTGCGGCTTGCCAGCTCCTTTAGTTGCAGCACGTGTGCTACTTAATTGCAGCACAAGTGCTCCTTAGTTGCGGCTCATGGGCTCCTTAGTTGTAGCATGCATGTGGGATCTAGTTCCCTGACCAGGGATCGAACCCATCTCCCTTGCATTGGAAGGCAGATTCTTCACTACTGCACCACCAGGGAGGTCCCCCATATGAATATTGATGCAACGATTCTGAACAAAATACTAGCAAACAGAATTCAACAGCACATAAAGAGGATTTTACATCACGACTAAGTGGGATTTATTCCTTGAACGCAAGGGTGGTTCAACATATGAAAATCAATCAATGAAATAAACCACATTAACAGAATGAAGGGGGAAAAAACACAGTTACCTCAATCGATCCAGAAAAAGCATCTGACAAAATTCAACACCCTTTCAGATAAAAACACTTAACAAACTAGGAATAGAAGAAAAGTACCTCAACATAATAAAAACCATATATGAAAAGCCCACAGCCAACAGCATACTCCATGGTTTGAGCCTGAAAACCTTTTCTCTAAGATTAGGAACACAAAAGGATGCCTGCTTTCACTACTCCTATTCAGCATAGTACTGGAAGCCCTAGCCAAAACAGTTAGGCAAGAAAAGAAATGAAAGGAATATGAGCTGGAAAGGAAGAAGAAAAATTATCTCGGCTCACAGAATACATGATCTTATATGTAAAAAAATCCTGCAGACAACACACACACACACACACAATTGTTAGAACTAATAAACTAATTCAGCGGAGTTGCAGGATACAAATCCACACACAAAACTTAGTTGTGGGGACTTCCCTGGTGGCTCAGTGGTTAAGAAGCCGCCTGCCAACGCAGGGGACACGGGTTTGATCCCTGGTCTGGGAAGATCCCACATGCCGCAGAGCAACTAAGTCCGTGTGCCACAACTACTGAGCCTACGCTGTAGAGTCCGCAAGCCACAACTACTGAAGCCTGCATGCCACAACTACTGAAGCCCACAAGCCTAGAGCCCATGCTCCACAACAAGAGAAGCCACCACAATGAGAAACCCGTGCACCGCGACAAAGAGTAGCCCCTGATCACCACAACTAGAGAAAGCCCGCGCGCAGCATCAGACCCAATGCAGCCATAAATAAATAAATAAATAAATAAATAAATAAATAAATAAAAGAATCTGCCTACCAATGCAGGGGATACAGTTTCGATCACTGGTCCGAGAAGATCCCACATGCCGTGGAGCAACTAAGCCCGTGCAATGCAATTACTGACCCTGCACTCTAGAGCCCACATGCCACAAGTACTGAAGCCCGCGTGCTTAGAGCCCACGCTCCGCAACAAGAGAAGCCACTGCAGTGAGAAGCCTGTGCACCGCACCGAAGACCCAATGCAGCCAAAAATAAATAAATTTATTTTTTTTTTAAAAACTTAGTTGTGTTTCTATACACTAACAATAAACAATATGAAAAAGAAATTAAGAAAGTGACTCTATTTACAGCAGCATTAAAAAGAATAAAATAGGAATAAACAACCAAGGAGGAAGAAGACTTGTACACTGGAAACTACAAAGTGTTGTTCAAAGAAATTTAAAAAGATGCAAATAAATGGAAAGACATCCTGTGTTCATGGATTGGAATTCTTAATATTGTTAAGAAGTCAATACTACCCAAAGTGGTCTACAGAGTCTGTGCAATCCCTATCAAAATCCCGACAAAAATTTTTTTACAGAAGTCAGAAAATCCATCCTAAAATTCATATGGAATCTCAAAGGATGCTGAATAGACAAAATAGTCTTGCACAAGAACAAAGTTGGAAGTCTTACACTTCCTGATTTCAAAACTTACTACAAAGCTACAGTAAACCAAATAGTATGGTACTGGCATAAAGACAGACATGAACCAATGGTATAGAATAGAGAGCCCAGAAATAAACCTGTGTGTGTGCATACAAATGATTTTCGATAAGGGTGCCAAGACCATTCAATGGGGAAGGAACAGTCTTTTCAACAAATGGTGCTGAGAATACTGTTTAACCACATGCAGAAGAATGAAGTGGACTCTTACCTTATGCCATATATAAAAATTAACTCAAAATGGGTCAAAGACCTAAGCATAAGAGCTAAAACTATTATAAAATGGGGGACTTCCCTGGTGGCGCAGTGGTTAAGACTCTGCGCTCCCTGTGTAGGGGGCCCGGGTTCGATCCCTGGTCAGGGAACTAGATCCCACATGCGTGCCGCAACTAAGAGTTCACCTGCCACAACTAAGTAGCCCACGAGCCGCAACTCAAGTGTTGAGCCCATGTGCCACAACTAAGGAGCCCAACTAGGGAGCCGCCTGCCGCAACTAACTAGGGAGCCACCTGCCACGACTAAGACTCAGTGCAACCAAATAAATAAATAAATTTTTTTAAAAAGATGGTTAAAATGGTAAATTGCACATTACATGTATTTAACCACAATTTAAAAATTTTTTAATTAAAAATTTAAAAACAAGATACAAAAAAGTATATACTATATGATTCCATTTATTTAAGGTACAAAAATGAATCTGTGGTGTTAGATGTCAGGACAATGGTTAGTTACCCTTGGGAGAGGAGAATAACTGGAAAGAGGCATGAAGAGGCTTTGGAAGTCCTGATGATGTTCTGTTTCTTGACTGGGGTGTTATGACATGGGTATATACATTTTGTGAAATTCTTTGAGCTATATATTTGTGATTTGTACAGTTTTCTATGTGAATGTTACACTTCCAAAAGATTCCAGAAACGTAAATCATGAGCCCCACAGCAGACTATACAGAATCAGAATCTCTGAGGATGGGACCTGGGGACCCTGCATTTTAAAAATCCCCCTTCCAAGTTTTTCTTAAGAACATTGGATGCTGCAGATCTTTGCTAAAGGAAGAGAATTAGGTAAATATTTTTCCAGTGCCCCAGAATTCTTCAATTGTACCCTAACAATAAATATTCCTTAGAAAAGAAATTCTTGATATCCTTGAGTCATTTACCTTCTCCTGTTAGGAAACTCCACGTCATCTTTCAGGTGCTGAGAAAGAGAACTAAAAATAGTTAACAGCATATAGAAATGTATAGTTTAATATATTACACTTAAAAATATGATTTCTTCTAATTTGTCAGACATACTGTAACTTAGGAGTATTTTATTGACGCCCTCTGAAAAATGGCAGGTGCTAGGACCTAGTGGAATTCAGGCAGCTAGGGTAGGAGGTGCACCCGGGGTGTGGTACAGTGCAAGCAAGTACAGAAAAGCCAGTTCTTCCGCATGTAAACTACTTAGACTCCATTTCATCTCTCTCATACCACCTCCAAGATTTCAGCAGCCTTTACCCTTTACCCTTTCAGTAAACCAAAAGCATGTTTCTTGCAAAGGCTCTATTGGAACGAGCAGATCAAGGTCAAGGTCTTGGACAAGCTCTTGGAGACCTTCTTGGAGGAGGCGGTCAGAAAAGTAGAGGAGCAGGAAATATTGGAGGGATAGTTGGAGGAATTGTGAATTTTATCAGTGAGGCTGCAGCTGCTCAGTATACCCCGGAACCACCACCCACTGAGCAGCATTTCACCAACGTGGAGGCCAATGAAAGTGAGGAAGTTAGGCGGTTTCGGCAACAATTTGCACAGCTGGCTGGACCAGACATGGAGGTGGATGCCACTCACCTAATGAATATTCTCAACAAAGTCCTGTCTAAGCACAAGGATCTGAAGTCTGACGGCTTTAGTCTTGACACCTGCCGGAGCATCGTGTCCATCATGGACAGTGACACAACTGGAAAGCTGGGCTTCGAAGAATTTAAGTATCTCTGGAGAAACATCAAGAAATGGCAGCGTGTTTATAAGCAATATGACAGGGACCATTCTGGGTCCCTGGCAAGTTCTCAGCTGCGGGGGGCTCTGCAGGCAGCAGGCTTCCAGCTAAAGGAACAACTTTACCAAATGATTGTCTGCCGATATGCCGATGAGGATGGAAGTATGGATTTTAACAACTTCATCGGCTGCCTGGTTCGCCTGGATGCCATGTTTCGTGCCTTCAAATCCCTGGATAGAGATGCGGATGGCCTGATTCAGGTGTCTATCCAAGAATGGCTGCAGCTGACCATGTATTCCTAAAGTGGGCACTAAGTCGGGACTACCCCGGGGGACAGGAGTGCTGGAAGCTTAGCCATGCTCTCTGCATAGTTGCGGTTTCCCCATCCAAAGCTGTCATTTCCTGCCGAGTTCTTTCATAACCCGACCTATTTCTGAACTTGTGCTGCCCTTTACTGCTTAATTAAACAGATTTTTCATGAAAAATGTTCTGAGTGGTTTGTATGTCGGCTTTTTGAGACACAGGATTAATATGGACTTATATATGTGATGGGAGTGCAAGGCAGGCTCTAATGGAGTAGATTTTAATAGGTCATTTCTTATTTGGTGAATGAATTACAAAGAGCGAGAAAGCTGTTGTTGTTATTGTTAAGCATGAAATTTTGAAAAAAATCCTGGAATAAATCAAGAAAGCTCTCAGGAGATATATTTTTTTCCTTTAAAAAAGGTGAGGAGGCAGGAAATTCAAAACCTGTTTTTCTCTTAATTCACATCTGGTCTTTCTATTACATTTTTTTTTAAAAAAGTGTTTTCCTGGTAACCTGCTTAACTGTATAGAATCAAGTTCAGAAATGTGAAATTAAGCAGTTTTATAAAAGGTAGTGTTTGTTTAAATGGTGGAACAACTATCTAAAATCTAGAATTCTTTAGTCCCGTTTCTCTAGCAAAATAAGCTTGTAACAGTTTTGTTTTGATATAATTGTAAAGAGGATCAGGGCATTGGGGAATGAAAGAGCGCACTTATAGTTGAAATGTCTCTGGTTGCCTTAATGAATCAAAGTGTTAGCTCTTACACGTACTCCAAAATCAGGCACGCCCTGCTGATGCTAGCCAGCTCTTGTCATGTCTTGCCCTGCCTCAGAGCAAAGAATATTCTTTCATTTGTTTGAAAACTGCAGACAGGAAAAAAAAGTAAACAAAGAAAATGTACACAAATCATAACCAGTTATTTGGTATCTAAAGCGATAGAGAGATGTATAAATATATATAAATGTTGCTGAGTCTTTATTGCAGTGGTTCTCAGCCCTGACTGCAATTTAGAATCACCGGGAGAGCTCTTGAGCTGAGTCCCACTCCATATGAGTTAAATACAAATCTTTAGAGGTGGAGCTCAGACATGAGTATTTTTTAAAGCTCCCCGGGTGATTCTGATGAGCAACCAAGGTTGACAGCCACAGCTTTAAGGTTAGTCTGTCTTCACTGTATTTTTCATATTAGTCTCAGCTGAAAACTGAGGTCCCCACAGGAGTCAGTGTTGCCAGCTTCCAAAAAAACGAAGATAGGAGTATGGAGAAACTGCCACCCAAAAAGCAGGGGTAGTTGTGCCTTTCTTGTGAATGGCCCTTGGTTTGGCTTTTTCATTTTGATTCAGGTGGTGATAACGGGGCAAACAGAATCCAGGAATCCCCGGCCAGTAGACTCAGCTAGAGAGGCTGCATTTTCAAGTGCTCTGTTCATCTGCCTATTTAATTGGTTTCTACCCTCCTGCTTCTCTGGTTTTTAATGCTGTCCCTCTCTCCCAATCTACTTTGGAGGATCATCCTGAGTTTGAAGATAAATCCTTCCTTTTTGACTCATTTAGAGGAAAGCTGTAACTGTTGAAATAATGTAACTGGCCTGTTAACAGCCCTCAGCTGCCTGTTAGAAATCCCCAGTGAAAATAGGAGAGGTTGGCATTTGGCCTCTGTGGACACCATTATCACCATCATATAATATTTATGAAATACCACATGCGTGTAATTCTGAATTGAGCCAAGCCCAGAGATCACATCCGCTTTCCTCAAGGGACCTGTAATTTAAACTTGGTCTGGGGAGCTACTTAAAACAGGTGTGGTTATATTAGAATGAGGCTGCAACCGCACATTAATATCAGGATCCCTGTTTTAGAATATGGCCACTAGTATGTTAGGCATGGCTGTAGTAATATAGCCAGGAAAGGGGAAATCTGCCAAGATGCCTTTTAAGGTCTCAGAATATTAAGTTTATAATTTAACCTTTCCACATGATGGTTGGGGAAAAGAAAACGTAGCCCCACTTTTCTCCCCTCACTTCATTTTAAATGTTTTATGAAAGTTAAGACAATTATCTCACACTAGGGGTGGTATTAAGTATTTCTCTTGCTCTTCACGTTAAGGGATTACCTACTTTTATGATTCTCTTCCTGCATGCACAGGGCAAAACATCCTGAAGTTACCAAGTTTCTCTTTTGTTCTTTTCTGAATTTGTGTAAAATTTGACAAATAACCCCAGGCACTAGAGTGGATCCCAGAAAATTTAGTCCAAAGTCTGGATTTTTCCAAGTAAACAAACCTTTGGCATTGTGTAGAACCAATAGCCTAACAAGTGATTGAATTTCTTAATTTCCATCCAATGGGTTTGTTTGTTTGTTTGTTTTAGTTGGTGTTTTAAAGGCACATCTTCAGTGTAAGAGGGAGTATTTACCTGATAATTTTTTTCAAATGTTGCCTTTTCTACATGGAAGACTACTGATAGCCTAAGATGAAGGGCTTTCATTAATATAACTCCATCTCATTTTCAAATTTCTAAAAGCAATACAATCAATGTAGTAAGTTGAAAATAATAATGATTTTGTTTAAATGTGAAATTATACATCTACATTTTTTAATTTCAAAATATCCCATATGATTTTGAAAAACACCTTAGTCTTGATTTAATACACTGAATTCTGTAACCTATAATAGCAGGGAAAAGAACTGTGTGTTCTGTACCTAAGAACAGCAAATGTCCAAAAACATTCAAAATTTGTATATCATCTTAAAGGTCACTTTAAAAATATTTTTTGAGTAATAGTGCATGTGATTTAAAAGTTGATTTATGTAGCAACTTCAATCAGAAATTTCATCAGTAATATTGCACAACTAACGCATAGTCAGGCCTTAAAAAATATTTGCTGAGGCACCTGCAGGGCACTGATACTTAATGTATGTATTAATCTTTAAGTGCTTTCAGAATTACTTTTTTTTAAATGTCTATTTTTAATGCTAAGTGGATTAAAACAATTTAATTCCTAGAAAATTGATAATACAACTATGCAGGTGGGTAGAAATATGCTCTAAATAAGAATATTGAGGTAAACAGAATACCTCTTCCCTGACTCTCCTGGATAACTGAGAATTTATTGAATTTGAATAATAATACTCTTCCTGAGGAGTTCCATTAGTTTTTAAAGGAAAGAACCACAGCTTTGAGGAATAATTTTTTACCATGGGACTGATTTAATTTTGAAAAATTAAAGGAGTGTATTTTGCTGTATACTTTTTTATTATCTGTTTTTGAATATATTTTATCAACTTGCCTGCTTTACTTTGAATGATTGGGAGTCAGGTAAATGTTTAGGTAAATGTTAATTGTCATTGTGGCAATAGTGAATTTTGTGACCTCAAGAAAAACTTACATCTCAATTTTTCATTAGTAAAAATGAAGAAGTTGAACGGATGATTTCTAAGATTCCTCCCAGTTCTAAAGTTTTTTATCCTGAAATTGGAACCTTAAAATGTATTATTTTATTAGTCCTATAATGAAGTCTCTCAGAATAATTTCTATGCTGCCTTTTCTCCTTCACATTACTAGGATGAAAACTTACATATAGTTTCTCATGTGATTGATTATCAAGAGTCTGCTTTAGTATTCTTTTGTCGGTCAAAGCCACTCATATAAAACTGTTAAAGAAAACCAGGGGTCCAGAATCTTACCTTTATTTGTGAATAGCAGTAATACTAAGGGTCTTTTACATTTCTCTTTCTCCATCTGAAAAATAAGCTGTAATGCTTGACCTGTATTATACATAGGATCCGGTAATATAGATAAAAATTGGATGCCTCACAATAAATCAAAGGCTTATTTCCAATCATACTACCTATGACCATATCTTCAGTGTCCATCGATCATTCTTTTTTTTTTAATTTATTTAATTGAAGTATGGTTGATTTACAGTGTTGTGTTAATTTCCACTGTACAACAAAGTGACTCAGTTATACATATATATACTTATTTTCATATTCTTTTCCATTATGGTTTATCACAGGATATTGAATATATTCATAGGTCATTCTTTTATCTATACTTCAGAACTTTTTTTTTTGAATTTTAGAATTTTATTTTTTTTATACAGCAGGTTCTTATTAATTATCCATTTTATACATATTAGTGTATAAATGTCAATCCTAATCTTCCAATTCATCACACCACCACCACCACCCACCTGCCCGCCATTTTCCCCCCTTGGTGTCCATACATTTGTTCTCTACATCTGTGTCTCTATTTCTGCCCTGCAAACCGGTTCATTATACTTCAGAACTTCTATTCAAGACTTCTATGTTGCTTAGTGGAGAAAACCAATTGCAGAATAAATTTACCTTTATTGAGCATATATTCACGGTACCATAAGCTGTTCAGCCTCTAAGGCCTAATGAACAATAGCCCTCCATAGTACAGAAGAAAATTAAATGTTAGTGGCACAAGGAAAATTATGTCCCTTAAAACTCTGAAACTTCTGGGGTGATGAAAATATCGTAGCCATCAATTATGATGGTGGTTACCCTGGTGTCTGCATTTTTTCAAAGAACATCAAACTGTACACTTAAAATGGATGCTTTTTATTGACTGTAATTGATACCTCAATAAAGTCGATTAAAGGCAAGGCAGAAAACAGCTGTCTTAGAGGCTGGTAATCAGACAAAAATGGAAGTCGGATGACCTGGGTTTTAAATCCTAGGAAGAAACCCTGTTACTTTAGGGAAATCTTGAATCCTCTGTTTCTACCTTCTCCAATGAGAAAGCGAAGGTCAATTATTCCTTTTTAGTTCCCACCCTGCAGCAAGATAAAGTAGTATGGTGACAGTGAGTCTTGGTTGCTTTGAGAAGCTGAGGAAAGCTACAAGATTTTTTTTCCCTAGAAAAATGTACATCTAAAAAGGGCTGGGACTTCCCTGGCGGTCCAGGGGTTAAGACTCCATGCTTTCACTGCACGGGACACGGGTTCGATCCCTGGTCAGGGGTTAAGACTCCACGCTTTCATTGCAGGGGGCAAGGGTTCGATCCCTGGTCAGGGAACTAAGATCCCGCATGCCCTGTGGCTCAGCCAAAAACAAAAAAACAAAAAAAAAAGGCATACCCTTTCAGAGGCTTCAAAGCCTTCCCTTTCAAGCTCATCTATGAAACCCCAGTGAAAAACACTGCCTAAGTGTCTTAAGGTGAACCCAAAGCATCAATAGTAGGTGAGAGTAGGTGAGGAAAAGGTAGCATCGTTTTTTAGCACCTACCTGTGTGTGCTAGGCAATGGGAATACACTGCATAGAGGAAGGCAATCCCTGCCCTAGAGGAACACTTGATGGTTGAAATGTAGACACTTAGTCACAGTTAAAGATTACGCTCTTATCAGTGCCAAACATCTGCTAACCTATCAAGTATCACACTTAGCTTTGTTGTTACTAGTTCATAGTTCATCTGGCAGCATGAAGATCTTGCTGCCAAAATGATTCCACACCTGGGATTATAATCATTGAGCTTGTTGTTCTCTTCCTTTCTCCCTCCTCCTCCTCTCTTTCCCCCTCCATCTTTCTCTTCCACTCTCCATCTCACTTTTCCTTTCTCCTCTTCCCCTTTCCTTCTTGTTCTATCTCTTCCTTCCACCCTCCCTCCTTCTCTGCCTTGCCTCTCTCTCCCTTTCTTCCTCTCTTCCTTAAGCTTTCTCTCCTTTCTCCCCATTTCGTCTTCTCAGTGTTCCCATCTAGGTGAGTAGTTCATGTGTAGGAAAAACTCTATATTCGGTCAGCATGGTTTAGAATTATCAACCCCTTCTTTTATAAGACCATCAAGAAATACCCGCTGAAGTGTACAGATATAAACATCATACGAATTAGGTTTAGTTTCCAAGGCTTAGAAGTGCAGGATCTTCCAGGGCCCGATATCACTAAGGGGCCCTTGAAGTTGCTCAGGTTTGCTTACTTTCTCCTGCTTTATTGCAGAGTAAACACAGAAAGGAGAAAGAATGTAGCTGTGATTATTGCCTCAATTTGCCCCTTTCCTTTCCCTTCTATCTCCCTCATGGAGAGAGTCTCTTAGTGACCCACTGGTGTTGGCCATCATGGCAGGCCCACCATCGATGGTGGAATGAAGGCTTCAGTCCCACCTAGGATGAAATCCCCCATCCTGCTTCCCAGAGAGGCTCCCATCAAGGCTGAGCTCAAGAACCCACAATGAGTGCCATAGAGCCAGTCTAAATGAGCCTCAGTGATAAAATGTTTATATTGATCACTCAACAGGAACATATTTTTCTTCCTTCTGAGTTGGGAATGGGTAGGCCACTCACTAGCTGTTCTATCTCAGTGCGAACTTTTTTCTAAATTGGCTCAGTGCATGACGAGGCTGAGCTGCGTGGCATGTCTGAATTTCGCCTTGTGGGCTGTGATTAATAGTCATTCAACCAGTGGCCCTGCTAACTGATTTCTCCCATCCTTTCACAGAACCATGATGGCAGTATCGACTTCCGAGAGTATGTAATTGGCCTGGCTGTCCTGTGCAACCCTGCCAACACAGAGGAGATCATCCAGGTGGCATTTAAGGTACTGTCAGCCCCACTGAAATCATCTTGGTCTGTCTCGTAAACAAGTGTTGACTCTAAGTGTATTATCTGAAAATCAGTGCATCTATTACGAGTGTTTATAGATCTGCTGTGACATGTACACGAGGGCAATGTGATTAAGACAATCGCTACTGAGAATAAAGAAAAGACAAGCATCCATTTAAGCAAAAGGAAAGTCTTTGGAAGCAGCCTAGTTAACAGCATTAAAATTGAAGAGCAGGTGATTTCATAAATTAGTTTAAAAATTATTTCTTTTCAGCCTCCCCATTTTGGAGCCCCAAAGTGAGGTTTATAAATAAACACCACCTGTCTATAGTCATCCCAATTCACCAGGCAGAAAGTTCTGATCCATCCTTATTTTCTCACTCTGTATGTCAGAGATATTTTAGGTGATCTTTTCCCAATGGAGTTTATTTTGTTGTGGTGGTGTCAGGTGAACACCATCATAAATGTCTCAAGTTTCCACCCTATGTGTTTTCCTGTATATCACATATATTGTCACAGCAGTATGGGGGGTTGAGGGGCAGATGAATAAAATCCATGTCCCCCATCCCCAGCAGAACGTAATGGAGGTTTGAATTATGAGAACTCAGATTCCATTTTATTCACTTATATATGCAAAAAGGAGAGGGAAGAATACATTCCCAAAGTGTGTTTTGGTTCTTTGGAGATGAAATGTGCTTTATCTAATTAGTATTTGAATGGGATGTTCCGTTCCATATTCTAATCTTACATGATCTGCTCTCAAGTAAAACAAAAACTTGATCTCACTTACCAAGCTGTGTATGTGGAATCTTATCGTACAGCTCTTTGAGTCTCTGCTTCATCCACCATAACAGCTGAGGACCTTCCCCATGCCTCTTTGCTAATCTTATTTCTTCCTGATTTTCTCTGAGAAGAATATCCCACTGTGTCCTCAACAAGTGTTTTCCCCTCTATCATCTAGAAAGACTCTCTTGCTCCCAGAGTCCTTTCTCACGTCTTAGAGGCCACCTGGGTTAGCGTCACAAATTTCCATGTGTTCTATCCTTGACAGAGGAGTCCCCAGGTTGACTTTTTATTTCAGATTGGTTTCAACTGAGTTAATGGCTAGGCCTATAAAGAAACTAAGAGGTTGATGCTTAGCAGATGGTCTCAAGGCAAGGGCCAGAACTCTTTCCAAGCTGAAAACTTATAGACTTATTCATCATAAAACCTAAAATTATACACATAGCTAACTTATTCCAGCCCAGACATTTCTGTTTCTGTTCTGAGATTGTCTGTGTGATTATAAGGTCAGCTGGGCAAGTGGTCACTTTGGGTTTACCAATGAAAGACCTGATAGAAAATTTGGCCCTTAATCATAGTAATTATTGTCTTTAAAGAAGTCCTGAGATTTTTCTCTAGCCTAGACCTTGGTTTTGAGGGGGGACAGGGAGAGGAAAGAAGGACCTAACATTATAATTAGCTCTTTTTTTCAGTAAAGCAAGTGTCATGTTTTACTTTGGTTATTTTTTTATCCTTCTCAGGGGTGTATGATGTTTTGGTTTTTTTGTTTTGTTTTGTTTTAAGTGTCTATTTGCCTATTTTATTTAATTTATTTATTTTATTTATTTATTTTTTAGCTGTGTTGGGTCTTCGTTGCTGTGTGCAGGCTTTCTCTAGTTGCGTCGAGCAGGGGCTGCTCTTCGTTGCGGTGCGCGGGCTTCTCACTGCGGTGGCTTCTCTTGTTGTGGAGCACAGGCTCTAGGCATGTGGGCTTCAGTAGTTGTGGCTCGCAGGCTTAGTAGTTATGGCGCACGGGCTTAGTTGCTCCACGGCATGTGGGATCTTCCCGGACCAGGGATCGAACTAGTGACCCCTGCATTGGCAGGCAGATTCTTAACCACTGTGCCACCAGGGAAGACCCTGTATGATGTTTTTGAAAATTATTTTGGCATGCTTCTATTTTTCATTTAGTAGTATCACTTTGTATATATACAGGATGCATTCACATCCTTTTATTTGGGTAACACTTCACAGTTAACTACCCATCTTTGATCATATTTCATCATCACGGTGACCTTTAGAGGTAGAATATTAGTCAGCATTCTTCAGTTGTAAGCAGTCGGCATAGACTCTGGTGGAGGAATCAGTTGTGAGGACAGCAAGCAGGCTCCAGGGAATACTCCAAAGCAGGCAGCTCCAGAGGTCCCAGCTGCGGGAACTGCTCTACATCTCCCCTGCGCACTGCTGTTAGAGTGAGCAAACTCCAACGCTGTTCATCATTCAAATTCCAGGCAGAGTCCAAATGGTCTTGCACCATGTGCTTGCTAGGAAAGACAGGATGTTCTGATGCAGAGTCCCACAGCATTCCGTGCACTGGGGAGATATCGCTCCCCCATTCTCCAAGGAAAATGGGGTGTTAAACCTTCTACCAGAGCCCAGAGCATGAGATTTACCTTAGATCTGGGAACTCTGTAGTAGGGAGGCTATTGGGAGCGATGAGGAATTGAGAGAAATGGAGGGGTTTTTGTGCGGTAGTTATGACAAAGGACAAATGGAGAGGAAGTAAAAGTCCCCAGAATGGACGTGTGAAGGAAACTTGTACAGACGGAAGAGCCATCAAAGCACCAAATTTAGATGATTTGATAAGTTGGTGAGAATTCTTTAGGAATGGAAGACTTTTACAGAAAAATTAGAGTTTGTGAGAAGGTGGGGGGAGGTTGTGACTGAATCCTGGCAGTTAATGCCTGAAGTCCAAGGCCCATAAAGAGCCCCGGGGCTACTGTTGTGAAAACAAATGCTAGCTAATTCACTTTGCGCTTTCCAGCTATCTTGTCGTCCATTTAGGGGCTGAGTAGTAGAAAATGGACTAGGTGGTCCCCGTGCCTTCTTATCTGGGAGCAGCAAATCACAACTTCGAATTATATTTTTCTCTCCCACCCTAGTGGACAATTAAAGCACTATTCAGTATTTGCTTATTGTTCTTTTCATGATTATCACACCTTATCCAATGCCTGTTTTTGATCGTGTATTTGATCAGAACCTTAACAGCAGGAACTGTAGATATCTGCCTGCATTTGGGCGACAGCTTGACCATTTACAAGCTGTGTGACCTTGGGAAAGTTACCTGGCTTCCTTGTTCCTCAGCTTTCTCATCTGTGAGATAGGGCTAATAACAACACCCCCCTTACATAAGACTATTATTAGGGTTAAATGAGTGTGTAAAGTGATTTGAACATATTGGATCAGTGCCTGCAAAGAGTCAGTGTTGATATCATGAAAAAATGTTAATACCCTGGAGAGGATTATGAATATGGCATATTAATTATCTATCAGTTACCCCTGCTTTGCTGCTTGACTTTCAGTCTATCCCACCCTTTCCCCTCTGCCTATAAACATATTGTCTCTCCCTTTCTGAAGGCAGCCTCCTTTTGTACGTGGCTATTACCCCATTTATCTCCTGTGCTTTATCCCATAATTTCTTAAAAGAAGAGCCATGCCTGTTGCCTCCATGCCTCACCTCTCTATTCATTGCTTGATTCCCGTTACCATCCGTCGCCAGGATCTCCTAATTGCCAAATCCAGCAAACCTTCTTGCTTCTTGCTTGGCCTTCCTATGCCATTTTACTCTGTTGGCCATTACCACAGTCAGAGTTTCTTCCTCTTTCCTGAAAACCTTCCCTAGCTTCCAAGATGCATGCTCTTTCTTTCTGCTTCTCCATCTCTCTGGCTGCTGCTTCTGAGTTTTTCTGGCCGGTTCCTCTTCCCTGCACACACCTCAACTCTTGCTGTTCCCAGGGCTCTGCCTTACTTTGTGCACTTTCCACAGAGAAGCTCAAACACACTTGTAGTTTCAATCTTTACCTGAATTCATATCTCAAGGCTCATCACTCTCCTGAGCTGATGTGCTAAATCTTAACTTCCTCCTGGCACTTCTGACTCAAATTTAAGCTCTCCAGGTCTAACCCTTGATCTCATTGGGAACCTGTTTTCCCACTCTTGGTAACATAACCCTCTTTCACCCACTTGCCCAAGCTAGAATCCCTCAGTTGTCTTTAGCTCCTTCTTTTCCATCACTACAGACCTCTAACTGATATGTAAGTCCTGTCTTTGCTTCCTTATAAATTCTGTCTCTTCCTGCCCTTCCTGCTTCTCCACCCCAGACTCTTAATTGTTTTTCATGCCTCTAGTCTTTTCAACTTTCTGCCCTCTCTCCATCCTCCACACTTTGCCTCAGAGAGCTCCCTCAGTTCACAGGCAATCACCCCACAGCCCTTCCCATCATAATCCTGCAGGGGTAGATGAGGCCTTATATGGCCATCATGATCTGATCCTTGCTTGTCTTTCTCTCTCCTGACTTGAGCCCCAGGCAATTGCCTGCCAGTCCTTGTATGTTCTGGGAATATCTCTTCATGTTTTAAGACCCAACTCAAATGTCATAAAGCCTTCCCTGACCTCTCCGGGTAGGATTCATCTTGTTTACACAGGACTCCCATGTGCTTTTGTACTTACTATGGTTATAACCCCTATTTTTTCCACGTGCTTTTGTACTTACTACAGTCATAGCCTGTATTTTTCTTTAAAAATTTATTTATTATTTTATTTATTTTTGGCTGCGGCACACAAGATCTTCTGTTGCAGCGCACGGGCTTCTCTCTAGTTGTGGCACACAGGCTCCAGGGCGCATGGGCTCTGTAGTTTGTGGCATGGGGTCTCTCTAGTTAAGGCGCGAGAGCTCAGTAGTTGTGGCGTTCAGGCCTAGTTGCCCCGCGCCACGTGGGATCCCAGTTCCCTGACCAGGGATCGAACCCACACCCCTGAATTATAAGGCAGATTCATTACCACTGGACCACCAGCAAAGTCCCTGTAGCCCCATTTTAATCCTATCTCTTTCTACCACTAAACTATAAGTATTGTGAAGGCAACAGATACCATACTTATGGACATATATCCCTAGCCCCCCGCACAATGAATGTCTGAATTACTAAACAGTTTATTTTTTAAGATTATTACATACCACCATTGCTCTGGAGGAGCTCATTCTTAGGCTTTATTTTCTTTTTCCTTCAGCTCTTTGATGTTGACGAGGATGGCTTCATAACAGAGGAAGAGTTCGCCACCATTCTGCAGGCATCCCTTGGAGTGCCTGACCTTGATGTTTCTGGTCTCTTCAAGGAAATAGCCCAGGGGGATTCTGTTTC
Source organism: Lipotes vexillifer (assembly GCF_000442215.2). Lineage (NCBI taxonomy): Eukaryota > Metazoa > Chordata > Mammalia > Artiodactyla > Lipotidae > Lipotes > Lipotes vexillifer. The sequence continues at coordinate 640,629 of NW_006786802.1, read as the reverse complement.
GTATGGTGAGTAGGCAGTTTGGCTCCTGATTCGGTGTACTGTACAGTATACAGTGTACATCCAGACTATGACTGACCCTCAAACAAGAGTGTTGTTTCCCCCCACTAATATGTTAACAATAGAATTAATAGTAACAATGATGATGATAGTAATAATAGTAGTAGTGGTGTAATGGTAGAAGCTGATTATTGAGGACCTTCCATATGCTAAGCACTCTTCACACATTTTATATATATTAATTCATTTATTCTTATAGCAAGACTATTTGATCAGTACTCTTCATTATTCTTATGTTACTGAGATGCAAAGAATTTAAGTGACTTACCTGAGATCATCTACTAGAGAATGTCAGAGTTGTAGCCACAGTAGAGGGATATGGACTGAGGGACCCACAGTAATAACAGTAGCTGAACAGTCTATTTATGTTTCCTGTTAGTGGCTTAGATGAGCTTTCACGTTCATTATCTCACATCATGTTCATGGCACCCCTGTGAGGTAGGGACTATCATGGAGGAAGACCTTGTGGCCAAGTGGCAGGTCCGTCCACCAGTGACCAGCCTTTCTCCTGATGGCTCAAGTCCACACATGAAGACAAGTCCCCCTAAGGGCTGAAGGGATGGTTCATCAGTTTCACAGTGTCCTTGGGAAACACACCTCAGTGGAGAGGCTCCTGCCTTAGCTTTGATGTGGTCGTAGATGTCAGCGTGGCTTATCTTCCCCAGTCTTCTCTCATGGGCCAGAGGGGGATTCCTCTTGAATGCCTTTTTCCTTCTGGTGTTCAAAGAGTTTCAACCTGATAACTTTCATAGGATGGGGGAATTAGTTCACAGACTTCTCTTACTCTTCTGTTTTGTTGTTGTTGTTGTTGTTGTTGTTGTTGATTTTGCGGTACGCGGACCTCTCACTGTTGTGGCCTCTCCCGTTGCAGAGCACAGGCTCCAGACGCACAGGCTCAGCGGCCATGGCTCACGGGCCCAGCCGCTCCGCGACATGTGGGATCCTCCCGGACCGGGGCACGAACCCGTGTCCCTCGCATCGGCAGGTGGACTCTCAACCACTGCGCCACCAGGGAAGCCCTACTCTTCTGTTTTTAATTACTGTCATTTTGGCTGTCCTTATTCTATTTTAGGTAAGTGCCTAGGGCACTTATCTATTAGGTTCATTTTTTTAAAAAAAGGATAAAATGGCAAGTATATACTGATCTAAATCTGAAGAGTCTGGGCTTCCCTGGTGGCGCAGTGGTTGAGAGTCCGCCTGCCAATGCAGGGGACACGGGTTCATGCCCCGGTCCGGGAGGATCCCACATGTCGCGGAGCGGCTGGGCCCGTGGGCCATGGCCGCTGAGCCTGCGCGTCTGGAGCCTGTGCTCCGCAGCGGGAGAGGCCACAACAGTGAGAGCCCCGTGTACCACAAAAAATAACAAACAAACATTTAAGAGCCATAAACCCCATGTGTATTAATTCTCTGACCATTTTCGTTGCATAGTTAATACTCTGTATTACTCCAAACTACAAATTTTGAAAAACTATTTGGAATAACTATTTCAATGGAAGCTAATACTAAGAATTATTTGTAGGTAGTCATATTTTTACCTGTCAGCTTTAATATGTTTTTAGGGAAATCTACTCTGTTTTCTGGAGTTCAACCTTTTTCTTTTTAGAATACACAGAATATCTCCCTTTCCCCAATATTATGCAAGCCCACTTTTTTTTGCAGGAATGTTTGAGGTATTTAAGTATGATTTTATGAAAGAATAGGTATAGAAATGTATCACGAATGTATCCATTTACATTATTTAAATGTGATCGTTTAAATTGTTTTCATTCTTGGTTTTTCTTTAGCCAAATTAATGCCCAAATTCTACTTATTGCCAGCTCTCAGCACTTCTAGAAATGAGTTACTCTTTAATGCCACTAGCATCCCCAAAGAGGACAGAGAGACTTGATCTTTTGACCAGAGCACAAGTCTTAAAATTAAAGCTCGTGGTTTCAGTAGATCAACACTCCTGCCCACGTATCTTAGAAGTCACTTACGTCCTCTGTATCTCCGTCATTGAAATAGACTCATTCAGATAAATCTTTATTTTGGATGTTAAGAAAGAAAAATTAATAGCTTGCCTGATTTGGAAATATAAAGTGCTCTGTCAATGCAAAATAATGTTGTAATTGCAAAGAATGATCTGGGCTCTATCTGGTGACTTTCTCATCACTAAGACCTGTTTTTATCTTCAAGAGTTGCTAGATAGTCTAATGTGCCATGAAGTAGACACTTGGTTATTGGAGGATTTTTTTTTTTTTTTTTTTTTAGTGAATGGATAGAAATAGGATATTGGGTTAAAAGCCTTTTATTATAGGGTCAAATAGCAAGCTGATTCAAAGACCAGGCTCTCTTTGCTATATAAGGTCAATAAAGTTTTCTCCATCCAAACAGAAAAGGAGAGAGAAATGTCAGACTTGAGGGTAGCATCATATTTCAGAAACTCCAGGTTACCAGAGGCTTGGGGTTCAAATTCTGATGGTTAATTTTGTAAGCCTTCTATACTCCACCTCACTTTCTAAATCTCAAACACCTGAGATAAAAGGAGGCCTACTACTCAGGGGTCTTGTGATATGATTAGCGAATATTGTACATTCTACTTGCCCTCACTGATCATAAGTCAGGGCTCAGCTTTTCAAGATGGTTTATTTCTTTACCAGAGTTAAAGGTTAAAATAGTTTTAAAAGCCAGTAATAGAGAGTCCTGGGTAATAAATTTTGTTAACATTTTTTATTACAAAAAATAATAAAATTACATAAAACAATAAAACATAAACATAGAGCACAACAAAGTTTTACAAATGAACCCTTGTGTAACTACCACTCAGGTCAAGGAATAGAGCTTTTCAATAACTCTAGAAGCCTCCATGTGCCTATTCCCAAAGAGAACCCCTTCCTCTGTCTTAAAGGAGGGAACTGCTGACCTGACTTAAAAAGGAATCTCTGCCTGCTTTGTTTTAGCATTTCACCACAAAAGTGCACATCTTTAAATATATTTTAGTTTTCCCTAAGTTTTTGAACTTTACATAATGGTCTCATACAACATTGTGTTCTTTTGCATCTGGCTTTTTTCATTCAACATTATGGTTTTAAGATTCATCCACATTGTTACCACACAGCTATTCATTCATCTTAATTGCTGTGTAGCACTTTGTTCCACGAATATGCCATGATTTACTTAGCCATTCCAACTTTTGACAAACGTTTGAATTGTTTCCATTTTTTACCTATTATAAATAATGTTGCTATGAACATTCTCATACATGTCTCCCAGAGCACAATATGCACAAATTCTCTCACTTATATACCCTGGAATAAAGTACGCATATCTTCAACTTGACTAGATAATGGAAAAAACTATCTCCCAAAGTGGTTGTATAATTTATAGGGGTTGAGTAATAGACTTTTGCAATCATTGTATTATTAAGATCATATGTTAATCTGCATCATGCCAAAAGAAGATTCACCTCAATTTATTGGATTTTGTTTTTTCTCCTCTTTTAGAGGAATTTAAAAGTTTTGCCCTAAAGCATCCAGAATATGCTAAGCTATTTACAACCTACTTAGACCTCCAGACGTGCCATGTGTTTTCATTACCAAAAGAAGTCCAAGCAACTCCCTCAGTCGTAAGTAATAAAGTCAGCCCTGAAAGTCATGAAGAGAGTACCTCAGACAAAAAGGACGACTGAAAGCAAACATTCCTAATAAGGAAAATGCAGTGGCTTTTACTTGAAATTTCAAAGGCATTTATTGGTAGTATTTTATTTGTGGTTGAGTAATGATGTTTAAAATAGAAAGCTTTTTTATAAAAAAATGATAGATTTTCTTATTGAAATGCTTCTATTCACATGTGTTTATCAAGTAATATTCATTTTCTTTTACATTATATTTTGCGATCCTGATGGGCTTATTGGCGATAAAGATGTTTTTATGGATTTTCCAGGTTAATTTGCATACCCAAATGAATGAAATGGTCTCCCTTATTTACCAATGAGCATTAATCAACGCTGCAAAAAGTTTTAAAAGTATAAATAATTTTTCATCTACTTTTCTCTAAGGAAATAAGGTTAGCTTTAATCCCTTCCCATTCTAGAAATAAGAATGAAGAGTCTGAGGAACGTTGCAGAATTTTATACCTTTAACTTCACAGATTCATTTTTTCCATTTGCATTTCAGTTTCTTGGATCACTGAACATGGGGGGATTGGAAGGGAGAGCTCCGCTAATTAGATGAGACTTCTTAAAAACTCATATTCTCTTGACCATGCATCCCTATTGTAGATTTCCTTAACCACCTGCTAAGGAGATCATAACCTTTTGCATGATCTACAGATTTAGAACTTTGTTTTAAAGACAACAGCTATGGCCAAAAGCTATGTGGGAATTGCCTTATCGAAGGTAACATTAATTGCCTAATGAGAAAAATTGTTTGCCACAGAGTTTAGTTTAATTTGAGTTGGGTAGTTTAGAATGTAGCCCTTGCCCAGTAAATGAATCAGATTTACTTTATTTATATATTATTAGAATTAATATATTTTATCATCTAAGTGGGAGTTTTATTTTATTAAGTGTCCTCTCAAATTTTAGAGCTTGCCTGAAATATCTACAGGGAAAATACGAAAGGTTCCAAATTATCACCAAAAGCTAAGGAATCCAAAAACCTACTTTATTAATGCAAGACCACAATTTAACCCCCAGGCAGGAATTTAACAGTGATATTTTTTTTCCTTTAGGTTAAGCAATAATTTCCCTCAAGTGCCATTTTATTATATGTCACGCATGCTTACTAAAAAGTTTCATCCTTAAGTATGAAGGATGAAACAGTATGATTGTTTGCTTTTTACATATCTTAAGCTATTTAGACAAAGCATTGAATAAGCTGAAAACAATTTCTTAAGTAATTAGGAAAGTACATCTTTATAATATTTGTTGTCATATGCAATTGAATGTATGTATTACTCAGGTACCATGATTTTTATCACAGAAAACCCACATATTAATCCCATTAATCATGAAAAGGTAGCATTTTAAATTACAAGCTTTCTGTGAGGCTCTTGAAAGTGATCCCATTGTTTTCCTGTTTTAAAGTAATATTTTATGTTCTTTAATTCCACTTCTGCCAATGTAATATTCCTATTTTATTATGTTACTGAACAAACTTGCTACATAAAATTCTTGGCAATTAAAAATTCTGGTTTTGCCATTTTGTCTCAAATGTAATATACCTTTTTAATATCATGGTTTGAACGTAAGTTTGCATATTTATGAATGTGATTAATCATTTTTGTTTGCATTTAAGCCTTATGAAATGTCAGACATAATTTTACTCTAATGAAAGACTCAAATTTTAGCCAAAGCAGCAATAGTCATTATTCCTAAAGAAGTTGACTTTTGACTGGTAGGGTGTATGTGATAACACAAGTCATGACTGTCAGTACTACTACCAACGAGGCCTCTACTTTTATGCCATCTAAACAAAGATTTCCTTCAAAGAGCTTTTTCTCCTCTTAGAATTTAAAGTAAGAAATTAAATTTAACTAAATCAGTTAAATGCACTGTGGTTTTATATAATAGTTTGAAAAAACGAGGTTACTCTTTGAAATGAGAAATACTAGATCCTAAGACCTATACACCGTAAAAATTTCCATCAGAACAGTTCTATTGAAGGATAACGACATACTGAATGCTTATAGGACAAGTTGCTTGCATTATGCATATTTAATTCTCCTTTGCCAATGCTTTTAGAGTGTTCGAAGTCCGAGTGTGATCTCTAGTAGTGCTCCCTCTAATGGATATTTAAAAGAGCCCCTTTTAGAAGACACATGGTCTGCTGTCTGCATGAGGCACAGCAGTACAGATATCTGACTCCCAGACTCAGGAGCTCTCCCTTTCAGACTGTTACAGATGCAAGGTAGTTAGTTGATGGCAGTTAATTGATACACCATTGACTGTATTGGAACAAGTGGGCTCTCAACCACAAAGGTCCTTGTGGAATTCTTATAAAGGAATCACTAAAGAGGATTAAAAGACACTAGTAAGAAACCATTCCCTAGGAAAGCATACATATTTATAATTCTTTTTTTCTTTTCTGTTCACTTGAATGGACTTTTCCATTTTTGGTAAATTGTTATACCAGAGTATTCCATCGATGCCATGCTGTGAGTTGATAGAGGCGAAGGCCCTCACAAAGTTCCTGACATATATCCAACATACATATCATGTATACATATCATAAACAATGTAGATGGTATTTATATACTGCTTTTTCACTTGCAATATAACATTTTCCAGTATCATTAAAATTACCTGGAAATGTAAGTTTTTAAAAGTATACCTAATACTCCTTCAGATAGCTATAACATAATGTATGTGATCATTCTTCAAATATTGAAACTGTGAGTTTGATTTTCATTTGGGGACTATTAAAAATAATCAACTCCATACTCCATAATAGTTTATAATTATGAATAGTTTGCTAAGGGGCTTATTTATACTTACTGAATTCCAAAATGAAAAAATTTTTGGCTAAAGATTTTATAATTATTAACTTTATTTTAAATTAATTTTATTACAGGAAAAAATTGAAATTATTATTTTTGATTCCATAGTTTTAACCTCATTTAGTAGTTAACAGGTTCATGTCTTTTAAAGGTAAGTAGACTTCATCTTTTTGAAGGTATTTTTCCCTTTGTAAAAGTAACAGACTTACTAATTATTACAATAAGTAATAATAATAATACTACCAATCTGGCATCCTTACTATGTATCAGGCATTGTGCTAAGTGATTTACAGACATCAACACATTTAAACACTCAATGAAGCATAGGTATTGTTGTCCCTAGTTTTACTAAACAAAATTTAGAACTATCCCTAAGTTACTCATTAAGTGGCGGAGCTTGCAATTAAACCTAATTTTGTCTGATTCCAAAGGCCATGCTTCTAATCATTTATATAAAGCAGCAAAGCTGCCTGATTTATAAAATTTATAGATTGAGCATCTGCCCGTGTATTTTTCTACTTTCTACTTGTGGGAAATTTTGACTTAGTTCTTTTTTTATTTTTTATTTATTTATTTATCTTTTGGCTGCATTGGGTCTTCGTTGCTGCACGCGGGCTTTCTCTAGTTGTGGCGAGTGGGGGCTACTCTCCGTTGCGATGCGCAGGTGTCTCATTGCGGTGGCTTCTCTTGTTGAGGTGCATGGGCTCTAGGCACACGGGCCTCAGTAGTTGTGGCATGGGGGCTCAGTAGTTGTGGCTCACGGGCTCTAGAGCGCAGGCTCCGTAGTTGTGGCGCACGGTTGTTCCGCGGCATGTGGGATCTTCCTGGACTGGGGATCGAACCCGTGTCCCCTGCATTGGCAGGTGGATTCTTAACCACTGTGCCACCAGGGAAGCCCTTGACTTAGTTCTTAAAGAGAGACAGAGGTAGTTCAGAATGGTTCCAAGCAGTGGCTGAGATGGGGAAAAAGATTGGCCAACCCCAGCCTAGAAAAGTGAACCCTCCTGACCCTCTTCATTGGGGCCCAGGATAGATCAGCTGAAAACCCTGAAACCTTCCTGTAGGAATAGTACAAGTTACTGTAAACCAAAGGTGAGGTGAATGCCAGGGTACTACAGTAACCTTTTTCCTTTGTGGGTAGTGGTGGAGCATGAATTCTCTACTTCTCATGGGTCCCTCTGCTGCAGTGGCCTTTTCCGTCACATCTCTGCTCTCAGAATAAAGTTTATGATCAATAAAGGAGAGTCTGAGGGACCGAGGACAAAGCCAGAATTGCAATATCTAGGACCTTCGTTCTAACTATTGAGAAGCATTCCCTTTGCTGGTCTCTCTGCTTATATTTTTGCCCTCCTATATATCCTCTTGCCATACAGAAAGCACAAGTATTGTTTGAAAGCATAAACCAGATATCACTTCTCCAGTTAAATGTTTTCAAGGGCTACCCATTGCGCTTTGGATAAAATCTCAAGTATTCAACATGACCTACAAGGCCCTGCCTGGTCTGTCCCCTACCACAGTCTAGATCTCCACCATCTCCAATCTCCTCCCTAACTAAACTCCCACCACCCAATCTTTTTTTTCCTCCAACTGATGAAAGTCCCTTCCAGCCTCATGGTCTCTCTACTGCTGTTCCCTCTAGCTGGAGTGCTCTTTCCCAAAGATTTTCACCTTGTTTTCTCTTCTTCCTTCAGACTTAAGAAAAAAAAAAAAAGAAAAACAGCTTCATCAAGATATGATTCACACACCATACAATTCACCCATGTAAAGAATACAATTCAGCTTTTTTAGCATATTCACAGAGTTGTGCAACCATCACCTCTCATCTAAATTTTTTATTCTTGACTTCATTCAGATTTTAAATCAAATGTCACACCATCAAATGGGAATCTCCTATCACCTAATCAAAAAGCTCACTCTGTCTCTATGGGCAGTCTCAATCCCATTATCCTTTTTGGTAGTGCACTTAAACTTCTGGGGTTTTTGTTGTTGTTGTTTTATATATATATATATATATATATATATATATATAAAACAAATATATATTTATATATTAAAATATGTTTATATAATGTATTATTCGTGTATTTATTGTCTTTTATTCATAGCACTTAGAGGGTGTACCTGACAGTGAACACTCAGTATTTGAAGAATGAATAATGATAACATTATCTTTCACTTATTGTGCCTTGTATTGTATTTAGAGTAGAGATCATCTTTACAGCAAACTTGAAAACCTGGGATTATGATCCCTAAAACTAATATAGAAAATAAGGCTCAGAGAGGTTTTGTCACTTGCTCAGAGTTACATAATTGGTGAGTACCAGGGCTGGAATTCAAACCCAAGGCTGCCTGGCTCTAAGTGAAGGGACTTTTGATTAGGCCAAGGTAACTTGAACCCATAAAGTAAGTAAAAACTTATATGACAAGCTTCAGGTTCCAGAAACATGGAAACTAGATAATCTGAGAACCCTCTGGCCACAAAACCCCTAGAATGTTGAACAAAATATCACCAACATATTTGAAATGTGTAGCTGAGCATGCACAATACTAAGGGAAATGCTCAAAGGCCAAAAATGAAAAGGGAGCTGGAACCCAGACCTGTGTGAAGGCATAAGTTACAGTTGACCTGGGGACATCCATCAATCTTAGTAACAAAGAGGGTTGTATTTTGTGGCTATGGGAAACAAAAGACAAGGTTTTTATATGATGTGGGGATTTGGAACTGAGATCTCAGGGGAGGAAAAAAAATAAAAAGACACTTGAAGGGCTGCACCCTCAGTAAAAGAATTAACTGCGAAAATTCATCTTCTGGTAAAGGAAGACTATGAGGAAATCTTCTGTCCTGGCCTGGGTTCTAGGTTGGGGGAAAAAATCCTCCTCTGATAACTTTTTAAAAACTTTCAATTCTTTTAAATGTTTTGAGACTCATTTTATGGCCCAGCCTATGATAGATCTTGGTGAATGTCCCATGTGTACTAGAAAAGAATGTGTATTCTGTAGTTGTTGGGTGTAATGTTTTAGAAACATAAGTTAGATCCAGTTATTTGATAGTGTTGTATAAGTCCTCTTTATTCTTACTGTTTTTTTGTCTACTTGTTCTATTAGTTATTGAAGAGGGATGTTGAAATCTCCAACTGTAATTGTGGTTTCAGCAACTGTCAGTTTGTCTGGAGTTTGCCATTGGTTTATAATCATTTTCAATTGTTATATAGTTTTGATAAAATAACCTTTTTATCATCATGAATATTCCTCTTTAATTCCAGTAATACTTGTTCTGTTAACATAGCCACTTCAACCACACCAACTTTCTTAGTGTTTGCATGTTTACCTTTTTCTGTCTTTTTACTTTATATTTAATATGCATCTCTTAAATAAGTGTTTTGTGGTCTGTTTGGGTCTTGCTTTTATATCTTGTCTGACTTTCTTTGATCTTCTTTGATCTTTTTTCCTCCTTTCCTGATCTATTTTGGATTAATCAATATTTTTTGGTAATTTATTATCTTTTGCCTTCTTAGCTGTACTTATTTATTTTTAGTGGTTGCTCCAGAGCTTACAATAGATATCTTTAAATTAATATAGTTTACTTTCAAATAATAGTGCACTTTTCACTTATAACATAGGAACCTTACAAATATACTTCCAATTCACTCCATCCCATCATTTGTGCTATAGTAATATATCTTCTGTGTGTTTTAAATCCCACAAGACACTTTTATCATTTTTGCTCTGAATAGTCAAGTTAAAAATTTAGAAAAAAAGGTCTATTTATCTACATATTTACTGTCCCTGGCATTCTAATTCCACCTTTCCATCATTTTTCTTAAGCCTGGAGAATGTCCTTAAACAATTCCTGTAGTGCAAGTCTCCTGACAATAAATTCTCTCAGCTTTCTTTTGTCTAAATGTGTCTTTATTTTGCCTTCCTTTTCGAAGAATATTTTTGCTGGATACAGAATTCTAGGTTAACTATTTTTTTTTTTTTTTTTTTTTTTTTTTTGTGGTACGCGGGCCTCTCACTGTTGTGGCCTCTCCCGTTGCGGAGCACAGGCTCCGGACGCGCAAGCCCAGCAGGCATGGCTCACAAGCCCAGCCGCTCCGCGGCATGTGGGATCCTCCCGGACCGGGGCACGAACCCATGTCCCCTGCATGGGCAGGCGGACTCTCAACCACTGCGCCACCAGGGAAGCCCTAGGTTAACTTTTCTTTTCCTTTCAGTACTTTAAAGATCCCGTTGTCTTCTTCCTTTTATTGTCTCTGATGAAAGTTAGAAATATTTCTTCTCATAGCTCTCTTGTATATAATGTATTTTCACCATCAGGCTACTTTTAACATTTTTTTCTTTATTACTGTTGAGAAATTTTATTGTGATTTGCCTTGGTGTGATTTTCTTTATGCTATCCTCTAGGGGTTTATTGAACTTCTTGGATCTGTAGGTTTAGAGTTCATCATATTGGAAAAGTTTTCAGCTATTATATTTTTCAAATAACTCTTCTGCCCCTCATATTTCTCTTTTCTCTCCTCCAATTACACATATGTTAGACTGCTTGGATTATTCCACAGGTCACTGAGTGGGACCTCAAGTGGTGGGATTTTTTCTCAGTCTTTCTCAGTGTGCTTCAATTTTGGTCATTTCTGTTGCTCTTACTTCAGGTTCACTGATTCTTCTTCATCTAATCTGCACAGCAGATGTTTCATTTCAGATACTGCAACTTTTGCTTCTAGAATTTTCATTTGGTTCTTAGTTTCTGTTTGGCTAATGAGAAATCCTTATTTGTGTCCCTCATTATGTTCATAGGTTTCTTAACCTTCTGGAATATACTTATAATAGTAGTTTTAAAGTCCTTGCTTCCTATTTCATCATCTCTGTCATCCCTGGGTCTATTTATATTGGCTGATTCTTCTCCTGGTAATGGGTCATATTTTCCTTCTTCACGTGTCTTTATACAAATTATTTTGTACACAAATGTGTACAGTTTATTTATGAAAGTAATTTTGTACTATATCCTGTACATTATAGATGCCACTGTATTGAGTGTCTAGATTTGGCTATCATCCTTAACAGAGTTTTGAGTTTTCTTCTGCCAGGTAGTTAATTTACTTGCAGAGTATCACATGAACTTCAACCTAAAGCTCACACCCTATACAAAGAATAACTCAAAGTGATCACAGATTTAAATGTAAAATGCAAAACTATAAAACTTTCAGAGGAAGATGTGTGAGAAAATCTTTGGGCTCTATGGATAGGCAAAGAGTTTTGAGACTTGACACCAAAAGCATAAGACTATAAGACGTTTTTCCCAAAGTAGCTGTACCAGTTTACATTCCATCAGCAATAGATAAGAACCCTGAAGGCTCTACATTCTCACTAGCATTTGGTGGAGTCAGTATGAGTTGCATTTTTCAAGGAATTTATTTATTTTACTTAAGTTGTTGAATTTATTCCAATAAATTTGTTCTTAATACTTCTGTGTTATCCTTTTGACGTCTGTACAATCTTAATGATATACTTTCTTATTCTTAACATTAGTAAGTTTTAACCCAGACTGATTTTCCCAGTAGATAGCTTCACAAGTTGTTGGATGCATTTTTGCCGTATAGAAAGATGAAGCCTATGTGTCCGATGGAGAAGGTTCAAGTGAGTGATAATTTGGGGAACTGGAGGTGGGGGAAGGAAAGAATCCCTTCCAAAGTGGTTGTTTGAATAGCATTGCTAGATTGTAATCCACTTCTCTATAGTAGAAAAGCCTGAAGTTTCCCCTAAATTTATTTTACACACACACAGTTTTCTTCAGTGAAAAACATTCATAATATAAACTTGCAAATTTTTCCAGGTTTCGTAGATTCAGTCACCTGCTTGTCAGTGTTTTAAACTAGAAGGCGGTCCAAATTAAATTGAGATAATTGAAGCAAAATCTCTGTGCTCGGCACAACTGTTACGGAAAAGGAATTTCCTTTGAAAGGTAAACACAGGCCTTATGAACAGCATTGACGGGGCCTGCTGAAATCACTTTTCACTCGTTCAGGGTTACTTTCCTTTCAGATGCGCAGCGTGGAGGAGAACAAATGATTTGTCAAATAAGGTGAACAGGGAAAGTTTAGGAGGCTAAACGGTTTTCCGATACAGGAAGCTTATTTGACCAAAGGTGTTTTCTCAGGCAATAGATTCAACCTGCCATAGAATCCAACATTTGTTCAATAATCTCCCAAGCCTACCATACCGTACCAGTGTCATCTTTACATAGCACATTTCCTCTTCATCCAAATTCTGCCACATTTATAGGCCTCGCATTATCTCCTCAACTCTGCCATGATATTTCTGGACAAATAAGTAACTGAATACTCTCAACCTCAGAGTTTCTTGGTGAAGAAACAAAACACAGAAATCCTGAAAGAGAAGCACTGTCACTTTCCCCGGTGACAATTTGGCTCTTTGTTTAAATTGTGTGTAAACAGAAACCCAACCTGCTAATAAGCTGCTTTTCAATCTGCCAGAACTGCCCCTTTCCCCATCATCACCCTGCAATGCCTGTATTAAACGTTGGCAAATGCAGAACAATTGTGGGAACATTCAAATGTAAACCATACATGGCTCAGAAGTGAAGGAACCAGATCATGGGGTCCTGACCCTCAGAGGACATTTTCGGAGAATGATTTTGTTTTCTGCCTTGAGCTCACTCGTAATAGTCACACATATACCTTAACTTTGTCTCCATTCATTCATTGAATCAGTAGATCATTTGAATGATGGGTCCAGAAAGTTGTTGTTGTTGTTTTTAATGATTCTCAAGGTACTTTCAAAATGAATCTACCTATTTTTGGTCCTATTAGCAGTGTCTCAAAAGAAGCATTAGGCCTCCTTTACAAACGAGGAAGCTGAGACCCATGAGGCAAAGTCACTGCTGGATCCAGCTCTGGGGGCAGAGTTCCCACAGTTCTGGGGACCAAGCTGGCTTAGTGTTCCAAGTCCTCTAACTCGTGGGTCAGCTCTGATTCCCACACACCACCAAGAAGCCACTTCCATCTCTCTGAGCTCAGTTTCTGCGTCTCTAAAAGGAAATCATCATCATGGCTTTGTCGACCACACAGGGCCTTTGGAGAAAGCTGATGCGACAAGAGATGGGAGAGGGCTCAGGATGCTCGTGAAGTCCACATGAGGGATGAAGTGGTACTGTGACCTTGAATGGAGACCTCCTTTGCTTTGATCCCTCACATGGTAGCCCTTGAGCCACACCAAAGGCCCATACTTCCTCAGGCAAGGAAGGATTCTTTCCTGGAGCCTTCAGAGGGGGCAAGGCCCTGCAGAAACCTTGATTTGAGACTTCCAGCCTCCAGAGTCATGAGACAGTAACTGTTGTTTAAAGCCACCAGTCTGTGGTACTTTGTTACAGCAGCCCTAGGAAATTCATACAGTCCTTTCTGGTAAATGTATTGTTTCCAAAGATGGCGCTGAACAAGATTCAGCAACAGCCCTTCAGACTCCCAGGCCTCCACCGGAGAAGCATGTGACCACACGTTCTCAGGGCAACTGGTTAATTCTTTCCCTATCCCTCCTGCCTATTTCAGCAGAACATCTGGTCAGGCTCAAATGCTAGACCAGGAGGATGGACCGAAGGCACCTGACCTGGTCAGGAATCACCTGGCAACACTGACATAGGTAGGAATTCAGACAGAGGGCCAGCGATGGCTGGGGAGGTCAGTGCACATGCCCGTGTAGATAGACCAGGAGGATGGACCGAAGGCACCTGACCTGGTCAGGAATCACCTGGCAACACTGACATAGGTAGGAATTCAGACAGAGGGCCAGCGATGGCTGGGGAGGTCAGTGCACATGGAAAGCCCCGTGTAGAGGCAAAGCAATAATTCTTTCCCAGGTAGCACCACATCACGGGGGGCAACACTGGTGACAAAGAAGTGGAAGGGCCGAGGGCCGTGGTTGCAAACTCAAAAGCCACAGAGGCTTGGCAGAGAGGGAAGTTAGTACGGCCGTCAAGAAATAAGGGGTCTGGAGTGATCTGGAGAGCTCCTGCCCTCTCCAAAACTCAGGGTGGCCAGACATAACTCCCCAAGCTTTATGGGAAGCCAGAGACCTAGATTTTTTTCTTAATTGAACTATAGTTTATTTACAATATTGTGTTAGTTTCAGGTGTACAGCAAAGTGATTCAGTTATCCGAATTTTTTTTTCTATTCTTTTCCATTATAGTGAATTACAAGATGCTGAATATAGTTCCTGTGCTATACAGTAAATCCTTGTTGTATATCTATTTTATATATGGTAGTGTGCATCTTATCAATCCCGTACTTCCAATTTATCCCTCCCCCCACATCCCTTCCCCTTCGATAACAATAAGTTTGCTTTCTCTGCGGAGACCTAGATTTTTATGTGAAATTTCCTGATCTGTAAAGCACTGGGTGGGCCAAGTAAAACACTGGGACCTCAAGGTGGGCCCATAAAGGCACTGGTTGGTGATGCTCTGTAACAGAGGTTAACTCCTTCCACCATCCACCCTGACATCTGGCTGTGCGTGGCCACAGCTGCTTTAGTGGCCCTTAGGCACCTTCCTAAGTGATCACAAAGGGTTATGGCCTTCTCTGGTGCGGAGAACGGGCAGGTCTCTCTGGGGCAGTGAAACAGTGTGAACGTTTGCATTTCACTGGGATGCGATCATTACAGACCGGATCAAGGAAACCTGAGAAAGTCAAGGGCTGGGAGGGGAAGAAATGTGTCGTGTGGCCTCTTAAGCAATTAACGTTGATGTCCCTAGCAGCTGCTGAATTCCAGAGGTAATTCCAGGAGCTATGATTTGGAATCAGTCTCTTAAGACACACTTAAAGGCACTGGGGCTGGATGCCTGGCCCAAAGAAGAGAAAACCCAAGGTGCGAGAGCGTGGTGAAAGGGAGGGAGAGGGAGCAGTTATCCCTGTCCTCAAATATCCGCCCAGTTGTTACAGTTGGAGGGAAGTAGCTTCTTTTGTGAGGATCCAAGGGTTAAACCCAGGGCCAGCAGGTGGAACTTATAGGGGAAAAAATCCCTAGCAATCAGCGAGGTCTAAAGGTGGAGTCGCTTGCCTTTGGAAGAAGTGAGCACTCCATCGTGGGAGGCATCCAAGCACACGTTCAGTGCCCACCGTTGGGAGATTATATGGTGGAGAGAAGCATCACTTTGGACAGACTCTGGAGTTCCATCCATCCTAGAAATTCTGCGATTTATCTTACCAGTCACAGTTCAATTGACCTGCTTTATTTGGGGTCTTGTTTTTTGTTTGTTTGGGGTTTGATTTTGTTTTGTTTTAGAAGATATGCAGAAACTTCAGAATTCTCTTTCCACTCTAGAAATGGGACTTAGAACTCTCAGCACAGGAACTATGAGGAGTGGAAAGTGACCCTGGACCGCGATACTTTCGAGGCGAAGGTAGCAGGGAGTCACTGACAGTGCCTTAATTTGTGGCTGCCGGGAAGAACTAAAGTACAAGCCAGGCTTCTGAGAAACAGGAAGGAAAATGGGCAGATAGGACACGGAATCCTGGAATTAATAAGAAGTCAAATGGCTGAGTCACTGAGATAATTTCCAAGTCTGAAGGTAACAGGAAAAAATAGGAAATGGAAAAAAGAAAATCGACACTTGGAGAGAAATGAAGGCTTTCCAGAGACCCCTGGTGACCAACACAACAGGAGAAGTCAGGAAAAGTTAATTACACCCTGCTAGGGGAGTCCTTCACGGCAGCCAGACATCCTGCTCCGGCCTTCGCCTATCACTGGATTCCTTCCCGGTCAATTGCAGCCCTCACACCCACCCCAGGACCCAACGAGACCAGGGGCTCACCATTTGCGCAAGTGATCTCCTTCACGTCCAGTTATAGTGTTGATCAGTCCATTTCATCACTCCCCCTCAGTAAGGACGCAGAACATCAGAACAGAAGTAGACTAGATGTTGGGAAACACTGCATGCGTCGTACAGAAGGGAAAGCGGAGGCCCAAAGAATGGTCCCTGTACCAAGAGCGACAGGGAAGATTGAGATGTGCAAGAGCCGATTCATGTTCTCTCCTAAATTAATAGAAAAGAAGTTCACGGTGCTAAAGATAGAGCTCACGCTTCTGCGTTAAAAAACATCATCTCTGGAGATTAATATGGGAGTCTCTCCAACTCAATAACTGGCTTTTGAGGAATAGAGATTTCTCCTGTCCCACACACTAAAAGTCACGTTTTTGTTGACAGGGTGAGGTTTGGGGATGTTCTTAAGCACCACCAGGCTCTGCGTTCTGCCCTGTTCACAGACCCACCCAGAGAGCAGGCCCATCCCTGGGTGGTTCAGGGGCATGGAGCCTGTTTGGCCCACTTTGAAAGACACAGAGAGGCCCAGCAGGGTTCCCAGCAGGCCTGGGAAGGTTAGGCAGTTTTCTGAGCCAGGGCGGTCACGTGTGTAAGGAACTAGAGAGAGCAGGTCCATTTACTCTTTCAGTATTTCTTCACCTTTTTTCAAGATCAGAAAATGTCCCCAGACTGTTCTTTTGGGGTGTGATTTAGACTCGTCGTGAAAACCACCCTCTGCGCCTGCTGTCCTCCTTCTCCTGCCTGTGAGGAAGGCCTCAGCCCCCCTTCCTCACTGGCCCCTCTTCTCTTCCGGTGACTCCAGGACCTCCTGACCAGGCCTCTGCCCCACCCCTGCCCGCCACTCTGCACACAGTGTTGGACAGGCCCTTTCAATACAATTTTGATTGTGCTGCTCACTGTATAAAGGCCTCAGTGGCTTTCTCACTGCATTGAGTAAATGCCATCCTCTCCAGGGTGGCCAAGAAGCAGATTAAAATTAGACCACCGCCCACCTCTCCACTTCCTCTCCCTTGCCCTTGGCCATACCCCTGGGAGGCACTGCCCCTTGCTGCTGCTCCCTCCAACCCACACGGTGCTCCATCTACCTGAGCCATCCGTCCCTGCTCCTTGCCGACCGAGGTCCCTCTCACCTTTTGGTCTCATGGGGGAGGCCTTGGAGAAGGCGTTCCTGAGCACCCAACTAAAGGGCCCTTCCCAGGTTTTCTGAGTTAACCCACTGCTCTGGTATTGTCTGCAAGGCTTTGTCAGTATCTGTTGATAGCTGAATTCGTTGCTTGTTTATTTCTTTCTAGTCTTCCCCCTGCTTGAGTTTAAGAGGGACCTCATCTGTTTTCTTTATTATTACAGTCCTGGCTCATAGAACCGTTCCTGATGCATAATAGTTGTTCAAGAAATACTTGTGGGAAGGAAGGAAAGAGGGAGGGAGGAAGAACGGGAGAAGAAAAAGAGAAAGGATAAAGGAAGCGTCTTATATCTATGTATTCTAGTTGGTGTCTAGCTTGAAGAGGGTGGTGGCTAAAACAAAAGGATTAACTGTGGGTTTTAATGCATTATAAGCAGCAATATTGGGGGGCAGATTGGGGGTGGGGAGCCCTCAGTCTCACCTTCCAGGCAGCCAGCTCTGTGGTCCAGGGGAGGACAGACAGGATCTGGGGAGGTAAAGGGAGCTGCCAGTGGGGCGCGATGGTTGGATGGAGTGGATGGAGGAGGGGAGAAGTCTCCACCCTCACAGGTGGGCAGGATCGGCCCTGCCTGGCAGATGTGTGATGGTAGCATCTGCCATTGTATAAGCAGCATCAGGACCAGCCTTGCCCTCAAATAACCTAGAATCAATGAAAGAGTTGGTGGAATGCAAATATTTAGGTCAGAGCAAGGAATATAATTTATTTCCCTCCTTCAGCCCATGAGGTCCTTGGAGACGGGGCCCAGGTCTTCTGAAGTTACGCAAATGAAATATGTCGCTCAAGACCTGGCCTCAGGTGGGCACTGCACACACAACTGAGCTATGATGAAGGTGGCTCAGGACGGGGTGGGACCTTGTTCCAGGGAGGTGGCATTGCACCAACCTTTGGTGTTCCAGAGGGCAGGACTCACATGGCTGGACACATGCTACACAAAAGCAGCTGGCTGGCCACCAGCAGAGAAATCTCTTTTAACCGAGAGCACAGACACTGGACAGCTTGACTAGGGGGCTGGAGCAGGCAGGAGCTTCCCACACTGGAGGCCGAGGAGAGCAAGAAGTGCTCAGGTGTTAGGTAGGAGATGGTAAAGACGGTGGTCTGAGTCCCTGCCACACCACAGATTATTCTATGATGCCCAGACTAGATCCATTTCCCGCTGATGCCCAAGTGGACACTCGGAGCCATCGGGAGGGTGCTCAGCTCATCAGGGGAAAGTCAATTCCCTACGGCTTTTACTTATAACTTTGTTTGCAGATAGTGAGCCTTTTCTGTCCGGCTCCTCATCCCCATCCTTTCTGCCTGTGACAATCACATTATTTAATTTAGATGAGTGAAGTTACCTTAGATCAATTATACTTATTTTTCCTGTGTAATTTCCAAAGCTTAATATCTCCATTCAGGCCCAGCCTGGGGGACAGGTTGTCTAGCAGAGTCCTAAACGATTTCAGCCCTTAATTCAATTGTATTTTTACCACAGCCCGGGCAGCGAGCATAATTCTTTTATCCCTAAGATGTCTCATTAGCAATAATCTAATAGCACATATTAAAATATAGGTCACCGAGGTGGGCTGCCAAGTGGAAGCCTTGTCATAACTTTGAAGGCTGGACAGCTGTCTTGTTCCCCCCACACGACACACCCCAATCCCAGGCTTAATTCTCAAACAATCAACTCACAAAAACAGTTTACTTTCTGCGGTTCAAGGTTAAGAACTAACCCTGGCTAGAAAATAGTGTTGGTATCTGTTGCCATGGGGTGGGGTGAGGGAGACAGTTCTTGCCAACATGACACAGTAGAAAAGATCACTGGCCTCTAGTATTTGAAAATGGGGCCCTCATCCCAGTTGTGTCCTGAACTTCCAAAGTGACCTGAGGGTATGACTTTTACTCTCTCGGGCCTCAGTTTTCACATCTGTAAGGGGGGAAGGCAGTGGAGTTAGAGCCATTGTTCCTCTGGCAGTCCAAGTTCAACTCGTCCTTGTGTGCCCTTGATGTTTTCCTTTAAATCAACTCACTCTTCTAAATTAAATACATTTGTTTTAAAAAGGAAGCTCAAGTATCAATATGAAAAAATCTCAAGAACATTTGCAGAAAGATTCATGCAGAATGATGCCATTTGTATAAATGTTAAACATGCAAAACTAAATACTAGCAAACAGAATCCAACAGCACATTAAAAGGATCATACACCATGATCAAATGGGGTTTATCCCAGGAATGCAAGGATTCTTCAATATATACAAGTCAATCAATGTGATAAATCATGCTAATAAATTGAAGGAGAAAAACCGTATGATCATCTCAACAGATGCAGAAAAAGCTTTCAACAAAATTCAACACCAGTTTATGGTGAAAACCCTCCAGAAAGTAGGCATAGAGGGAACTTACCTCAACATAATAAAGGCCATATATGACAAGCCCACAGCCAACATCGTTCTCAGTGGTGAAAAACTGAAACCATTTCCTCTAAGATCAGGAACAAGACAAGGTTGTCCACTCTCACCACTATTATTCAACTTAGTTTTGGAAGTTTTAGCCACAGCAGTCAGAGAAGAAAAGGAAATAAAAGGAATCCAAATCAGAAAAGAAGAAGTAAAGCTGTCACTGTTTGCAGATGACATGATACTATACATAGAGAATCCTAAAGATGCTACCAGAAAACTACTAGAGCTAATCAATGAATTCGGTAAAGTAGCAGGATACAAAATTAATGCACAGAAATCTCTTGCATTCCTATACACTAATGATGAAAAATCTGAAAGAGAAATTAAGGAAACACTCCCATTTTCCACTGCAACAAAAAGAATAAAATACCTAGGAATAAACCTACCTAAGGAGACAAAGACCTGTATGCAGAAAACTATAAGACACTGATGAAAGAAATTAAGGATGATACGAACAGATGGAGAGATATACCATGTTCTTGGATTGGAAGAATTAACATTGTGAAAATGACTCTACTACCCAAAGCAATCTCCAGATGCAATGCAATCCCTATCAAACTACCACTTGCATTTTTCACAGAACTAGAACAAAAAAATTCACAATTTGTATGGAAACACAAAAGGCCCGAATAGCCAAAGCAATCTTGAGAAAGAAAAACGGAGCTGGAAGAATCAGGCTCCCAGACTTTAGACTATACTACAAAGCTACAGTAATCAAGACAGTATGGTACTGGCACAAAAACAGAAAGATAGATCAATGGAATAGGATAGAAAGCCCAGAGATAAACCCATGCACATATGGTCACCTTATCTTTGATAAAGGTGGCAGGAATGTACAGTGGAGAAAGGACAGCCTCTTCAATAAGTGGTGCTGGGAAAACTGGACAGGTACATGTAAAAGTATGAGATTAGATCACTCCCTAACACCATACACAAAAATAAGCTCAAAATGGATTAAAGACCTAAATGTAAGGCCAGAAACTATCAAACTCTTAGAGGAAAACATAGGCAGAACACTCTATGACATAAATCACAGCAAGATCCTTCTTGACCCATCTCCTAGAGTAATGGAGATAAAAACAAAAATAAACAAATGGGACCTAATGAAACTTCAAAGCTTTTGCACAGCAAAGGAAACCATAAACAAGACCAAAAGACAGCCCTCAGAATGGGAGAAAATATTTGCAAATGAATCAACTGACAAAGGATTAATCTCTAAAATTTACAGGCAGCTCATGCAGCTCAATAACAAAAAAATAAACAACCCAATCCAAAAATGGGCAGAAGACCTAAATAGACATTTCTCCAAAGAAGATATACAGACTGCCAACAAACACATGAAAGAATGCTCAACATCATTAATCATTAGAGAAATGCAAATCAAAACTACAATGAGATATCATCTCACACCAGTCAGAATGGCCATCATCAAAAAATCTAGAAACAATAAATGCTGGAGAGGGTGTGGAGAAAAGGGAACACTCTTGCACTGCTGGTGGGAATGTGAATTGGTTCAGCCACTATGGAGAACAGTATGGAGGTTCCTTAAAAAACTACAAATAGAACTACCATATGACCCAGCAATCCCACTACTGGGCATATACCCTGAGAAAACCATAATTCAAAAAGAGTCATGTACCACAGTGTTCACTGCAGCTCCATTTACAATAGCCAGGACATGGAAGCAACCTAAGTGTCCATCGACAGATGAATGGTTAAAGAAGATGTGGCACATATATACAAGGCAATATTACTCAGCCATAAAAACCTACAAAGTTATTTGTAGTGAGGTGGATGGACCTAGAGTCTGTCATACAGAGTGAAGTAAGTCTGAAAGAGAAAAACAAATACCGTATGCTAACACATATATATGGAATCTAAAAAAAAAAAAAAAAAAAGATATAATTGGTTCTAAAATGTTTGTTCTTGAGCTAGAACCTATATTAGCAACCATTCATGGAAAATCAGCTAGCAAAAAAAAAAAAATGGTACTGAAGAACCTTGGGGCAGGACAGGAATAAAGATGCAGATGTAGAGAATGGACTTGAGGACACAGGGAGTGGGAAGGGTAAGCTGGGACAAAGTGAGAGAGCGGCATAGACATATATAGACTACCAAATGTAAAATAGATAGCTAGTGGGAAGCAGCCACATAGCACAGGGAGATAAGCTCGGTGCTTTGTGTCCACCTAGAGGGGTGGGATAGGGAGGGTGAGAGGGAGACGCAAAAGAGAAGAGATATGGGGATATATGTATATGTATAGCTGATTCACTTTGCTATAAAGCAGAAACTAAAAAAAAAAAAATGCAAAACGATACTTTCTGTTGTTTAGACAGGCAAAACTAATCCATGCCATTAGAGGGGAGGAGGGAGGAGATGGGGTACAAAGGGGAATTCTGGGGCGATGGTCATTTTTTTTAACTATATTCATTATGTAAAAAGTGCGCTCGTAATTATTGCACTTTTCTGTATTTTTCTGTGTGTGTTAAGCCTCATAGACACACACACGTATATGTAAGATAATTTTAGGAGTATACACATACAATTTTAGATATATATCCCTATATCTATCTCTGTCTCTATCCATCCATCCATCCATCTACCTATCAATCTATCATCCGTCTAGTGAAAGCATAGATACATGCTTGGGAATAATCAACATTATATAAGGATGGCGGCAGGCCAGGGCAGGTGGGAGGGAGAGGAATACAATTGGGGAAGAGACTCAGAAACTTCGACCATATTTCTAATGTTTTTATTTCTTAAGTTAGTTAGTTGTTTGTTATAGGAGTGTCTATAATTTTATGTAAGTCTGAGATATGTCATAAGTTTAAAATCATTAAGTAATAAATAATGAAAGAAACTTTATATAATATCAGAAATCGAAAACCACTACCACATGCTATAACTAGATGGTAAGCGTAACAATAGATATGCAATGAGATGAAACGCTGTTATTCAATTGTACTTTGACACTGTTTGGGCTAGAAGGGTCTGATCCTGAGCCCGGCTTCCCTCTGTTGAAATGGGGATCAGTGAAGGAGAGAGAGGTGCTAATTCAATAGTCAGGGTTAAAAGGACCTGGTGTTACCAAACGAAATGTTGGAGTTTGGATCAGAGAAAGGTTTATTGCAGGGCCATGCAAGGAGAACAGGTGGCTCATGCCTGAGAAGACCCCAAACTCCTCGAAGGGTTTCAGCAAAGCATTTTTAAAGACAAGGTGAGGGAGGAGCGCGGCTTGTTCTTGCAAACTTCTCGGTGTCAGAATCGTTTGTTCTTGTAGCTGTCCATGTAGGTCAGGTCAGGATGTTCCTGGAAACCTCCAAGGAGGCAAGTGTTATTCTCTGTGTTCTGCAACTTTTTATCCCTATATGAATGGGAAAGTATTATACCCTTAAAGGTCGGAGCCTTGAGAATGGGCTGTGCTGTATATTTCAGGCTATAGGCAACATTCTTAACTGGAAGCAAAAGCAATAGAATACAAAGGTTAAAACAGAAGAAACAGATCTAATATGGAGTCAGATTTGTTCTTCTCTATTACAGTGGGACGGGGGTCACACTTTCTTCCTATATGAGGCAAAGCCATTTAAAGCAGGGGCTGCATGGGCCTAAATCATCAGCATCTCACGACCTATTGTGCTGCTGTACTTCAGGAAAGGGTAGCGAGATCCCTCTAAGCCCTGGCTGTCCTGCCTTCTAAGTGGTTTGGGGAGTGGAGTAGGTCTTGTTAGGAGTGGGCTGGGAGACAGGGAGACAAAAGAGGAGGGATTGTTATTAGTAAAATGATTAGCAATGATTGGCAGAATTGGGAAAGCCTTGAGGAAGAGCCCCCTTCCTCCTGCGACCCCCTTCCCAGGCCTCATGAGTGCCTGGAAAACTGTCAGGCAAACAATCCCCACCATGTGATTCGTTCTCACGCTGGGGCTCAGCCTGGACGCCTCTGGGATCCGGGCCCTCACGCCTGGGAGGGGGGCCTCGTCCACCCCGGTACAGCCCTTTAAGCCCCCTCCTGTGCTCCGGGGAGCTGGGGGCTGACTCCCTGCAGTGTGTGTTTATGGGCTTTGATCCTGCTCTTGGGTCACAGAGAATATAACTGCCACCTCCCCTCTCTGACTGCATGTCCCCCCATGAGGACAGCAGGTCTGTCCCTCAGTCTCCTAAGACCACAAGCCCCTTTACACCCCCTTTCCTCATACTCCCTGGCACACACGCAAGCAGAAATATGCAGTATATTTGCGGGGGTGTCCGAGTCTCTGGACTGACTTCAACTCAAAAGCCCCCATCTATGCCTGGGCAGTATGAACTGGCTACCTGGTCTCCTCACAAGGAAAGCAGTGCATTGGAGGGTTAGTATGTGCATTTCTTTTTCTTTTTTTTTTTTTTGCAGTACGCGGGCCTCTCACTGTTGTGGCCTCTCCCGTTGCGGAGCACAGGCTCCGGACGCGCAGGCTCAGCGGCCATGGCTCACGGGCCCAGCCGCTCCGCGGCACATGGGATCTTCCCAGACCGGGGCACAAACCCGTGTCCCCTGCATCGGCAGGCGGACTCTCAACCACTGCGCCACCAGGGAAGCCCTAGTATGTGCATTTCTGTGTCCCCTGGAATAAGCAGGGACGACCTAATGATGACCTGTGTTCGACTCTGTCACCCAGAATTCTGCGCAGCCCGGACCCTCCTCCACCAAGACCTCAAAGTCTCGCCAGCCTCCTCATCTCAGCTTCCCCGCCCCTTGTTTCATCCCTTCAGGGTGTGCCCAGACTACCTAGTCTGATAAATGCTCCACAGAGAAGATGTGGCATGTGGGAAGAGCCCTGGACCACACGTCAGGAGTCAGGGTCTGAGCGCTTGTTCTGTGTGACCCTGGGAGTTGGGGGTGAGGCACGGAAGCTGTGAGTGGGGGGGTTCTTCTTCGAGTTACCTGGGAGGAAGGGAAAGGAGCGTGATACAGCACTAAGGAGGGGGGATGCCATCGGATGGAGAAGACCTGGGTAGGACAGAGGGAAGGGGAGGAGAGAAGAGAAATAGAAGAGAAACAGGATGGTGTTGGGGCAGGTCCCAGAGGTGGAGGGTGGGGGGACATAAGGGACTGGAGTGGGGAGGAGGTGATCCTTGGAGAGGGAAGGACTCCAGCTCCGAGGAGAAAGGGCCAGAGAAGATGGTGGCTGCAAACAGACAATGCTGCGGTTCAGAACTGCGTCAGCCACAGCCTCCGGGTTCCCAGGCAAAAAGCGAGAGGAGCCCTGCTGAGAATGGGAAGCTTGAGTGGGGAAGGGGGAAGGTGAGAAGGTGAGGAGGATGAAGAAGGTGGGGACCAGAGAGGGAGACCCTGAGCCACCAGGATAGAACAATGGTTAAGAATGTGTGCCCTGGAGCCAGCCTAGTTCTAGGTTCAAATCCCACCCTCTGTCCCATACTACCCATGTGACCCTGGGCAAGGCATTTAACCACTTTCACCATTATTGTTCTTTTTGGAAAATTTTTAAAAATTTTATTGGTTAATACCATTAATTCTTTAATCTGTAAAATGGGGATAATAATAGTGAGTATTATATGAAATAACACTTAGCGTGGTACCTAAAATCAATGAATGGAAAGACTGCCAAATATATAGCAAATGTCTTTTGTGTATTTAGTATGTGCCCAACATGAAGCATTTAGCAGTCATGATGCATTTAAGCCTTACGAGTACCCTATGAGATAAGTACTATGATGAGTGCCATTGTATAGAACACTGAGGCACACATCAGCCCAGGCTGACACAACTAGTAAGCAACAGAGCCAGGATTTGAAGCCCCAAGCAGTTAGTATGAAAGTTGAGTGCCACTCTGCCTGCGTGTCACATAAAGGAGGCCAGTGTGTCAGGGGTCTCCCGAGAAACTAGGAGGGGAGGGTGATGGTGTTTACCATAAAGAGGGGCAGAAAATCACTACCCTGAGCCCTGCTCTCTAGTTCCCCTGCCCTTGCCCTAAAACCACTCAGCTTTCATCTTGGGGGTCAAGGGTACAGGCAGAGGAGGAGACAGGCTTCGTAAGGGCGTGCCTCAGGCTGCTGTTTTCTGTCTGTGGTGCACAGAGTGTGGCTACTGCTTGTGCTGCCGTCACTAAGTGGCTTATTAGATTCAGGTTCCTGGGCACGAGGGCGGAGCAGGACCAGCCCAGGCTGGGGGCAGATCCCACAGCCCTTGGCTTCCTTGGGCTGAGGCCTCCTGACAATCACCTTGATGAGGGTGCAGTTCCCACCTCCATCCCCTTGCCCATCCCACACACCTGCTCTGGGGGTTCTATGGCTGCTCCTGGTACCTCTACAACTGTCCCTTAGACAGTGAGCAGGAAGGAGCTCTTCTCCTTCCATGCCCTAGAGGGCGCCCGTTCACCCCTCCCAGAGAGAAGACAGCTCGGCTCGGAAGTGGTTGCGAGTTTTTTGCTAAGTGTAGCCAGAGCAAAGGGAAGAAGCCCCAGTGCTCGGGAAAGACGGCACTCAGGTAGGGCAAAGCCAGTGTGAATCGCTATAGCCACTCTCAAACTGGGACTGTGCTTATGAAACATATCACTAACACTGGAATTATATATTTTTTTAAACAGGAATTAAACATGCCACAGACAGGCATATTCCTGGTCCCCACTGCAGATCCACTGAATCTAAATTTCTGGGGCAGGCCCAGGAATCTGCACTTTGAACAATCTGCTAGACTAATGTGAACTGGGAAAGTGGCAAAGAGGCAACAGAACTCTAGGAAGAAGCAGATTACTTTCAAGGACATGACTGTAACTGACGTCACAGAGCGTTGATAAATGAGTCCCTTCCTGTAGTGTTACCAAGTCTTTCCCATTGATTGTTTTATTTAATAGCTGTGTTATCCCCATTTTACAGGTGGGAAACCTGAGGCTCAGAAACCAAAGTCACTCAGCAGGTGAATGGTGAAGCAAGTTTTGAACCCACCCAGCTTTTTTTTTGAACTCCAAATCCACACTCATAGCTGTTATACCAACCCATATTTGCCAATTCATCCCAGTCTCGGAAGTTTTGGCTGCGTTGGGTCTTAGTTGCGGCACGTGGGATCTTTCGTTGCAGCGCTCAAGTTCTCCCCTGTCGTGCTCAGGCTTCTCTCTAGTTGTGGTGCACGGGTTTTTCCTCTTCTCTAGTTGTGGCGCACAGGCTCCAAGGTGTGTGGGCTCTGTAGTTGTAGCGCACGGGTTCCAGAGCGTTTGAGGTATGGCGGGCTCTAGATGAGACGCGCTAGCTCAGTAGTTGCCGTGTGCGGGTTGCCCCACAGTATGTGGGATCTTAGTTCCCTGACCAGGGATGGAACCCGCATCCCCCGCATTGTAAGGCAGATTCTTTACCACTGGACCACCAGGGAAGTCCCCCAGCCTCGGAATTTGAAGTCAGATAGACCTAACTTAAAATTCTGAAGATGATTCCCGCCTCCCACAGATGTGGAGACATTAAAGTTTTTGAAACAACAGCAAGAAGAAGTAACACATATGCTATACCAGGCACTGTTCTAAGTGCTTTGCATGTATTTATTCATTTAATCCTCTCAACAGTTCTATGAGGTAAGTCCTATTTGGCATCACCATCTTATCCATTTTACAGATGAAGAAACTGAGACAACAGAGAAGTAGGAGAACTTGACCAAGATTTCACAGATAGTAAGTGTGGAGACAAGATTAAAATTCATGCAGTATGGCTCCTAAGTTCCTGCTTTTACCCATTCTCCCTCTCCAGACTGCAGAAAAAGGTTAACTTGGTAAGTTTCCGAGGAATAGATATCAGAGGGCCAGAGAGACAAGCGGGAAGGGGGTGGGAAGATAGCTGTATGTGTATGTATTATGTATGACTAGTGACACCACTGGGGAGTGTTTCCTGATGGAAAAGAAAACAGAGCACAGAGACTAGTGGGCAGTCATGTCAGGGATTCTGAGATGGAGTCCATGCAGGAATCTGCAAGTCCCCTAAACCTCTATTTAAAATGCTATGTACATTAAAAATGACAAATACACAGAGATAAGGAATACTTATCTTGGATAGGAATACTGAATACTGTAAAAAATGTCGATTCTCCCCAAATTGATCTATAGATTCAATGTAATCACTGTTGAAATTCCAATGGGATTTTTCACGGAACTCAACAAGCTGATTCTGAAATTTGCAGAGAAGAGTTTGCCAAGACACTTCCAAAGAAAAAGAGCTGGAGGGCCTTGCCCCATCAGATGGAAAAACTTATTATATGACAAAGTTGTTTGTTTGTTTGTTTTCCCAGCTTTACTGGGGTATAACTCACAAAAAGTTGTATATATTTAAAGTGTACAACGTGGTGATTTGATATACATATACATCATGATATGGTTACCATAATTAAGTTAATTGACACATCCATCACCTCACATAGTTACCTTTTGTGTGTGTGCGATGAAATATGTAAGATCTACTCTCTGCAAATTTCAAATATACAATAGAGTGTTGTTAGCTATAGTCACCATGCCATAATTTAGAGCCCTAGAACTTAGTCACCTTATGACTGAAAGTTTGTACCTGGAAAACAATGTTAATTAAGACAATGTGGTATTGCTTGGACACAGAAACCCGACCAATGGGGCAGAATGAAGAGCCCAGAAACAAACGCAACTGTACAAGGAGACTTGGTTGGTGAGTGAGCATTCTCTGCCAATCAGAGCAGAAAAGATAGAAGTACTTAATGAATGGGCCATGACAGTTTATCAGTGATTCATATGAAAAATAGTGAAGTGGAATCCCTACCTCACACCCTACACAAAATCAACTCCATGTGGATTAACGATATAAATATGAAGGGAAAAACTATCAAAATTTATAGTTTAGGAAAATATCAGGTAGGGAAGGGTTTCTGAGATAAATACATAATGTATTTTAATGCATTGCTGCATTAAAATACATTAAAATGAATAACCTCTATCAAAATCACCATATAGAGAAAAAAGACTTACACAACCAAGATGCTTGCAGCGTAAGTGACAAAGATTCGGGCCCAGTATATTAAGAACTACTGTGAATCAATAAGAAAAAAACAAGCCAACACAAAATTGCACAGACAATATGTCATCATGTCACAGAAGAAAAGTAACACAAATGACCCTCACGTATGTGAAAAGATGGTCCAGGTCATTGGAAGTCAGAGAAATGCATGTTAAAATCACATCTTTTTTTGTTGTTTTTTGGCTGCGCCATGCGGCTTGCAGTATCTTTGTTCCCTGACCAGGGATTGAACCTGGCCCACTGCAGTAAAAGTGCCAAGTCTTAACCACTGGTCCAGCAGGGAATTCCCAAAATCACATCTTAAAGATTCGTAAAAAATAAAAGCCAGATAATGCCAAGGGTTGGCGAGGATGTAAGGAAATTGGAAGTGAAGAAATAACAGTGTTAGAGTTTCAGCTGGTACCACTTTAGAAAATAATTTGACATTATTTGATAAAGCTGAACAAACACATACTCTGCACACCAGCACTTCACTAAGTATAGAGCCTAGAGAAACTTGCACATGGGCGTAGGAGCTGTCTGTACAAAAGTTTCTAGGCAGCATTGTTCGAAATATTTAAAAAACTAGAAACAATCCAAATGTCCTTCAATAGCTGAATGAATAAACAAATTGTTATAATTCAGACAATAGAATGAATATATACAACAGTGAAAATGAGTGAACTACAGCTAACTCCATCATCATGGATGAATCTCAAAAATATTGTATTCAAGCCAAAGAAGTCACAGAACAGTATCTGTAGTATGATTCCTTTTAGATAAAGTTCAAAGAAGGATAAAACTAAACAATATATTGTTAGGAATAGATTCATAGGTGACAATACTGTGAAGAAAAACAAAGAAATTGATGAGTTGCTAAATACAGGAAAGTGGTTACCTTGGAGTGGGGCACACAGGGCCTCATAGGGTATTGGAAATGGTCTATTTCTTAATCCAAGAGGGTGGGTTCTGGTATGTTCATATTATTGATACTTAAACTATAGATTGTTCATATATTTTTTATACACTTTTTCTTACGTATGAGAAATTTCACACTAAATTTTAAAATACTGTGTGTGCGTGCATATTTCTGGGAGAGTCCACATTCATCGGATTATCTAAGGAGTGTCTGGTCTTCTAACAGAGTACACCTGGGCATGAAGGTTTCTGTGGTCCCATCCTGCTCTGATATTCATTCCCGTGATGGACAGAGGCCTTGTGTCAGCCTGATTATGGCTTATCCTGGTCAGCTGACCTCAACCCCCCTCTGTCTT
The DNA here is from genome assembly GCF_000442215.2 of Lipotes vexillifer. Classification (NCBI taxonomy): domain Eukaryota; kingdom Metazoa; phylum Chordata; class Mammalia; order Artiodactyla; family Lipotidae; genus Lipotes; species Lipotes vexillifer. The sequence goes on along the minus strand of NW_006786802.1, from coordinate 610,375 downwards.
GGAGCAGGACATGAACCAGGTGTGAGTCCTCTGTCCCCATAACTCACGTGACCACCTCAGGCCAAAGGATGTATGTGGTGGCTCATGCAGAAGAGGGAGGTCCTACTTTCCTCCCAGGAGACTGAGTTCCTTTGCCTCGACCATCTCTTTTCCTTTCTCCTTCTGCAGTTCCAGTCCTGACATAACTTCTGTCTGTCTTTCTTCTTCCTACTGTCCCTCCTCATCTTGCTGATGGACTTGGCCCTCACCAAAAAGCCCGAAAGCAGCAGAGCAGGAGTCAGAACGTAGGGTGCTGACTCCCAGCCTTGTGCTTTCTCTGCCACCCCAGCTGCCAGTGCCTCTGTCCATCCCATAGAGGGTCACGAGGCTTGGCCAGGCTTGTGTTGGCAAATCCACAAAAGGATGGTTTACTCATTCATCCATCTCACCCGTGGAAGGGCTTCAGATTCTATTCTGAATGAGCTGGGAGCCATTGGAGAGAGGGAGGAATAGGATCTGAACTCGCTTCCAAAAGGTCTTCCTGGTGGCTGTGTAGAGCTTAAACTTCAGGGGGCAAAGGGAGAAGTGAGGGAGGCCATTCAGAGGCTGCCACAGTAATCCAGGTGAGGGATGACACAGCCTGGAACAGGGTGGCGACCTTGGAAGTGTGGAGGTGGGATCTGATTCAGAGCCAACAGAGTTTGCAGTAGGATTGGTTGTGGGAACATGAGAAAGAGGACTCCAAGGTTTTTGGCCTCTGAGGATCTACAAGGAAAAATATGCCATCACCTGGAATGAGGAAGGTGAGGAGGAACAGGTGTGCATGCAGGTCAGCAAGGGGGCATCAAGAATTCTATCTTGGACATGGGAGTTCCAGGTGCCGTTTATTACCCGTGTGGAGATGTCAGTCTGTATTTAGATCCAGGCAGGGGATGTAAATGGTTGTATCCATCGTCAGTGATGGATAGACGCTCTTTAATGCCTGTGCCCAAATGTGGTCCCAGGTAGGGTAGGAGCTCCATAGAGAAGAGTCCTTAGACTCTTCTAACCCAGATGAGTCCCATCGGGGTAGGTTGGAAGCCTCAGGGACACCTGGGGGACTTTAGTGGGAGGTGTCCTGAAGGAGACTGATTTCAGCTCCTAGGGGTCTTTTACTGAGGACACTTTTTTGCTATTTGTAAATGCAGTTTAACCTATACCAGTGACCAATGACCCAGGGCAGGTCAGCGTCAAGGACATCAGTCTAATGCCCCTGATCAACGGGGGGGGGGGGGGGGGGGGAGGAAGATGGGAAGGAAGGAGTGAAGGAGGAAAGAAGGAAGGGAGGAAATGTACAGGCGAACCTCTCCTCTCTGGCCTTATTTTCCTCATCAGTGCAATAGGGGTGCAGCTTCTGATAGTATCCTCAGGACACTTCCAGGACTGAGCCACTTGGATTCCAAATAACCTCCAGACCAGCCTTTGTGTGTCAGGGTCTTGGTGTCTGCAGGGAGATGGCCAGAGCTGGGCTGACAGCACCAGCCATCACCTTGTGCCCATGGCCTGTGTCACCAAGTGCCGTGGTAAGTGGAAGTGACGCCTCCCCAGGGATCCCGTTAGCTCTGATAATGCTCCAGTCGCCTGCCCACCCACTTGCCCTCAGGCCACCTGGAGGGGCAGGAGGCAGGGCACAGAGAGAAGCCACATGGCCCCATGGCTCTTGGAACTGAGGGCAGGGAGTCTGGGCCAGAGATGGAGAGAGATGTCTTCCCCTTCAGCACAGCCGCGGGCTGGTATCCTCACTGCTGTCCTTCAGAAGTCTCTGAAACCACAAAGTGGAAACCTCAGGACTTGCTGGCGGCCCCTCCAGTGATGTGCATGTATTGGGAGGGTGTCTCCCTCCATCTCTGTAGTGAACACTTCCACTGCCTCACCAACACCACTCGTCATCCACTATTCCTGCCAACGCAGACCTGACCCACAAGCTTCCTACTGCCCGTACCTGGGACTCTGATGGGAGACTTTTTCTGGCAACAGGAGCTCGCACAGCCCACACACCAGACAGGCTGGGAGTGCTGGGAACGCAGCTTCCCTTCCAGGGAAGGCTGAAGGGAGCAGCCTTCATGGATAAATACTCCAGCTTCCTTGCCCAGGGATGGGGCAACTCCGAGGCACGGTCAATGCTGTCTCCCAGAAGTTCCCAGCAGGACTGACCAACAGCTGCCCACAGCCATAACTGCTTTTTTTTTTTTTTTTAACATATTTATTGGAGTATAATTACTCTACAAATGGTGTGTTAGTTTCTGCTTTATAACAAGGTGAATCAGCCATACATATACATATATCCCCATATCTCCTCCCTCTTGCGTCTCCCTCCCACCCTCCTTATCCCACCCCTCTAGGTGGTCACAAAGCACCGAGCTGATCTCCCTGTGCTATGTGGCTACTTCCCACTAGCTATCGATTTTATATTTGGTAGTAACTGCTTTTTAACGTCCCCTCTGTTGGGTTCCTTCCCTTTCTTACCTCCCCCCTCCTCTATCAGTGCTTCCAGTATCTCCTCCTAAATAAATTTCTTGAATTCAATTCTTTGTTTCAGGTTCTGTTTCTGGAAGAACCAACAGAAAAAACCCCAATCAAAGACACCAAACCCAGCCAACAATTGAGATCTCTCCGAGTTCTGTTGTGTACATATTTCTGGAAAGCAAGCTATGTAACAGGATATATCAGGTACTGTCCTTTTCCCTAGTAGGGAAGTCACACAGATAAAGCACTAGGCAAAAACACAAAGCAATATAAAGGGGGAGTTTACTCTATTGTGGGAGGTGGTTATCGGGGAAGACTTTACAGTGGAGGTGACATCTGAGGTTTTAAAGGATGAATAGGAGTTCTCCAGGTAGACAAGAGGAAGATGGACAGCCTACTTAAAAATCCAGAAGTGTAAAAAAGCACAAGGTGTCCAAGGAACCATTAATAGTTGAGTATCTCTCATGTTGCTGGAGAATAAAGCACAATTTGGAGATGGTAAAGGAATTTTAAGAAGAATGAGGAGAGAATTGGAATAGCAAGAGATGTGGTTAAATAGGCAGGCAGAATCTGGTCTGTACAGCTGAAGGTGTTTTGATATTATCTTGGAAAGATTGGAAGATTTTAAGAAATTATCTTTTTTCTGATTGCATAAGTATCAAATGCTCATTGTAGAAAAGTTGTCAGATAAAGAGAAGTATAAAGAAGAAAATAAAATTACCTCAAATCCAGGGTTAATTAAATCACGTTGATGTGTTGTTGTCTCTCAGAGGAGTTTTATGCAGAAGAGTGAGGTGATCAGATGAGTTTTAGAAAAGGCTCTGGCAGCTGGTGAATATCACGTGGCTGGAAAGATACCGGACACGGGGTAACCAGCGAGGAGGCTGCTGCAGTGGAAGGCGATGGGTGGGGACCCTCTGTGGGGATGCTGCAGCAGTGGGAATGAGGCTTCATAGCAGATTTAAAGGTGGGATTCTCAGGACCAGTTGGATGGGACATGGGGTAGAAGGGAGGAGGGGAAGATGACTCCCAGAGAGATTCTGAGTGTCTCCATCCATAAGCTGGTGGAGGAGACACAGGCTGGGAGCCAGGAGACCTGGGTTCTCATTTCAACTCTGTCACTTCCAACCTGTGAGACTTCACAGCCACAGTTTCCTGACCCCCAGATTGGAAAGATGATTCC
>NW_006786802.1:590227-606698 GCF_000442215.2 Lipotes vexillifer | reverse complement strand
ATTCCTGCTTTCCTCACAGGCTTATCAAAATGGTCCACGGGTCAGAGGAGATGAACGTCCTTGATGGGTGTGGTTCCAGGCTTTCCTCCTGAAACCTCCTCCTTTCTCTGACCATCAGCCTCCAGAAGGCCAAGGCTGACCCACCACCCCACTATTTTTCCCTTTCTCTTCTCTCTGCATCCTTCACAGAGGACATCTGTCATGCTGGTCACCCTGATGAAAATGCTCTAAACACCTTCATGCACCACTATTAATTCATTCACCTTACATAACTGATGCCCTAGTATGTTCCAGATATTAGGAATATGGTAGTGTATAGGACAGCCAAGATCCCTGCCCTCATGGAGCTCATAAGCCACCAAGAGGAGACATATAATAGATGAACAAATTTTAAAATGTGGATAGTGATGTAATGAAAGAAATAAAACAGGATGATAGGGTGATGTGATAGAGAGTGGGCATACACTTTAAATTTGAGTGGTCAGGAAGGGACCACTGAACTGAGACCTGAACAACTCAGGCAGAGGAAACAGCAAGTGTAAAGGTCCTGAGGTGGGTTTGAGCTTGGAATGTTTAAACAAAAGAAAGGTCAGTGTGCCTGGGCTTATTCAAACTCCTACCTATCCTGCTTAAGAGTTGTCACCTCTGTGAGGCCTTTTTGGATCACCACCCCACCCCTTACTCGCTAATTCAGCTGCACCCAATTTCCACACCCTTGTGGTCACAACTAATTCTGACCACGCTGATTTGTGATCAACTCTTTACACACTGGACTGAGAGCTCCTTGAAGCCAGGGACTATCTCCATAACTCCACCAGCCAGCACGCTTCAGGCATATAGCAGGTGATCAGCATCTACTGATGAATGAATAAATTAACCAATAGGTAAACGAATGAATGAGTATCAGGTCCAAATGGCTCACTTCTTTACTTGTTTAAGCGTCGCCTTCTCAAATTCCCTGGTCACACTGCAACTGCACCCTCCCCCCACACAGCACTCCCTATCCTCTCATAGTACAGATCACCTTCTGATATACTATATAATAATGTGTTTACTTGTTATGTTTCTTGTTTTCCCCTGACTCCCCATGACAGATTGTAAACATCATCATGTCAGGGACTTTTTTTTTTAAGGGATTTTTGACTGAGTTGTCCACTAATGTCTCAAGAGCCTAGAACAGTGCCTGGCACATAAAAGGCATATGTAGGAACATGTGAGCAAAGGGGTGCATGAATGGGTGAATAAATGAATGAATAGCGACTCTAAGCCTCATACAACAGGGGTCAAAACCTCAAATCCCTTGCTAGCCTGCCCATAACAAACAGACGAAGGAGTAAGTGCCCAGTTGTGACCTTTCAATTCGAGCCAGCTAAACAAAACCCACCCAATGGCCTGCAGGCCCTCAGTGTGCCTTCCTAGGCACTGAACAGAACATTCCCATTTTGTTGGTGGAGAAACTCTGGCCGGGTGGTTTAAGTGGCCTGCAGCGGATGACAGAGCTGGTACTGAACCGTCGTTGATCTCCCCAGTCTTTTCCCCGTCCCCGTGACTCAGATACACTTTCTGAGAGTCTCGCTCTCTTCCCGTAGTCAGAGGTCAGAGCCTGGTGCCCCCAGGAGCTGAGTCTGGTGTCCCAGTGCGTGCTGCAACGGGAATGGGCGCCCGGGTCCCGTGAGTCGCCGGGAGCGGGACTCCCGCCGTCCCCCGAGCCCGCGCCGCGCTCCCGCCCCTGCCCATCCCCGGCCGCGCTGTCAGTCTCCATTAGCGCTAACAGGCTCCAGACAGAGCGGGCCCGGCGCTGGGTTAATGCAATCGGCGCGTTACCTGGGGCGCAGGCTACATTACCAGCCCGGCCCCCGCCCGGCGCGGTCAGAACCAGCCAGCCTGCGCCCCGCCGGCCGCCCCGCGCTTTCAGCGCTCCTCAGGCCGCGCCCGAGCGCCACGCGGCGGAGCCCAGCCCCAGCCCGCGCCCCACAGCCTGGCGAGGCGAGGCGAGGCGAGGCGAGGCGAGGCGGGTCCGGATCAGGCAAGGCAGGGCGCACGGCAGCCGGGATCCCGTCGCCGCCGAACACGTGAGTGCGCCCTGCGCGCGGAACCGAGCTAGGTGTGCCGGGGAGGCCCAGGTTGGGATGCGCAGAGGTAGGGTGCCAGCGAGTTTGAAGTGCAGAGGTAATAAGTGTCCGGGGAGACTCCTGGGGCTCTCGGACGTGGCTCAGACCCGAGCCGAGGGTAGGGGGCAGCCAGCTGCACCCGGCCGGGTCACCGCCCTGGGAAACCTCTGCCTGGACGTGTCCAAACTCCGCCGTTTGGGGACAAGAGAGAGCGGGTGAATGAGGGAAGAGCTGCGGGGTGCCTAGCAGGATCCCTAGGGCGGCAGGGGTGGTCTCCACCTCGAAGTGCCGTCCCAGTCGGGCGCCCCACTACCTCTGCTTCCAAATTTTTCCAACAGACGCGCGCCCTTTTCTAGGAACCTTGCGTCCGCTCAGCGCGCGCCGACCACAGCATACCGGCGCTCCCGGGAGGCCTCGGGAGGCGCAGGCAGGGTGGAAGGGCCCAGTGACCGCATCTTTTCCTTTGATTCCAGCAGAGCCTCGGCGTGCTCCCAGTATCGCCGACTCCCCTCTCGCCAGCCGCACCCATGCTTCTGGCGCGGATGAACCCGCAGGTGCAGCCTGAGAACAGCGGGGCGGGCCCGGGGTCAGAGCAGCCCCAGCGGAAGCGCAAAGCTGCCGAACTCTTGGTGGTGAAAGAGCGCAACGGCGTCCAGTGCCTCCTGGCCTCCCGCGACGGCGACGAGCAGCCCCGGGAGACCTGGGGCAAGAAAATCGACTTTCTGCTGTCGGTGGTCGGCTTCGCCGTAGACCTGGCCAACGTGTGGCGCTTCCCCTATCTCTGCTACAAGAACGGCGGAGGTGAGCCCCCTGACGGGCTGGGGGTTTGTACTTGGGAGGCTACCTGAAGTCCACAGCGGTGTCCGGGGCAGGAGCTGGGATACACACGGGAGGAGAAGAGGAGGCAGAAGGGCAAGTCTGGGACGCAGGAAGGCACTGGATAGGCCCACGGAAAAAGGAGTCCCCTGTGGAACGGGGAAATCGAGGCATGACTTTGGACAGTGATAGGCGCATGCGTGGAAGGACCAGGTTGGGTGAGGAACTCTGACCTTTTGATGGTCCGCAGGAAGGGAGGTGGAGAGCTCTTGCCTGGGCGCCAAAAGTGCCCATGGTGACCCCAACTCCAGCGCTCCAGGTTTGGTAAAGGACTTGGGTACCCTGAAGGCACTTGGGAGGCCCTGCTCCCTTGGGGACAGAAACCCTGGAACAGAGACGCATAAAGAGAAGCTAGTGGCAGAGAGAACTCCACTCTCGGGTTGGTGGTCCTTTGGCTGGAGGGACCAGAGCACACAGCCTAGGCGGGATTGCATCAGTGGGCACCAAGAACTGGCCTGGTCCTTGAGACAGGAGGCCTGGGTGATTGGGATGAAGCCTCTACCTCCTGGGGTCCTGGCCACGTTGCAGGGTGGAGTGGGAGGAAGGCCTGGAGGAGACCCCCCAGTCCAGCAACCAGGCTCTCTCCCCCTCCCCCTGCTGGGTGACCGATTACTGTCTGCCCTGGGATGAGAGCCTTGAAATCAACTATAGCCTACTCACGGGGCAGAGTCCTGGGGGAAGCAGCCCAGGGGGCAGGATACTGGGGCCTAAAGCCCTAACTCCTTCCTGAGAGCTTTTGCCCAAACCACCCCAGACCTGCCCCCTTTGCTGGGATGAGCTCAGGGGTACCCTGTAGAGAGCCTGGGAAAAATGACCCAGAGGAAGAAGTCGGCAAAGGGGTGGCCGCCAGCAACCGAAACACTTTTCTATCCACTGGGCCATCTGCCTGGCAGGGGCTCTGGCTCAGGACTCCAGGGGGTCAGAGGGAGGTAGGGTGAGGGTTTGGAGCTGGAGGGAAAGCTCATGACCTTGTTCCATAGGGTCTGGGCCCCTGCTGGTTGCTTCAGTGTGTACTCTGGACACTTGCTTTGGGTGAGGAATGGAAAACAGATGATCCAGAGGTGAAACTTTTCCTCGTTTGACTGCTGCAGCTTCTCAAGAGTTTCTGGTCAGGTTTAAGCATTCTGGCCCTTTGAACTCAAGGAGGGAGGAAATGCAGATTCTCTGTGTTTTTAGCAGACAGGGAGATGAGGAATGAAAGACAGACTAAGAAAACCTAGGACATTCTGTCTAGCATGTCCTCCATGACTGTCCGAGGCTGCGTGTCCCTAGACAGCAGAAGGTTCTATCGTTAATCAGCAATACTTATTGGGTTCCTCTTGGCATGAGCTACAGTGCTAGGCTCTGCAGGGGTCACCTAGATGTATTAACCACCACTGCTGCCTGCCAGGAGCTCTAGTCATCTAAGGGCTTCATTGTCATGCGCTACACATCATTTCCATTGTTATAAGTATCTGTTGAAACTAAAAGCACCCCAGATGGCCAATTGAACACATCAGCTAGATGGATATTCTGGGGCTTTCACTGACACTGTCCGCTCACTTGGCCACGGCCACCAACTGAGAGTGCCTGCTGTATGCAAGGTAGTGTGTACCAGGCGCCCAGGGCACCAAACACAGCACATTTGTCACACGTTCCAATTTTTAGGTGAAGTTGGCCAGAAGCTCCCTCTCCTAGGCTTGGTAGCCCTGCACATCACCCATCCTGAGTTGTTGAGTCATTTGTCTCTTTGTGAGTCTGTCTTCCAAACAGACTGGGGCACACTGAGAGCAGAGACTGTGGCTTTTTCATGCCTGTATTTCTAATGCCCAAGATAAGGGCTAGATCCTGGCAATGTGGTAGAAGGTGCCCGAGAAACTTCTGTTGAATGAAAAAAGTGAATGAAACGGTTCAAGCCCTCAGAGACCTAATGCCTACCCAGGAACAGCAGAACCCCCGACGCCAACGGCAGGAACTAACAAAGTGAGGCAGCCTGTGCTGGTGGGAGGCGGGGTTGGCACCTAGAGATCAGAAGCCCTGGCTTTGGAGTCCTGGGTTCCAGCTTCTAGCCGTGTGACACTGGGCATCTCTCCAAGCCTCTGTTTCCTCATCTGTCAAATGGAAACAATGGTGTTCAACTCAGAGCGTTGTTGTGAGGACTCAATGTGATAATGCTGTGGAGGGCCTGGCATGAAGCACGGCCTTAGTAAAGATAGCTGCCACCTCTTATTCACATCCTTGCGATGACGCGTGAGATGGATGGGAGAGGTGTCATGTGCTCTAAAGGCCTGAGGAGAGGCTGCTTAGGAAACACTCAGAGGAAGTGAGCTGTGTGGTTGGAACTCAGCTCCTCGGGACGGATGGAGCGCGGACAAGCCTGGGGAAGGGAGCAGGTGTACTAGTTGTTCAAGAATGCAGGAGGGATGGTCTCTGAGATTAGGAGTGCAGACTGGCTGAAGGGCAAGCTGGGAGAGATAAGGGTGGAGAGGCAAGTTGGGGCGAGGCTATGGAGACCGTGGCTGGCAGTTTACGGGGTGGGGAAGTTATACGAGTGAATTTCCATTTCTGGCTAGGATGTCTACGGCTGGCACAATGGAGCGGTGCAGTCCCACATCTCAGAGTCTGAGGCAGCTCCTGTTCTTACTCCGCACCCCTCCAGGGGATGCTTGGCTGCCTCCTTCTGGGCTTTGTCTCTGCTGAGACCTCCTGGCTGCTCCTTGTGGATCAATTCTCATCCAGCAATTATAAAGTCAGCCCTAGAGATGGGCAAGCAGGTTGGCAGGTGGATAGCCTGTAATTCTAGAAGCAGCCAAAAGACCCAAGTTCAAATCCCATCTCTGTCACTCTCTCTGAGCTCAAGTTCCCCGCTACAGCTGGAGGTGAGCTTGGATGACCCCCAAGATCCGTCCCTCTCCAATGCCTGGCTCAGCACTGCACCCAAGCCAGGACTCACGCACGCACCCTGTTATTTAACAGGCTGTGTTCTCTTCTGGTGCCAGTGTTAACACGGTAACCTCCAAGTCCAGCTGTTCAAGCTGGCCCAGACTGGAGGATGTTTTGAAATGATAAAGGTGCCAATAGTTTAGGCCCCTGGCTAATATATATATATATATTTTTTTTGCTAATATTTTTTGAATGAATTACTGAAAAAGATCAACCTGTCCGAGCATCTTCCCATAAGCCAGCTGCTGGGATGCACGGGGGCAAGTGGCTTCCTTCCAGCCGGGAAAGCCACTCTTGGAAATTCCAAGGCTTTGTTCAGAACCTTCTCAAACAGGGAGGCGGTGCCAGTGGGGCTCTTTCCAAGGTCCTCCGCTCCTGTGGTCTTGGGCCAGGCCTGTGCTGGTCCCCAGGGAGGAGTGGACAGATCCATCGAGTCCCCGCGTCTGTCTCCTTGCCATGGAAGAGGCCACTCTGAATTATCCTTTGTAAATGAACGCTTCTGTTTGAGATGTGTCCGGCTGACAGCTCTGAGCTGTCAGAGAGATGTCCTTTAAGTTCAGACAGACCTGAGTTTGAATCTGAGCCTGACACTTCCCAGAAGTGTGGCCTCGGACAAGGCACTCGTCCTTTTTGGACCTCAGTTTCCTTGTGCAGAAAAGGAAGGTGACTGCCTCTCCCCATAGGGTGATATGACATTAGATATAGTATAAGCAAAGTACTTACAACAGTGTCTGACACATAGTAGGGGCTCAATAAATGAAGTTGTTGCTGTTATTTTTATTGTTCAATGATTTTTAACTGCTAGACCCAGGCTAGATACAGGAGTAGGGCAGGGTCCTGATTTTGGAGCAGATTTGATTCTCAGAGGAAGTTAGAAGGGATATAAGGCTGGAAAGTGGTCACACTTGGGCCTGGGATTTCTAACAGCCTAACTTTATCCCACTGTTTTTTCCCTACCTGGGAAATGGGGATTAACATTCCTATATGGGGTCCCATGAGATATGTACTTCTGGGTCCCAAATGGGGTTCCCTTCCTTCCTCAAGTGAGCTCAGCGTCTCAGGTACCCACAGACCTTTGGGAATCCCCTTGGCCGAAATATCTGGGGTTCTTGAGGTCAAGCAAGAGGCGGTGACGGGTACAGAAGGCAGGAGTTTGCAAACTCATCGCCCTCACGTTGGGCCTGGCTGCAGGGGGCCATCTACACCCTGAGCTTGCCAAGCCTGAGGCTGATTGTTCAGCTCAGATGTACATGAGCCAGCCAGCTGGTATGGCCCTTCGGCTAACAAGTTTGCAGGAATGAGGCATTCATCAGGGGCTGGAGCTGAGACTGTGATCTGGCATTACCAGCATGATCTGGCCCATTGCTCTGAGCTGGCCAAAAAGATCTAGAGGGACTGTTTTCAACAAAGTGGGATTTCATAGGGATAAATGTTACATCCTGACCTGTGGTCCCAAACCCAACTGCCTAAGTAAGGATTAGGCCACAGCACAAGTGGAGAAAGGCCCCGGGGCTTTCATTAGCTGCATCCTCTATGTGAGTCACTGCCAGGATCCATTTATTTAACAAAAAAACCCCACTTACTAAATGCCTGTCATATGCCAGGAATATAGAGATGAGCAAAAGGCAATCCCTGCCTTTAGGGAGTTCATAGTCTATTACAGATATTCTACAAGTTAATGTCATTTTCAATTCTGTTATTGGAGGTACTATATCCCAAATCAGGGAGGTGAGGTTCCACTCTGTTCTTTGTGAGTAATATTTCCTTCTCTAATATAGTTCTGACCATTCCAAACACCCTGTAATTTGTTCCTCTTAAAGAGACCAGGATGGAAGAGATGGGAAACCAGAATCTTCGAAGAGCTTCATTAGTAAGAATCAAGTCAGATACTGCAAAGTTGACACGGAGGGAGAATTGTCACAGGAGGAGGGGTAGCCTCAACTCCAATTTCCCTGAATTTCACCCCCACGGACCTCCTTAGAGGGGCGGGGTTTAATCTACCGGAGGAGCAAGCATATTTCCTCATTGGAACTGTCCTCTCAGTGCTAGGGTCCAGAGATCAGCTGGAAGAAGCCAAAGTGAAGATGAGGGAGCAACCCCTTGTGGGACCAGAAAAGGCGGTCCTCGTCACTTGGTAGATCATTCTGTAGAATCCCCTCTTGGAATAGCAGGGGCTTATGTAGAGGCGTGTATAGATGCTGCTGGCTAGTGTCAGTAGAGTGCAGGGGATGGAGTGAAGAGGTGCAAGACTCCACTTGGGCTGACGTCCCGGGAACTCTGAGGCCAGTGGGCAGAGCCCCACAGTGGTCGCTGAGGGTCCTAAGGAGGTCGGTCTTGGGGTAGAGAAGACACAAGTTGACACCACATGGCTCAGCTACCCTACCCGCGGCAGAGAGTCTGTGTTGACAAACTTGAATGACCTGGGCGTGATTTGTTATAGGAACAGGCATGGTTCCTTACAGAACTGGCAAAGACTCAGAGGGGGACCCTACGCCTGGCACCCAAAGGGCACAAAGGATTGCTTTGGAAAAGTCTGATTTGTTTTGTTCTGGAGGACAGGATGAAGGCAGTACGTGGAGGCTGCAGGGAGAGGGATTTAGAAGAAGGGAGGAAGCAGAGCTGGCCAGACGGAGAGGTTGGGCTGCCAGGGTCAGCAAAGCCTCAGCTGACCATGGTGTCCTCTGAAGCTGGGATGGCCCTTCAGACTGGTCCTGAGTTGGGGTGAGGGGGCCAGGACTGTATGCCCCAGGGTCCATCAGTCATTGGATGCCAGCTGCCCTGGGAAGGGAATGTGGCCTTGGGTGAGGCAGCTGGCTTCAGCCGAGGCAATTCCCAAAGGGCTGAGCAGTCCCAGCTGCAGGGGAACAGGTCCTTCATTCTTGAAGGAGCATCTGGGCAGTAGCGCCGGAGCCCTTTTTGCTCGTGGGGCTGGCTGTGGCCTCAGGGAATCCTTGGATCTACTCCTCGTGGTCAGCAATCTTGTATGGACACGAGGAGCAGTAGCCAGCCTCACTTGGGATGGGGGCATGAGTTGCCCAAGTGACTTGCCTCAAAATCCTTCTGTGCTTGGAGCTTGCATGCTGGGCTCTGCAGAGGACCCAGCCACCGTCAACCTCACGGGCGATCCCTAGCTTGTGGTTTCCAGTCTACAAAGGCGCATCCCAGCTGCTCTTACGTGTGACGGCAGGACATGCTTCCCATTTACAGAGCACCTCAGTGCCAGGGACTTCACCTCCGTTATCTCTAATGATCACAGCAAACCAGTGATGCAGGTATTATCCCCCCTTACAAAGGGGGAACCAAAGCTCAGAGAAGTCACAGTGGCTCAAGGTCACAAAGCCATAAATAGCATGGTTGGGGGCCAGGATGGCCTCAGATCAAGGCAAGGGGGTAAAAGAGGAAAACTCCATTTTTGTACACATTCTGCAGTCTTTTGACACCAAATATGTGGGGTTTTTCTTAACACCAACCCATCCTCCAACTTTGGGGTGGGCGTCCTACCGTTCAGTTCTGACACCACCTGGAGTTAGTGCAGACCCCACAGTTTAGGGCTCAGTCTCACAAGAATTCTCTGACTTCACATGCCAGTCACAAGGGTCAAAATGTCACCTGTGCTTCTGACCAACCGGCCATAGTCAGGGGTTCCCATGACCCCCTGTGCAGGTTTGATAATTTGCTATAACAGCTCACAGAACTCAGAGAAACATTTGCCAGTTTGTTATAAAGGCTATTATGAAGGGTACAGGTAAACAGCCAGGTGAAAAAGTACACAGGGGTGAGGTATGGAAGGGTTCTGAGTGCAGGAGCGTCTGAGCCCGTGGAGATGGGGTGCGCCACCCTCCCAGTATGTGCATGTGCTCACCAGTGCATCAGTCCGGAAGCTTTCCAAACCCCCTACGTTCGGGATATGTGTGAAGGCTCCTCACAAAGGCATGATCGATATTAACTCAATCTCTAGCCCCTCTTCCTTCCCTGGAGGGTGGGTGTGGGGCTGAAAGTCCTAAGCCTCTAATCATGGCTTGATCTTTCTGGGGACCAGCCCCCATCTAGAAGCCCACCAAGAGTGGCTTCATTAGAACAAAAGACACTCCTATCACCCAGAAAATTCCCAGGGATTTAGGAGCTCTGCGTAAGATGCTCCTGTCACCCCCATCACTCAGGCAGTTACAAGGGTTTTAGGAGTTCTGTGTCAGGAGTCCAGAGAAGAGACAGGGGGTCTGACCTGGGCCCTGTGCCCTGCTCTGCCCTCCTCTCTGCCTCCCCCAGGCCAGGGCTGAGAGGGCCTGCCCACCCAGAGCACTGATTCTAACCCCCATCAAACTCCAGGTACCTGGACTCCGGAATTCCCTGCCCAAACACTCCAACATCCACCCACCCCAGTCTACAAGGTCCTCTTACCTGGACCCTGCTTCCCCAGCCTGGACTGTGTTACAGGCCTGCACAGCCCCAGGCCCAAGAGGAAGCCAGAGGCCCCCTGTCTGCAGAGGCTGTGGACAGAGCTTAGACATGTGGGCACAAGAGTCTACACGTACGTGCAAAAGGCCTCACACACTGCTGGTTGGAGCTGAGGTGGGGATGAAGCCGGGTGTGGGCTCCCCCAAGGCCTCCACACTCCAGTGCAAAGCTCCAAGAACTGGGGATTCCAGATTTGAACTTTTTAATAGAACCATGCTGAGTTGTCAGGGTAGGATGATAGAGCAGGTTTGGTTTAACAGCTGGGGCCTGAGCTGTCACCTTTAAATATGTGGATATCGCAGGGTGAGTCTCCACCGGTGCGCTTGTCCCCATTTCTGCAAGTCGGGTGGGCCTGCTGCGTGCAGCCCTGTCTCTACTGAAATCTCACCTTCTTTTGCACCCTGATGTCTATACCCTTGGGGTACCTGTGAAGCGGGGACAAATCTGGCTACCGTAGGCATTGACCAAGTTTTTCTTGGAATTCTGGTGAAAGCCACGGGCAGTGACAACCCATAGCTGAGCTACAGGCACCAGGAGAACAGTTCTGTGGGTTTTCACTTCTTAATATATCAGGATGTGGCCAGTTTGAGGAATCCTACCCTCCACCAACTGGAAGCTGGTCCAGTGAGGTCTCAAGGAACCCTCCTGTCCCTCCTGCAGCCCCTCCCTGTTCACAGTCTCTCCACCCCCACACCAGGCCTGGCCCGCACCTCCTCTTGCTGAGCCACCTCCCACAGGCATCCCGTCCCCTGCCCTGGGGTCCTCCTCACCCACCAGGGGTCTGCTCCAGCACTTCCCACTCTGAACTGAGTGACCACTGGCTTCCCTTTTCTGAGGACTTGACATTTGCACAGAGGAGTCCAGAGCCCCTCTCTGACCAGTAGTGTTCCTCTCTAATGGTGGGGCGGCATCAGGCAGTGTGTGCCAGACAGATGCTTTTCTTACTGAATTCATCCAAAGGCCACGGGTCGGAGTCCCTTTCGCAGTTGACAGTCTTTTCTTCCTGTGTTCGTGTGAGTGTGTTGACGTGCAGAATCTGTGTGTACCTTTGCATGAAGATGTACAGGTGTGCATCTGTGTACGTGTGTGGATGTTGGAGACCCCTAGGAGCTGAGACCCTCGGGAGGTCTGCCCCTGTCAGCCCAGCCAGAGCATTCCAGAGCCAGGATTCTGGGCCTGTAGCTCCTCAGGTTCTCAGCTCTCTGGCCCTGCATGAGGCTGGATGAAGCTGACACTGCCACGCATGGAGATGAGGCAGGGCCATGGGAATGTGGCAGTTATGGGCCTTGCAGAGCAGTACCTTCTAGGAAGTTTGCAACCAGCCTCGGTGTCCCAGGAGCTGCTGCAGGGCTGTTTCTAGGAGAAGCATCCTTAGCTGACCTCAGGCACCCCTGAAACCTCTTTCTGACTCTTCAGCTCTGTCCTGGCTTCCTCCAGATCTTTCTGCAAGGGGGCTTAGGCCATCTCCCTGGTCGATGTCCTCTTTTAGAATAAGACACTGGCCACTGGGCAGCTTTCTGGTTTTCATTCATACTCAGCCGTTCCAACATTCTTGAACGCTCCCCATCTGTTACCACCTGAAGCTTTGGCTGGCCCGCATCAAACGCACTTGGAAGAGTCTTGGGCTTGTGCAGACCCATAATCTTTCCTCCTCTCCTTCCACTGGAACTCTCAGCCAGCACAAGAGGAGATGAATCTCAAACTGGGCAATTTACCTACCTGTTGGCAGTGCCACCCAGAGGGTTGGAGTTGAGAAAACTGGCCAATGTGAGATCCCTGGTGAATTGGCTGACGTTGCTTTTTCCTCTGGTTGTAGAAAAGAACATCTAGTTGACAGCGGCAAACCACGGTGCCAAGATCTGAGCCATGACTCCTGGCTTTTTCCTTTCCTGTTGTCCCTTGGGCCACTGACTTCAGTCTTCAGGCCTGTTAAATACTCTAATACATCTATTTCCCTTACTCTCTGGCTCCAGGCCCCCAAGGGCAGTGACAGGTGGCCACAAGGCAGAGTGGGGCTCCAACAGATCCAGATGTGGAGCCAAGCAAGCATACTTACTAGTTTGGACAAGCATCTTGACCTTTCTAAGCCTCAGTTTCCTCATCTTTTACATGGGATTGGTGGTAATTCTCAGGGATGGTTTTAAGGGAATAATTATGCAAAAACTTAGTGTGTGGCTTGGCATATAACGGAGCTCAATAAATGGTACTTGTCACTTTCACCAGCTCCACCGTCACCACCACCACCCCGACCTCCATCAGCATCACCGGCATTGCTATCAGCAGCGTGAACAGACGTGGGTTCCAGTGCCAGACTAGCCCTCTCTGTGTGGGGAAAGAGAAGGGTGGAGATTGAGAGTAGAAATGAGGAGGGGAAGAGAGAGGTTGGCATGTGGCTGTTTCAAAGAAGTCCAGCCTGGAGCAGGGGCTGGAGGCTTGGACCAGCCCATGACCAGCAGACCAGCTGGCTCAGCTGGCCCCAGAGTCCCAGTTTCAGATCACCCTCCACCAAGCCTCTATGCAGACTCATGTCCTCCATCGAGGCTGGGATATTCTGGAATCAACAGAATATTTTGGGAATGGCTCTGGAGCTCTGGAGCCAGGCAGACCTGGGCCCAAATCTCAGATCTATCACTGACCATTTGGGTGAATTTAGACAAGTCACCAAGCCTCAGTTTCCTCCTCTGAAAAATGGGTATAGCAGTTGCCACCTGAGATGGTTTCTGGGTAGCGTAAATGGGATCACAGATGTCCAGTGCCCAGTGCCCTGCTTGATACATAGGAGGTACTCATATTCCGGTGGTTTCTTCCCTACTGCCCACCCTGCTGGTCCGTCTCCTGCTTCAGAAGGAATGGGTCTCAGAGCACTGCGGCCAAAACTTCATGCTTTGTCCCTAAGAGCCCTGGGCTTCCTGAGGAGAAGCCCTGGGAGGAAAGTGGAGACTGCCAGTCTGAGTAGCTGGGGGAGTTTGACCCTGGGTGCATGCGACTTTGCCACAATTCTCTGTTAGCCTGGTGCCCCGGTTTCCACATCTGTAAAATGGAGGTAGTAATACTTTCAGTGTTGTTGTGAAGATGAAATGAGGTATTGCATGGAACACAGTGCCAGGAACACAGTAGGGAATATTATATTCCTAATATTATCATCGTTACGCATTTCCCTGTTTCTGCACTTTCCTAGTGTGGGCGGGTCAGAGAGTGTTTGGTTTCCAAGGTTACGACATCTTAGCCAAAGGCCAATGGCGGGAGGAGTGTGGATCTGGCCTGGCCACCTCCGGTTGCACCAGGCCAAGGAGCAGCCTAGGCTGACGTGGCAAGTACCCCTGTGAGTCACCTCACGGCGTCAGAGCCCATTAAGCTCACCCCAGGCTACCAGGCGTACCGAGAACTGTCTCTGGAACTCAGACGTGTCTAATTCTACCAGGAATTTTCCCAGGGATTTGCTGCTGCCCATTGCCAAGGGCTCCCTGTAGCTTCGGCAGTGTTCTGGGTGGGCATCTTCCCTGGTCAGAGACTTGAGCCTCTGGCCTCTTTGCTCCAGTGTTTGTTTACCTTCAGCCAGCAGTAACAGTGAGCTTGATGGTTGGAAGACATGAATGCGAATCCTGCTTCTGTCACTTAGCAACAGTGCAAACAAAACCAATTTGACTCCGTTCTCTGTCTTCAGTTTCCCCTGGGGGGAAATAATGACCCTCTCTGATTATTTCTGTGAGCTGATGTGAGACTAAGGACAATCCAGTGAGGTCATGTTTAGGAAAACCCGAGGTGACCTTAAACTGATATAGACATGAGCAAAATGAAAACTCAGTCATATGTAACTCTGGGCACTGTCTCTCCCTCTCTGGCCTCAATTGCCTTACCTATAAAAGGAAGGGTTTGGGGTAATTGGCATTCCCCAGAGTTGTGATTCATGAAAGAAAGGGTTCTGTGTTGAAATTAATTTGGTAAAGACTGCACCTGATCTTCTTCTTAGCCCGTCACAGCTTGTGCTTGTGTATCAAAGGCTAGGAGAATCCTGCAAGAAACAAGCCTATTTAGCTTTTTCTTTTAATTATTTTTTTAAATTGACTTTTGGCTGCTTTGGTTCTTTTGTTGCTGTGCATGGCTTTCTCTAGCTGTGGCAGGCAGGGGCTACCCTTCGTTGCGGTGCGCGGGCTTCTCATTGCGGTGGCTTCTCTTGTGGAGCACGGGCTCCAGGTGCACGGACTTCAGTAGTTGTGGCTTGCAGGCTCTAGAGCACAGGCTCAGTAGCTGTGGCTCATGGGCTCAGTTGCTCCGCGGCATGTGGGATCTTCCCAGACCAGGGCTCGAACCCATGTCCCCTGCATTGGCAGGCAGATTCTTAACCACTGCGCCACCGGGGAAGCCCAAGACTATTTAGCTTTGATGAACACAGATTTTACTAGTTTGAGCACAGAACCTCATTATTATGATTATGATTACGACTACTGCTACAGCTATTATTATGTTATGGCTATTTGTATTAATTGCTCTGATTTACCTACCACAAGACATCCCTTGAGAAGTGGCCGGGTGACATGAATGAGGACCCTCACAGCTCTGGCTGACATGGGTCCACACACTCTGAGGGGCAGGCCCAAGGCTGGGCAGGGATCTAGGGGCTCACACTCTGCTTCTGTGTCTTCCAGGTGCCTTTCTGATCCCGTACACCCTGTTCCTCATCATCGCTGGCATGCCCCTGTTCTACATGGAGCTGGCTCTGGGCCAGTACAACAGGGAAGGGGCAGCCACCGTGTGGAAGATCTGCCCGTTTTTCAAAGGTAAAGAAGGAATCTGGGGGAGTCAAAGGTTGTTCTAAAAGACTTCTGTGTGCCCCTGGAGAATCTGCTCCAAAGGTGGGATCTGCGGTAGACCAACTCTCTCGAGAGTTACAGTTATTGGCAAGGTCAAACGCGTCCACCATTCAAAGTTACATGGAACACATTGGGGGTGTCAGGAACAGCTTTAGCCTAGAAAGTCTGGAAATCTGGGTTCCAGTCCAGGCTGTACAGCTGAGTAACCGGAAGGAGTCTGTTTTCCTGAATGGGAAAAACTCGTAGAAGGGTCAGAGGTACCCAGAACACATACCACTACTCTCCCCTCTTGCTCCCACGGCAGACATGAGAAATGGATCACGTGCCTTTCCACCGTGGGCAAGGGGCTTCATTCCGCTGGGGGCGAATGTTATCATGCCTCAGTGTTATCCTGCCCAAGGGGTCGGGGCGGGGGGGAGCTGGGAGACTTATGCTCCAACACCTGACCCGGCTGCTCCCTGGGGCCTTAAACATCCTGGCACTTTCACCTTGCCTGATGATGAGTGGACAGAAGGGGCTCCAGGGGCAAGAGAGAGAGCCCTCAGGCAAAGGAATGGGGGGTGGGGCCCTAGGGGATTTAGGGCTCCGACAATCTGTTACCGAGAAAAAGAGAGGTGTGGGAGGTCGGGTGGTGCAATGGTTGGAGCCAGCTCCCCAGGAGAGGTGGTTCTGGGGAAGCCCCTGCCTGACCCCCTCTGCCCCCCACCCAGGAGTTGGCTACGCTGTGATCCTCATTGCGCTCTACGTTGGCTTCTACTACAATGTCATCATTGCCTGGTCACTCTACTACCTCTTCTCCTCCTTCACCCTTCACCTGCCCTGGACTGACTGCGGCCATGCCTGGAACAGCCCCAACTGCACCGACCCCAAGCTCCTCAACAGCTCCGTGCTGGGCAACCATACCACGTACTCCAAGTACAAGTTCACGCCGGCGGCAGAGTTTTATGAGTAAGTCATCAACCCCTTGTCCTGTTCACACGGGCGCATCGAGACCTGTGCTGGGCAGGACCTGAGCCAAACGCTAAGGAAAACCACAGGAGGGGAGGGGGCCACGTCAGTCACTGTAATGTGTACTCAGCAGCCACCACAGGCCTGATCCTGGCTAGAAGCCAAGGATACAGCCGTGGACAAAGCTTGAGGAGCTTGTGTTCTGGCGCAGAATGGGGGTGGGGAGACAACACACTAGCAAAAAGGTAAGGAAGCAAGAACGCTGTACAGCGTGAACATGCCCTTCAGGAAATCAAACACATTTTAGGGAGTATAAGTGCTCTTAAGGAACTAAAACCAGTGCTACAC
>NW_006786802.1:584531-590217 GCF_000442215.2 Lipotes vexillifer | reverse complement strand
AGCAAAAGTTAATGGCGTTGTAGGGAAAAGGAACTTTAGTGCAGGTAGTCAGGGAGGGCTTCTAGGAGGAAGTGTCATAAGAACTGATGAAGTCAGCCAGGGGAACACCTAAGGGCTCAGCTGGTAGATGATGGAGCTGCAGCTTGAACCCAAGTCAATCTGATCCTGAAGCTGTCACCTGGTCCACCCTGTGCTGCTGTCTCTCTGGGGCTTCCGTGGGTGAAAGTAGCCAGAGTTTGTGAGTGAGATTTAGGAAGCGGGAGGCAGGCCAGCTGTGTACAGCTCAGAGAAATTATTTGGACTATGTGTATGAGAGGCACTGACTGGTGGTAGAAGACAGAACATCTTTTAAAAAAAGAAACATTTTCTGTTGAAATCATTTTAGAGGTAGAAAAAAATTGCAAATGTAGTACACAGGGCCCCTGTAGACCCTTCACCCAGTTTCCCCTAATGTTGACACCTTATACAACCATAGTGCAATGATTGAAATCAGAAAATTAACATGGATTAACTAACCTGCTAAAGACTATTTTTGCATTTGTTAGTTTTCCCACTGATGTCATATCCTGGTCCAGGATCCAACCTAGAGTCCCATGTGGCATTTAATTGTCACATCTCCTTAGTCTCCTCCAATCTGTGAGAGTTCTTTAGTCTTTCCTTGAGTGTCATGCCCTTGATGCTTTTGAAGAGCACTGGTCAGTTTTTCTATGAAATAGCCCTCAGTGTGTGTTGGTCATTGTTTTCTCCTGATTAGACTGAGTTTGACATTTTTGGCAAGAATAACTTGGAAATGACATTGTGACCTTCTCAGTGCATCATATCAGGGGGTACAGGATGCCAGTCTCTTATTACTAGGCATGTTGACCTTGATCACTCAGCTAAAGTGCTATCTACCAGCTTCCTCCTGTGCAGAGGTAGCATTATTCTCTGTAATTAGTAAGTGTCTTCTGGGAAGTTACTTTGAGGTTATGCAAATATCTCATTTGTCATCAGACTTTTGCCCACAGTTCTTACCATCCTTCAATGAGTCTTGCAAACAAGGATTATTATTTATAGTGTTGATCTAAAGTGATTTCTAGTCCCATCATTCCCTCTAGATTAATTGAAGAGAAAAGTCCCTTTCCCCCTATTTATTCATTCGTTTGTTTACTCATTTATTCATTTTTATCAGTATGGGCTCATTGGTATTTATTTTATTCTGTGGTTTTAACCCATAGCCATCATTATTTTGTTGCTCCCTAGAATCCTCTCAACCTCTACTCCGTCCTTTTAAGTCCTTGAGGTTGGTAATAGTCAACTTGTTTTCAGTCACCTAATTTCAAACGTTGGCATGGTGGTCTCTTCAGAATGTAGCATCTATTATCTTTATGCTTCAGGCGGGGTTGAGTCCCATTTTAGCAACCCCTACACAAGTGTTAGCAGCTAAGCAGAAAGTCCCTGGTACAAACTGTGGGGCAGGACAAGTAAATCCCACTCAAACCTCACTCTCAAGGTACACATGGTCAGAGTAGTGGTTGGAAAACAGTAAAAAATTAGATAGGAAATATTTTGGGCCTTGTAGGCCACGTAGGTCTCCTGCATATTCTTTATTTGATTTTACCCTTTAAAAAGATAGAAACCATCCTTAGCTCACAGGCCATAACTCAATGGGCCACAGCTGGATTTGGGGACGGGGAGGGGAGGGGCGGGGCATGGCTTGCTGACTGCTGGTCTGGAGCAGTCCTGCTCAGGAGAACTCCCCATGATAGAAATGTCCTATGTCTGCACAGCCCAGTGCAGTAGCTACATGCCACATGTGGTTAGTGAGCAGTTGAAATGTGGCTAGCGTGACTAAGTTGATTTTTTTTTTTTCTTTTTTGCGGTACGCGGGCCTCTCACTGCTGTGGCCTCTCCCGTTGCGGAGCACAGGCTCCGGACGCGCAGGCCCAGTGGCCATGGCTCACGGGCCCAGCCGCTCCGCGGCATGTGGGATCTTCCTGGACCGGGGCACAAACCCACATCCCCTGCATCGGCAGGCGGACTCTCAACCACTGTGCCACCAGGGAAGCCCTGAATTTTTAACTTCATTAATTTTCATTCATTTATGTGTAAATAGCTCGTGGTTACCATATTGGGCAGTGCAGGTCTAGAGGATGGAAAACAACAAATTCACCAACACCAAAACCTTAGGGCCACTCTTCTTTGGTCCTATGTATTCCCTAAGCCAAGGACCTTGGAATGAGTCCTTATTATCCAGAGAGTGGAGTTCCTGAGGACCATTTCCACTCCTGCCGTCTCGGTGCAGCATGACCAAGGAGCCTTGGTGTGGTTAAAGGTGGCCTCTGGAAAGTCTGCTGCCTCCTGGGGCTCAGAGGAGTCAGGGTTCGCAGGACCCAGGAACTACCCTCAATGAGCCATGGCAGAGAATTTGCTAAGGGTCCTGGACCTGTGTGTCCACCTACCCCCATCTGTGTTTTCTGCAGACTTCAGCAGCCATGTGCACAATTATATAGATTTGGGAATTTTGTGGGGAGAGGGTCCACAGTTGTCATGGAATTCAAAATCCTTCTACAGCCCCAGACGGATCTGAAGGACTGCTGTTACTTAAAGCAAGCATCTAAGCAACACCATCATCCCTGTCTTTCTCCTCATCACATCAACAGCTAATCACTTACCGTGTGCCTCAAGCTTTCTGCTAACTTCTCTGTATGTTATTTCAGTGTAAGCCTCACACCAACCTGATGAGGTTTCTGTAACTCTTACCTTCATTGCATACGTGACGCGGCCTCATTTTGCAGATGAATAAATCACTGTAAATCACTGGCCCATGGCCACATGGCTAGTCCCGTGCAGAGCCAAGATTTGGACCCAGACGGTTTGCAGCTACAGGACTCGAAGAGTGAGAGCCCCCTTACACTTTGCCCCCAGGAGCCTCACTCTCCTCACCCTGGCCCCTCCCTTGCCAAGCAGTGAAACTCCAGAGCCTGCAGGCTTAACTTCTGTGTTATATTGGATTCTAGCCATTATAAATGGCTATTATTATTCCAAAATACTGTCATAGTCACAACTAACATTTATCCAGCTTATAAAACATATATCCCAGCCATGCATTTGGAAGTGACATTTGAAGTGGGTTTGAATCCAGGAAGTCTGACTCCAAAGTCCAGGCTCTTAGCCCAGCAATTCTAAACACTGGCTGCTCATTGGAACCACTTGGAGAGCTTTAAAACACACTGATGCCTGGATCCCACACCCAGAGATTCATTTCATTGGTCTGGGTGCAGCCGGTGGGGCGTGGAGATTTGTATTAACAGCTCCTCCAGTGATTCTAATATCCAGCCAAGGTTGAAAGCCCCTGTCTTAGCCACTGCACTCTCCCATCTCAAACAGAATAAGATCCTTAGTGGGCTCAGGCTAACATGCCTACATTACCATGTCATGGAAAATCTAGGGCCTCCTTTATTCTTCTCCTTAGGGGTGTGGCCTCGGACAATCCCAGAACCCTTAGGGACCTTGCAGGTGGAGGTTTTAGGCCTTCCTAGTTTATAAGTGTGGTTTGGACTAGGAGATGGTAAAGGATAGTGGAGCTGAGGGTGCTGCATGATACATGTAATTGGTTCCATGCTTTCTCCTTTATCATCTCATGATAAAGGAAGAAAACATGATCTTTCTTTTTGCTCTTGGCAACCCTCGTCCTTATAAATTAAAATGGGAAATGATAAGCCTTGTCTCTAGTCTAGTTATTATTTGATTCCTTCTCTGACGTCTTCATAGCCAGCAGATCTGCCCCAGCCGGAGGGAGAAGTGAGTTGGGTTTTGAAACCCAGGTTGCTTTAATTACAGCCTTAAACTTCCTCCCGGCTCGGCTGTGACAGAATAAGGTGGAAGAAGGTGACATTCTCTTACGTGGGGCTGAAGGGGCTTGGGGGATGTCGTGGGGAGCAGAATCCAGGGCTTATTTCTACAGCTTTCTGCTCCACAGAGCTCCTATCCCCTCCCCGCCTCCCCCTTCTTTCCCCACCTCCATCCTTTTAAGTACATCCCCACCCCAAGCTTCACAGCTGCCGTGAGCCAGGCACCAAGCATCTTCTCATATCCAAGTGCCATTTAGTCCTCGCAGTTCATGGAGGTGGGGATTACTCCTATTTTACAGATAAGAATGTAGTGGTACAGGTTTTAGGGAAGTGATAGAGCTGGGATCCGAACCTGGGCCGTCTGAGTTAAGGCCCTCACCCCATCCACAGGCCTCTCCCCTGTCTTCTCTTCCATCCCATCAGAGTCTCCAGTGGGGTGTATTCGGGACAGGAGTGCAGGAGTGTCTGTGGGTAGATCGTAGCCCTTCTCATGCATCTCTTTCTCACCCTGAAGCTGCTTTTGTGTGCTTCTCAGTATCTAAGTCATGAGCTGCCTCTGGATTTGTTTTTGTTTTGTTTTGTTTTGTTTTGTTTTACATCTTTATTGGAGTATAATTGCTTTACAATGGTGTGTTAGTTTCTGCTTTATAACAAAAGTGAATCAGTTATACATATACATATGTTCCCATATCTCTTCCCTCTTGCGTCTCCCTCCCTCATCCCACCCCTCTAGGTGGTCACAAAACACCGAGTTGATCTCCCTGTACTATGTGGCTGCTTCCCACTAGCTATCTATTTTACATTTGGTAGTGCATATATGTCCATGCCACTCTCTCACTTTGTTTTTAATGGCCCTTTTATCTAAATGCTTCTGCTTTAAAAGTTACCCCCTCTCAGTCTGGGGACCCAGCAGGTAGGACTCCCAGGGCCAACCAACCTTGAAGAGATTAGTTGGTTTTTTTTTGCTTTCCTCAGAGCCTGCTGGCCGATTCTCTTGCCATCTTGTACTTATTTAAGCTGATAGATTGAACATATCATTCAAGGGAACAAAACTTCGATACTCCCCAGGCTCTAGGCCTGAAGCCAAATAGCCCAAGGGTGAAGGAAACCCCGAGACTCTGTAACTGAATCTGTAAAAGGGCACCCGTGGTGAACACGCTCAGGGAATAGAAAACTTCTACCCCCTGCGTGTTCCTGGTGGGGAAGAGAACTCTCCCTCCACCCCAACACTAACCCTTTGCACTTAAATGTCAAGTGAGATCTGAGCCCGTTTGGCCTGTAGACTTCGGAAAGTCTGGACCGTGTACTCCACGATGATTCGTTTTCATTAAACTGCTGGAAAACTACAACAAACAACAAAGTTACTTGTACTAATCCCCAAGGCTTCGGCCTGTTACGGGAGAGGAGGCTGGATTCACTTTTCTTGGAAATTGGCTCTGGAGTCTGGCTTTTTCACTGCTGAAATATCTAGACAACCACTGCAAGGCTGAAAGTGGACCTCACACACATGTGGGTCACCTGGGCCGGTTAGGAGGCATTTCTGCCATCTGATTGGATTCTAGAGTCATTTTAGCACGTTTGAGGGAAAGCACAGTTGGTTCAGTGCCTTTTTTTTTTTTCATGATTTTAACAGTCAAATTGGCCAAATGGTTATTGATACCATTCAATACTTGGCCCATATGGAAAGAAATGGGAAGAAGCAGGATTAAGAGTCAGATGGGCTCAGTACCTGATTCTGGTTCTCCATATTTTTAGATATGCCCGGCCTCGCTTCTCTTCCAATCTCCTCCCTTCCCTTCACTCCCCTCCCCTCCCCTCTCCCCTCCCCAACCCCATGCTTCCCCTCCTCCTCC
>NW_006786802.1:556247-583604 GCF_000442215.2 Lipotes vexillifer | reverse complement strand
CTCCCCCTCCTCCCTTCCCTTTTCCTCTCTCTCCCCCACTCTTCCCCCTCCTCCCCTCCTTCTCCTTCTTCTTTCTCTCTCTCTCTTTCTCTCTCTCTCTTTCTCTCTCTCTCCCTCCCTCTCCCACTCTCTCCCTCCTTCTCAGCATAGGAGAGGGACCTCAGCCAGGGCCTCATTTTTGAGCCGAGACTAGCAGGGACAGAAGTTCACCAGGCAGACACATTGGGCCAGGAAGTGTGTTCTAGGCACAAAGGAACAGACGGTTCCAAGGCCCAGAGTGACGAGAGCTTCATATAATTCGGAAATGACAAGTGGCTGGTGGTCGCCAGGAGCCAAAGGCATGGTGTGGCAAGGCACGGGGTGCACTTGGTACAGGACGATTGAGAAAGGCCTCCGATTCTGAAAGGCTTATGTTTTTATCCTCTCTACCAGGATTCCACAACGCTGATGCTTTTGACATTTGGGGCTGGATAATTGCGGTGGGAGGGCTGTCCTGTGCATTTTGGACGTTTAGCCCCATCCCGGGCTTCTGCCCACTAGACGCCAGTAACACCCCTCTTCCCTCCAGCTGTGACAACCAAAAATGTCTCCAGCTGTTGCCAAGTGTCCAGGGAAGGCAGAGGCAAAATTGCCCCCAGTGAGAACCACTGTTTTAGGTAATAAGGAGCCTCTGAGGATTTGGGGGCAGAAGAGTGACAAAGTTAGAACACAACTTCAGATGAATCGGATGGTTCTACAGCAGCACAGACTGTGGATTTAAGGAGGATGACTGGAGGTAGAGAGACTGGGATGGTGGGAGGATGGGGAGGTTTTTACAGTAGTCCTGGAGGAACAGAATATGGGTCTGGCCTAGCGTCGGGCCATGAGGACGGGGGTGTTGGTTGAGCTGATTTCCAAGAGATAGGACTAGGATGGGCCAGACACAGAGACTGATTGCTCAGGGAAGTTGATGCAGGGTGAGTAGTTTAAAGCCACAGCATCCTGCCTGGGGGCAGTGGGGATGAAGGCCGTTCTGGAGATGGGGACATGGGTCTTTGTGGGCCTTGAACAGCCACACAGCTCTGCTCATTCATTCCTGAGCGCTCACTGCAGACTCCTCTGTTTGCCTGTCACCACCCACCTCCCTCTCCCCATCTCGCCCCTACCACACCTGGTCACCCCTTCTCAACTCACCGGCTCTCCCACAGGCCCGCAGAGAAGGCACCAGCCAGCCCCTCAGTGGAGCCCGTCACACTGACTCCCTTGGCTGAGTTTTCTGGGCACTCCTTAGCGTCGTTGCCAATGCCCGCTGCTCCTTGAAGGCTGGGACTCAATCAGAATGATAGTTACAATGACCATTGGCGCTGAGCATTTCCTGGGTTCTAGGCACTGTCTCACATTCTGCAGCGTAAGCCTCGTGAGAGCCATTTTACTGAAGAGGAAAAAGGCTCAGGATGGGGAATGTTTGCACCAGCTATTGTCACCCAGGAGCTCCATGTGGCTGGAGCCATCACCTGCTTGTCCACAGCCTTATCACCTGCCCCCAGCAGTCCTCTTTCAGTTTTGACTTCCTTCTCACGAAATTAGGTGTGTGAGATTCATCCATACAGAGCTAGTTGCTATATAATATTCCAATTTATGAATATATCATAATTTATGTAGTCTACTGTTTTTGTTTTGTTTTGTTTAATATTTATTTATTTATTGGCTGCATTGGGTCTTAGTTGCAGCACGCGGGATCTTTTGTTGCAGTGCGCAGTCTTCTCTCTAGTTGAGGCGCACGGGCTTGGATGTCCCAAGGCATGTGGGATCTCAGTTCCCCGACCAGAGATCGAACCAGCATCCCCTGCATTGCAAAGCAGATTCTTAACCACTGGACCACCAGGGAAGTCCCTGTAGTCTACTGTTTATAGATATTTATTTTGCAGTTTGGGGTTGTTATGAATAATGCTGCTATGAACATTCTAGACCATGTCTTTTGGTGAACATATGTACATGTTTCTACTGGGCAAACACCCAGGAGTGGAATTGCTAAAGCAGAGGATACACATACCTTTAGTTGGGGTAGATATTCCCAAATAGGAGAAAAGTCTACTCTTATCTCAGTCTCTAGACCAGGGATTCTAAACCTCAGCAACATGGGAATTTTGGAGGCTGTCCTGTGCCTTATAGGATGTTTAGGTTGTCCTGTGCATCATAGGATGTCCCACTTCTCTATCCTCTAAATGTCTCCTACCCAAGTCGTGACAATCAAAGACATCTCCAGACATTGCCAAATGTTCCAGTGTCCACTGCTTTAGACCATGAGTGCTATGAGGGCAGAGACCTTTCCTCTGTTTATTTACCACCATCTCCCCAGGACCTGGCTTGCAGGTGGCACTCAAGAGATATTTGTTATGTTGAAAGCTACTGTTACCTTTTAAAAAGCAGCCTTGGGTGGGGACATCTCCCCAGATGAGTTGCTGGCCCAGGGCAGGGAGGTGCTGGGCACAGGCCATGACTGTGCAGGGCAGGTCCAAGTGATGCAGGGCTGTAGCCGGGGCAGCCGAAGGCCTGTCTCCATCAATGTGCACTTTCGAGGACTGGCCTGTGGTCGAGGCCTTGGTCATCCTCCCTGACGCCACCATCTTCCCCGGTCTGCTCCCCTCTCTTCCCCGCAGACGTGGCGTCCTGCACCTTCACGAGAGCAGTGGGATTCATGACATTGGCCTGCCCCAGTGGCAGCTCTTGCTCTGTCTGATCGTCGTCGTCATCGTCCTGTTTTTTAGCCTCTGGAAAGGAGTGAAGACATCAGGAAAGGTAATATCTTTGTTTCTCTTTCAGATGGGAGGTTGGCCTCAAAAAAGATGGGTTTTTCTACCTATAAACAGGTAGTTGGTGAAAAGAAAAGGTGGTGCTAGAAGTACAAAACCTGGGTTTGCACCCCAGCTCTGCCACTGGTTTGCTGGAGACTTTAGATGAATCCCCTCCCTTCCCTAAGCCCAGGACTCCCCAGCAGTAGGATGAGGGAGTGCAAGTGGATCAGAGTTCTTCACAATTTCCCACCAAAGCCTCCCTAATAGCAGAGACCAGAGAACCCCAAGGGTCTCTGGAAAAAGCCCAAAGCAACCTGTTGACATGTGTTTGATAAATCTTAAATTCTGGACTAAAACTGCATGCAAATATTGCAGCCTTCTCTAGCATATAACCATTTCCTTCACTATAAAATTGATTGTTCCCACCTCTGAATTTTTGAGTAAATGAGAACGCTCCAGAAGATATCTAGATGAATCCTGGGGCATCCACTGACACAGTGCAGAGTGCTTGCAAGGGTCTACGTTTCCTGGAGAGAGGAGCACAGGGTTCAATGACCTAGGAGAGCCTGTCAGAGTTGGCATTCTGACTTAGGTGACACTGCCCCCCATAGTCAGCACCTCAGGGTGGAGTATACTCAGGTCATGGCCCACATTGATTCTGAGCCTGAGGAATATCATGAGAACAACAGCTTCATTTGGACCCTATGGGTCCATGTGGAGCTTGGATGTATTAAAGAGGCTGTAGCTGGGAAATATTCTGTCCAGTGTTTTGGTTAGCTATTGCTGTGTAACAAAATACCTCAAGATGTAGAGATGTAAAATAACAGCCATTTTATTACCTCTCATGATTCTGTGGATTGACTGGGCTCAGCAAGGTGGTTCTTCTGCTCCATATGATATTGCCTGAGCTACATGTCTGGGGGCTTGACTGGGCTGGAACCTCCAAGATGGCTAACACTCATGGATGGCAGTTGGTACTGGCTGGGAGCTTAACTGGAGCTGTCAACCAGAGCACCTTGGGTGGTTTCCACATAGCCTAGCCCTGTAGCTTGGGTATCTCACAGCATGATGGCTGAGTTCCAAGAGCATGTTCCAAGCAGACAAGCCCCAATGTACAAGTAGCTCTTCCAGTCTCTGTTTTCATCATGCTTGCTATTGTCCCAATGAACAAGATAAGTCTTGTGGTAAAGCCCAGAGTCAGTGTGGAACACACAGTGTGTATGTTCATTGGGGGTTACAAGGCAACAATAATCAGGTAGGCATGAATTTATGAGAACCTTCATTAGGCAACTGATTTTGAATTTTTTTAAATTTATTTTATTTATTTATTTTTGTCCGCATTGTGTCTTCATTGCTGCGCGTGGACTTTCTCTAGTTGCGGCAAGTGGGGGCTACTCTTCCTTGTGGTGCACGGGCTTCTCATTGCAGTGGCTTCTCTTGTTGCGGAGCACGGGCTCTAGACGCACAGGCTTCAGTAGTTGTGATACGCAGGCTCAGTAGTTGTGGCTCGTGGGCTCTAGAGCGCAGGCTCAGTAGTTGTGGCGCATGGGTTTAGTTGCTCCGCGGCATGTGGGATCTTCCTTGACCAGGGATGGAACCTGTGTCCCCTGCATTGGCAGGCAGATTCTTAACCATGGCGCCACCAGGGAAGCCCTAGGCAACTGATTTTGAAAAGTGGGGTGCATCAGGGTTCTCTCTGGTTCTCCTAAAGTCTTGGTTATGCCACAGATAGCAAAGATAGTGACATGGGACCAGCAGCCAACGGGAATGAAATTTGACAAGAGCCTGAAGTGGAACTTCCTATCAGCGCATTGGAGACATGGTATCTGCCCCAAGGAAGAGCCCAAATGAAATGCAGACCAGGGCTTGGAGGAATTCTAAGATAGAGCAAAACCAGGCTAGGACCACAACCATCCCAACACCTGACACATAGTAGGTCTTCAGTAAATATTTATTGACGGAGTAGTGAGGGATGAAGGGTAGGTGGGTAAATAAGTTTGGGGAACTTCATTAAGTGTTCTTTTGAATTCATCTCGGTAAACATTTATGGATACCTACTATGTGCCAGGCTTGATGCTAGTACTAGTGATGCAAGAAGAAATAAGACAGATTCAATTGATTGTAGTATTATGTGTGTTATAGCCAGGTAGGTGTAGGTCAATGTTATTATTTCCTTGCATCTCCGTTCAGAGACATATGTGTGGCCCCCTTTCAATAAACACTAATGGTCACAAACTATACACACTATTATAGATCTTGCTTTTTAAAAAAGTTAACTTTACCTTGAAGACAATTTTACATCAGGTAGGTTGCACTTTAATTGAGATACAAACTGGGTTTTTTAACTGTCATTAAATCAATTTAGTGAGTCACCACAATTTTTCAAAATGAAATCGTCTAGATAATAACAGCATGCATTGCACATACTAAAGATAGAGCTGTCTTGTGGAATTTTTGCGTTTCAGTTATAGCAACCCATACGTCTCGATAAATAAGGTTTTTCTTACCATGAGTTCCCATGGTCCAAAAACCATAAGATGTTACATTAGTGGAAGAAGGAAGCTCTTCAGACTGAGAGGGTCTGCAAAGACCATGGAGAAGGTGGCATTGGGCTAGGTCAGGTAGAGATGGGGCAGAGGGAAAGGGTTTTCAGCTGCAAGCAAAACTACAGAAGCCCCAGGCCAGCCTTGTCCAGTCTCTCTGCGCCTCTCCTGGGTATCAAAAGCAGGGCCTTTCTGGCCTCTGCAGGCAGCAGAGCTGCAGAAGGTGTATAAGCTTTACTACTGCTGCCGGCCTGGGTGAGGGGCCACCACGGGCTTCTAATATTACACCTCAAGATTTAGTTTGCTGTAGCCATCGCCAAAGGGGTACAGCCTGCCCCACCTTGTTTAGCACTTGGCTGGAGCAGGCCTGAGTTGTCTATGGGGAGACTGATGCTAAAGGGAAAAGGAGTGGAGACTCGCATGCTCCGTTTCTTTGTGCAAAGTCACCTTTGGAGGAGGAGGACTCACGCCCTCCCCTGAGGAGTGTAATGACGAATGGGGCAGGAGTGTTGCCCTAGGAAGCCCCCCGCAGATGGAAACTTGTCGCCTGAAGTCCCTGCCCACATTTTGCCTCCAGAGCAGGCGAGGACCCCTGCAGTCCATAGGGAGGGGCTTCCTAGAATAAGGAACTTCATGCAGGACATTGCAGTGTCCTGTTTTTCATTGTTTTTATACTCTGGCTCATGAGAAAACCAAGCTTATTTCTTCCCAGACTACGTCTGGAACAGGACACAGATCTTTTCTTAGCAGGCTGCCAAAGCCACAGAGCTGGCCTGAAATGAATTGCAAGTGTTCAAACTTCCTGTCTTGGCCGGTGAAGGCTCTGTTCTTGGGAAGATGGCTCCACAGCTGGCAGCTGGGATATTGGGGGGCAAGGTACAGTCTGAATCAGGGAAAGGGGTTACCGCAGACCACACACTCTGTGACCCTGGCCCACCGACCACCGCAGGGTAGAGGGCGGAGGCCAGTCAGCCCCCAGGGCATCGGGCAAGTGTGCACACAGTGCTGCTTGCCACCCTGGAGTCCTGTCTGCCCACCCCCCGCTCATAGATGTTGGCTGAACCAGCACTTAGAAACTACAAGCCTGTACCAAACACCTAAGTGCTGAACTGGAAGTTTCTCCAAAGCCATGTACTCCAGCCTGCTTGTACAGATGGGGAAGCTGAGGCCAAGAGAGGGACAGGGTTTCACAGCCGTCTTGGCAGAGCCAGGACTTGAACGTGGGTCTCAAATATGCAGTAGCGTGAGTGATTAAGAACACGGCTTTGTGTTGGTTGATGGGTTGGAGTCCCGGCACCATCATTCACTAATGGGTGACCTCGGGATGCATGATGCTCCCTAAGCTTCAGTGTCCTCACCAGCAAAATGAGGGCAGTTCATGATCCTACCCGCCTCCAGGGCAGCTGGGAGGATGGGATGAGAGGTCCTCACTGCTGGGCTAGCAGATGGAAATTGCTCAATAAATGATCCTCACCTGTCTTTGTCCCCTGCATCCACCTGAGGGAGCTTTTAAAGCATGGAGTGCCAGCCCCATCCCAGACCAATTAAATCAGAAACTCCAAAAACGGAGTCTGAACTTGGACATTTTTGTCTATAACTTCCCCCAGAGTAGTCTAATGCATAGTCAGGGGTGAGAAGGAACAGCAAGGAAGCCTACGCAGCTTTCTCCTCTCCCCACCTCTCTTCTCTGTTTCTTCATTGTGGGCAGGGTGGGCTGGTGTCTCTTTTCAGTCTGGGGACAGTTTCTTCCCTTATGGGTTTCTGGATGAGGCACTTTGTCTTTGCCCTAAATCCATCCCAGAATAAAGAGCAGCCAGGGATTCTGCTTTCTGCCCAGCCACATCCCTCCCTGGGCGGTGAGCTTAGGAGGACACGCTTGAATGAAGGTAAACGAGGGGGGGAGAGAAGGAAGGAAGGAGGGCATAAAGGTGAGGGTGCTAGTTAGTGCAGGAAGCTGGTAGAGCAGGAGGCGCTGGGCACCGAGAGAGTCTGCGTCCTCACTGCCCTTGGCTTCCTTGGCAGCGCTGCCCCCAGGGTGCTGACTTTCTCATTGGGTGCATCCTTGGTCTGTCCACTCTGTCCTGGAGTGCCCCAGGCCTGGCCTAGAGGTGGAGCTTTTAGCACGCACACTGTGTGAAGGAACATGTGGGGAGGGTATGACTGGCTCACCCCCCGCCAGCCCCCCACCCCGCTGGCGGCAGAGTCGGGCCCTCACTGCGACCTTGCCCACCGCCAGGTGGTGTGGATCACGGCCACGCTGCCTTACCTCGTGCTGTTTGTACTCCTGGTCCACGGCATCACGCTGCCCGGTGCTTCCAATGGCATCAACGCCTACCTGCACATCGACTTCTACCGTCTGAAAGAGGCCACGGTCAGTGCCCAGTGACCACCCACCCTTGGGCTAGGGTTGGGGAGGGTTCTCGGTGCAGGCAGTGAAAGAAAATCTGGTCCCAGCTCTGCGTAGCCTGGGATGGATCCTTCCCACTCTGGGCTGCAGCTTCTCTACCTGATCAAGGCCAATTTGATTTGCACCTGACAGTCTCCGTGAGCCTGTCCAGCTCTGATGGCTCGGGATCTGTGGTTCTGTTGAGTGGCCTTTGCAGACCCCGCCTTTCAAGGAAAGCAATACCCTGTCCTGGGTTCTTACCTCTGCCCTGTGCCGTGGCCCCAGCATCACCCCAGCCACCCTAGCCCTATTTCTACTCTGGTCTCCAACTCTGGCCTCTGGTACCATCTGTGATGTTGGCATAAGGAGCGGCATCAGCCGCAGGGAGACCCAGACCCTGCTGACTCTCCCCTTGCAGCCTCTCCAGCTCACTGTCCTGCCCAGAGGCAGCGATTACAATGAAGTGGAGGTGAATTTGGAGTGGAGTCCAAAGTAGCACTGTGAGGCTGGGAACAGGGACAATCTTAGAGGTTCCTAGTGCCTTGAGCATCTTCAAATCACAGCTGAGATTATTTCCAACCTCCTCCCTCATGTCTGCCTCAGTGACCACACCTCAATATTTCCCCTCATGATCCCCAAAGACTTCCCCACAGTCTACTTGAACCCATAATAATCCTGGCAGGCAAGATCAACATAGGATTAGGACGGACGCCTCCCAGTACACACCTCCCATTGTCCCAGCACAACTCTGTGTTACAGCCCAGTAACCAAGAGAAAACCCTACTTTCTTAGTAACTGTCAGAAAAATAACAGAGCGTAAGACATGAAACAGCCTTGTAAATTGTGAAGCAAGTCAGAGTTCTATCTATTCTGCATTGTTTAAATATCCTAAGTCTTTCTGGACAGTAGAAACTCAGCCTGAGTGCCGTCTCAGGGAGCAGATCTATCTTCCTCCTTCAGATTGCTTCTCTCATTACACCCTTTGCTTACAAAGCAGGGGAGGTCTAGAATAGCACGAGTGGGGAGATGACAGAAGTCTCACAAATCCGAATTGTGGCCAAGTCCTGGTGAGCTAGGTAAAATTATCCCCACTGTACAGATGAGGAAACTGAGATATAGACAGTGAAATTGACCAGGGCAAGACCATGAGGTTGAGAGGTTGGAGAGGAGCTCAGATCTCCGGGCTTCCAGCCATGCAGTTTCATCATCCAAAAGATGAAGGAAGTAGACCCCACTGGCCACCAAGGAGTCACCACTGTCTATGGGTTCGTAGAAGCTACTAGGAACCATTACCCCTTTCTGAAGATGTTGTCTCCATAACCCCTGAGATAGTCATAACCCTTTTCCCCTGCCCTATCCACATTCTAGCCTAGAACATTTTGTTTATTAACTTTCTTTGAAAATCAGGATGTCAAATTGAGCCAGTGGGTTCCTCTGGGGTGAGCTCACTCATGACCACCCAAGGCTGGGAGATGCTAGAGAGACCCCAGCCTCTCTCCACAGTGATTTTGTACAGGCTGCTGGAGAGCAGGAGTTGCATGGCTGCCCATCTCTAGTTCAGACCTCATTTCCTCAGGTCTTAGGGCATCCCTGGGACTTCCCGGCCCTTCTGGAGCAATGAGGTGGTCCAATTCTGTGGAAACAGAGGGTGATGGCCTTTATCTGCCCATTTCAGGTATGGATTGATGCTGCAACTCAGATATTTTTTTCCTTGGGCGCTGGATTTGGTGTCTTGATTGCATTTGCTAGTTACAACAAATTTGACAACAACTGCTATAGGTAAGATCCTTCCCGGGGCTCTGGAAAGCTCTAAATCCTGGGAATCAACCCTTGCAGGGATGGGAGAGAGGGCTCTGGTCTGGGACAAGTCAAATTTTCTGCCTGGGTTTCTTTCCCCATGAAATGAAGCAAAGTAGACCATCCTGGATGTCCTGTGAACTCCGACATGGCCTATGGAGGTCCTGATGAACAGATGTCAGTTCAGAACACCTCCCAAATAGATGCAGGGTGAGGAGCTGGGAAAGTTGAGGCCACTAACACTGGGATATCATGAGGGTGCGTAGCTGGGACAGAGGGGCACTGTGTGGCTTTCAGAGCAGCCAGCACTGCCTGTCTGTCCATCTGATGCCCAGGCAGACAAGGTTGGAATATCCAGGCTGGTTGCTTGAGGGGTGAGGGCCTAGCAGGGTCAGAGCTTAAGACCACACAGCAGAACGAGAAGTCTGCTCAGTGCCATAGAGTCAGAGGACCATGCTCTAGATCACCTGGTCCTGTAAGCATTTAATGCTGCCTCCTGCAGCCCCAGTGCTGTGAGGGCTTCAGACATGGGCACAGATGGGGCTGCTTCCATCCCTCTCTATCAAAGGCTTAAGACAGAATCATAACCCCCCTGGTACAAGACAGAGTAGGATGAATGCATACCAGTGGGACAGGCTTTAGGGAGGCTAAGGAAATGGGGTGATCAGCCACCTGATGGCGGGTCAGCAAGAGCATAGAAGTGCATTTGAGGTGAACCTTGGAAGATAGTTAGGGTTGGGATAGGCAGACACGGAGTGAGTGGACAACTTACAGCATGAGCAAAGCCAGGGGAGGTGGTGTGTTTGTGAACCAGCAAGTTGACTGGTTTGCTCAGAGATTACGTGTTGGGGAGTCATGGGAAATAAGCCTGGAAAGAAGTTTGGGTCATCTCAGCAAAGCTCTTGAATGCCTGGGTGAAAAGTTGAGAGGCACTGGGGAGCCACAGAAAGTTTGTTGAGGAAGGAGGCTCGTGACTCGATTTCCCAGCAAGAGTTTGATATCAGGCTCTGGTATCAAAGTGTTTCATCCAGAAGCTGCTGACCTATTTCCTGCACCTACAGGTTCTGACCCTGTGATGGTGGGGTGCTGGGGGCCCATGTGGCAGCAGGGACGCTGAAGAGGAGGTTGGCATTTGAAGCTGTGGATTCCATGGATGGTCCAGCAGTCCATAAGTGGGGTTGGGGAGAGCCAGACCACTTGAACTAACAGTGCTTTCTTTTCCCTCAGGGACGCCCTGCTCACCAGCACCATCAACTGTGTCACCAGCTTCATCTCTGGGTTCGCCATCTTCTCCATCCTTGGTTACATGGCCCATGAACACAAAGTCAACATTGAGGATGTTGCCACTGAAGGTGGGTGGGCAGACTCGACTACTGAGGAGGCGGGGGCTGCAAAACTCACCTCTTTCTTAGCAGTTCTCCTGTGGGTGTGGGACTGAGAGGACTGGACACGGAGCTTTCCCAGCTGCCCACTTTCTTTGAGGCCATCAGTAGGAAGTCCAGGCAGAATCATCTTCTGAGTCAGGCCAGACCAGATAGATTTTGGAGCACTGACTCTGTACCAGCCCCTGTGCTAAGCACTTGACGTATCTTGGTTTAGTTCTTGCAGTGTTACTAGGCAAGTGTTAATAGACCCACTTTAAAGATCAGAAAGCTGAGACTCAGGAGATTGAAGTTGTTCAAACAGCTCGTGTCCTTCCCCACTGCCTCTCATATTCTTATGGCCACAAACAGGCCAAGACTTGGGGAGGGGCTGCCTCTGATGGACTCTGAAAATCACAAAGTTTTGAGAGTAAGAGGATCCCTCATGGGGTGCAGGAGGTGGGGTTTGAGGCTCATTGCCTGTAGCTGTCCAGGAGAGGCACTGCCCTCTGGCTTGGCTGTTTGAGGTCAACCTCCTTGGTGCATAGGTGAACTCAGGCTGAAGCTGGTTTCATCAGTCATCTTTAGACCTTGGTTTGCTCCATCTACACATGACTGCCCAAATATCATGGGGCTGGGCTAGGACTTGTTGGGCCTCAAAATGCTCCCCTATCATCTGCAGCTCAGACCAACAGTCCCAGCTATTAATGAGGTCCTTGATGTTTCTTACAGGAGCTGGCCTGGTCTTCATCCTGTACCCAGAAGCCATTTCCACCCTATCTGGATCCACGTTCTGGGCTGTCGTGTTCTTTGTCATGCTCCTGGCTCTGGGAATTGACAGCTCAGTGAGTGACCTTGCTGGGGATACCATCCCCCCACAGACACCACTAGACCTGACCCTCCCTCCCCTAAATACACTCACACTACTCAGTCTAAAGTTCCCCCCCTCCCCCCGCGTCATTCAAGCCCCTGATCGGTAGTTGTTTGCAGAAGACTTTATTTAAATGCAAACAAGGAAATCAGTACTCACTCAGAAAGGCAAGATTTAGGCCAAAGCCAAGAACCAAGAAAAACCTACTTGACATCATGGAACTCTACATTAGAAGGGACCTCAGATAAGCCAGCCCAATACTCTCTTTTTACAGATGGGAAACTGAATTCAGAGAGGGCGTAGCTAGACCTCTTGTTCTCTAACCAGCCACTCTTCCCACACGGTATTTCATCAGCATCCACTCAGGCTGAATGAGTGGACAGGAGTCAGGTCCCTGTTGATAAGGGGGAGACAGGAGTTAACTCTTCACCCTCTCCCACATGGTTTCTGAGTTCTGAGGTTGGTTGAGAACAGGGCAGAAGTAGGGTGAGAGGATGGGGAGAAGGGAGAATCTGCTGATTTCTCTAGAGAAGCAAGGCAGCCTCCAGGGTTCATGAGTCCAGGGCTGCGGGAGGTCCAAGGGAGCCGGGAGGCCTGAAACTGGGGTTCGGAGAGTCCCTCACTCCTGTGTTGACTGAAAAAAAAATGCACAACCTGGAACTTCCCTGGTGGTCCAGTGGTTAAGACTTGGAGCTTCCACTGCAGGGGGCACGGGTTCACTCCCTGGTTGGAGAGCTAGCAATTCCGCATACACGCAGTGTGGCAAAAAAATATATATATATATATATGCACAACCTAAAAGTTGAGAATTATGTTTCAGTTGGCAGACTTTCTGGGGACTTCAAGCCTGGGAGGCAGCCTCTCAGATTGCTCTGAGGGACTGCTCTGAAGAGGTCAGGGAGGAGCCAGGATATGTAGGAGTTTTTGCAACAAATACCAGGTGGTCAGAGCATCAAAAGATTACTGTTAATTAAACAAAACCAGACACCTCAAGTTAATGAATTTAGCGCTTTTCTATATATGGGAAGATGCAAGAGTCTGGGCTCGTTGAAATCATTCCTTTGATGTGCACCAGATCTATCTAGAGCCAGTATCCTTTCTTTCCCATCCTGAGTCCCCTCAGGTGCACCTTTGCGGGGGCAGCAGTAGTGGCTGATGGCTTGATGGCTGCAGCATCCTTTGTTTGCTGATATGTTGGACAACATTTTTCATTCACCCCTGTATCCCACCTGCCTGGTTCCCTTCAGATGGGAGGCATGGAGGCGGTCATCACGGGCCTGGCAGACGACTTCCAGGTCCTGAAACGACACCGGAAACTCTTCACATTTGGTGTCTCCTTTGGAACCTTCCTTCTGGCCCTGCTTTGCATAACCAAGGTGAGGGGGGCTGGGCTCTGGGTCACCTGGGACTTCTGAGGCTGCATTTCAATCCAGCCAGATATTCCCAGACTTGAAGCTGGGGGGTAGGGCTAGGGTGAGCTCAGGGGAACCATGGCAGTGCCTGGTATCCTGAACTCTGTGGCCCAGTCCCTTAGGGTTACACCCCGTTGTTATCTGTCCCTTCTGAGCCTGAGGATATCCAGACAAATCTTTCAACTGCTTGTTGGTTTGGGGGGACAGCAAAAGTCCATTTTAAACTGCCAACTGAAAAAAGTGCACAACCTGAAAGCTGAGAATTATGTTTTATTCGGTGGACAAAACTGAGGACTTAAGCCTGGGACACAGCATCTCAGATAGCTCTGAGGGACTGCTCCAGAGAGGTAAGGGAGGATCCAGGGTACGTGAGATTTTGTGACAAAGACCAGCTAGTTGTCACATCAAAAGATTACTGTTGACTAAAGAAAACCAGACATCTCAAGTTAAGGAATTTCGTGCTTTTCCATGTATGGGAAGATGCAAGAGTTTGGGCTCACTGAAATCATTCCTTTGATATGGACCTCAGCTATCTAGGGCCGGTATCCGAGCTTTCTGCTGACTGCTAGATGGCGCGCATCCTGTTTCTATCCCGAATTCCCTCAGAGCTCACCTTCAGAGCGGTGGCTATAATGTGATGGCTGCAACATCTTTTGTTTACTGATATGGCGGGCAACATTTGTTTTTTCATTGATAAAATCCATCTTGCTTTTTACTGTCTGAAGTCCCCACCCTCAGACCCAGTGAATACATAGAATACATAGCAGCAACACAGTAGCATCAGAAACCCCATTACCTGTGTTGCGGGTGGGTGTGAGTCCTGAGTGAGTGGGACAGGGGACAGCTCAATTTTGATGGATGTAACAGTTGATAGCTATTTCTATCCATCATGGCCTCAGGCTTTCTCTGTCCATGCCCCAGGGTGGAATATATGTGCTGACCCTGCTGGACACGTTTGCGGCGGGGACCTCCATTCTGTTTGCTGTGCTCATGGAGGCCATAGGCGTCTCCTGGTTTTATGGTACGTGCTGGGTCCTGAGCGTGTGGAAAAACCTCGGGCCCCATGTGCTTCTGGAGCCTT
This sequence comes from Lipotes vexillifer, assembly GCF_000442215.2. NCBI lineage: Eukaryota > Metazoa > Chordata > Mammalia > Artiodactyla > Lipotidae > Lipotes > Lipotes vexillifer. Next base: position 569,379 of record NW_006786802.1, on the reverse strand, counting down.
TTCACCTGGAGGTGCAAAGGGGCTTTCCATTTCCAGGGCAGTCACTGGCTGATCCCAGAGTTGAGCAAGTTGCTTATCGGACACAGCTCTTCCAGCCCTCAGCTCATCTTTGCATGAGCTCCCTTTAAAAGGAGGAGGCAAAGGCCCCAAAGGCACCAGTGTCAGCTGTTAGAGAGGAACTCAGAGGAAGATGCTGCTCCTCAAGCCATGTAATTCATTCTAGAGTAGGGTTGCCAGGTTTAGCAAATCTGGAATATGACACATCCAGTTAAACTTGAATTTCAGATAATGAATCATTTTTTTAAGTATATGTCCCAAATATTGCATGAAATTACTTAAACTAAAATGACTTTTGTTGTCTCTCCGAAATTCAAGTGTAACTGAGTGTCCTCTATCTTCTCTGGCAACCTTATTCCAGAGCTGAATGGGGAGAACATGGTAGAAAGTGTAATGTGTTGTCATTGTTCATTTTTTCCCCATGTGTCACTCACTCTTTTCTACTCATTGGAAAGAGTCTGATCTCTTCTACCAGATTAAAGTCATGGAAAGCTCTATATACACAGCCATCATTGTTTTAAGAGAGAGGAAGTGGGAGGAAAGAGCTGGGCTTTGGAGTCAGGCCACACTGGCTGTGTAACCAGGGCCAAGTCCCCTCCCCTCCCGGAGCCCTGGTTTTCCCTCTGAAAAAGGAATTGGGGCGGCACCTACGAGGGGATGCTACCTCTGAGTGTGTTCTCTCCCCTGTTCTGAACCAGCCAAGTGCCTGTCCCCAGGTCTCCTAAGTGCCAGGGTATCCCTGTCTTAGGAGATACTGTTCTGCTCTCCACTTGGGGACAGACCCTCTTGGGAAGGCAGCAGGGGTGGCCCCAGGCTCTGCAGGGGCCTCTGTGATGGGCCTGCCCTGTGTGTGCACAGGTGTGGACAGGTTCAGCAACGACATCCAGCAGATGATGGGGTTCAAGCCGGGCCTGTACTGGAGACTCTGCTGGAAGTTTGTCAGCCCTGCGTTCCTCCTGGTGTGTAGTGCGTGGTTGGGCATCCTCGGGTGAGGGGTGCTGTGTGTCTGGGGTGAGGGTGGGGGTGGGGATCTTTGCTTCTAAGGGGAGGAGGTTGGGATGCAGGGCCTGGTCACGCAGACAGATGCTCAGGATGCTCCGCCCTGTTGATTCCCAGGAGGCTGCACATGAGAGGGGTCGCCAGCCTGGGGCCAGGTCTGGGCCGGGGGCTGTCTGTGCCACCACTCAGTTCCAAGGTCACCTTTCTAGTCTTCTCTTTGTATCGCTCCTGTTTCTTTGTCTCCTTTTTGTTATCCTTCCTTACTTGGATTCTTCCTCCTTTCTCTCTCGATCTCCCTCCTTCCTTATCTTCTCCATTCCTGCATCCATCTCACATGCTGGTCCTCACTTCCCTCTGGTCCCTCTCTGCATCTCTCCCTCTCTCCCGCCTCCTTCCCTCTCTCTCCCCTCTCCCTGTCTCTCTCCCTCTTCCTTCTGTCCCTTCCCCCCAGTTTGTGGTGGTCGTGAGCATCATCAATTTCAAGCCGCTCACCTACGATGACTACATCTTCCCACTCTGGGCCAACTGGGTCGGGTGGGGCATCGCGGGCTCCTCCATGGTCCTGGTGCCCGCCTACGTCGTCTACAAGTTCCTCAGCACGCGGGGCTCCCTTCGCGAGGTGAGCTCTGGGCGGAGCCTGGGGGAGGGTGGGGGACAGCACGGGAGGGGGCATCCCGAGTCATTCCCGCTGGGGTGAAAGAGGGAGACAGAAGGACACGGAATCTAGAGTCAGACGGACCTGCCACGTTGGCCACGTTATCTACCTCCAAGCCTCAGGTTCCACATTTGTAATCTGGGGTAATCATACAGACCTTGAAAGGTGAAAGGAAGTGCTTAGCACAGTGCCTGGCACGTGGTAGATGGTCACCACACGGCACCTGCTATCGTGTTGAACGTCATATGCACCGTGTGCTCCCACTCTGTTCCTACCGTTGTTTATGTGAGGAGCTCAGCCCTCCAGTCCCCTAAGGAGCAGTTAATCTGCATTAACTGTGCCCACTCCTGTGTCCCACCTCCTAAGGTTTGTCATGTCCCCAGATGTCCCCCACTCTCCCCATCCAAACTCACCGTGACCTTGTATCTTGGCTTTCACCTGCTTCTATTGTGAACCTGATACCTGATCAGCCTAAACCAGAGATTTCCAAAATAGATTTTCTTCTTTGACCTGTGTACGTTGCAGATACATATACGCATGATCTGCCAGGCAGGGCTGGGACCCCCCTCCCCCTGTGACATGTTTCCTGTCCATGAAATCCCAAAGTCCAGGAACCTCTGGGTCACTGGGAGGATCCATGTTCTGTGAGCTCATCCCGGACATGGAACCAGGACCTGCTTTGAGCTTTTTATTCTCCACACTTTGGGATCCCCCTCTAGTGATCAGACATTGATTCCAGACTCATTCCCTGAGTCCACCCTGTGTCTGCAGCCCAAGGAGGCGGCCCCAATCCCCAGGCAGGGCTGAGGTCCCATTACTGAGTTCTCATTGTGCTCTGAACTTGTCCTCTGCAGCACTGACTCCAATTGTGGTTGTAAAATTGCCTGTGTGTGTTTCTGTTCAGTGTCGGCCCCTTCCATGAGCTGTAAGCTCTCCCAAAGCAGAATGTGTGGGTGACCTTCAGCTCTGGATCCCCAGGGCCTAGGCCAGTGTGTGACTACAGTCATTGACTCAATAAACATTCACTGGATGAACGTCTCAAAGTGAACCAACCAGCTCCACAAACCAGGGTGGGGAGTGTCTTGTATGAACCTCTCCTGCTGTCCATGTGAGACTTCAGGGCCAAATAGCAGGTGGCCCTGATGTGTGGTGTCCTCTGGGCTGCTGGAAGGGTGTCCCTGGGCCAAGCTGAGGCCTCCTCCCCTTCTCCATCCTTTCACAGAGACTGGCCTATGGCATCACCCCAGAGAACGAGCATCACCTGGTGGCCCAGAGGGACGTCAGGCAGTTCCAAGTAGGTGCAGCTTGGACCATTTTGATGGGGGCCACGGGGCGGGGGCCCTACTGCTCCCTGCTGTGCTATCGGAGGCAAGACCACACACCACACTCCAGAAAACCCAGGGCAGCTGTGGGCTATAGCCCCTGGGGGTGTGATGTTACGAACAGAGGAGAGGGGCCTGTCTTCTGCCTTCTACCAGCTTTCGCCTGCCCCTCCACTCCTTGGTCCTGAGATGCCAAATGCCCAGACTTTCCTAAACTCGGTTCTCCCTCTTTGAGTTGTGACCATGGAGTATCCCCATATCAGGCTGAGGATTTCTTATCTTGAAGGAAGCGCTGTAGGTACATCAGTAACGTGTTGACCTGAGTCCTACCATTTTCCCCTGTAAAAAATGGGGGTGGGGGAGCCAGGAGGGTCCCGGTGAGCCCCCCTGTTTCAGACTTACTGTGTGACTTTGTGAAGGCTCCTTTGCCCTTTCTGGGTGCCCGTGACAATTAGGGGATTGGCCTGCGTGTCCCGAGGGTCTTTGAAGGAAACAGCTGTGTTTTCTGCCCCTCCACGTGTCTTACTGCCCTTCTCAGCTGGCCCTTGTCCCTCAGTCCCTGCCCACCCTGGCCCTGGCCTAACAGCCTTGCCGTCTTCCTCTGCAGTTGGAACACTGGCTGGCCATCTGAATCTGACCCCGAGGAGGAACCCTGCTGCACCAACGTTCAGGTCAAAGGTTTCCAACCACCCCAGACACTGTCTGGGGATTCCTCTCCGACCCCCCTCTTCCTCTTTTCCAAGTTACGACTGACTTAGTGACCGGGTTTTCGTTCACTTTCTGTTCACCTGGCCTGAGGGCTGTGAGCTTGGATTGCTAGGCCTTGTGGGAGAGGAGGGAACAGGAAGAATGACTTCTGTCAAAACCTCTTTAGTTTTGAGGAAGTCTCACCCAGTGTGGGCACCGGCCCAAGCTGACGTCCACGGGCTCGGGCAGGACTCCCCACCTCGTTTGCTGGTAATTTGGGCCACAGAAGAAATCCTCAGTCCACCAAATCAGACAGAGGATGTTGCTTTTTGGTCAGACACTGTAAAACCAAAACACAAATAAAAAGCCCAGCTGAGTTTGGGAGGTGCAGAGATCTTGCCTCTCTCGTCTGCCCCGGTCAGTGCTCTGTTGTTTGGACCTTGGTTGGGGAGCTTGGGGATATTTGTCACTGTTATGAAGTCCGTGGATAGAAGCTCTGGGGGGTCGTGAGCAGAAATCTTCATAGTTAGTTTTCACTCTGGTTGACCTGCGTTTGATTTGTGTGTGTTCTGGAATATTCTTCGGGTTTCTGGCGCTCAGAGGGTCCAGAGCGATGGGTGTCACAGTGAGTGGCTTCTGCAGAAGAAGCAGACAAGTCTGTAGAGACCACATGCGGGTCTCGCTCTGCCAGATGCACAGAGCTCAGGAACCTACCTGTGGCTCGTGAGACCTTCCTGGGGGACTCAGGACAGGAACCCAGCAAGGCCAGCTGCGTGTCTCCGCTACGGGATCCTCTGCTGTCCTCACGGGGCCAGGTGTGTGTCCAAGGGCAGCCCCCCAGGCTGTCTGTTTCTGTATTGTTCACAGACACCTGCAAAGCCTGTCCCTGGGAATCCCACCCAGCCTGGACCAGAAGTCTCAAGTGATGGGAAGTGGGCCCTGAAAACTCCCTTTGTCTCTCTTCATGGGCCATACTTTGCACCGTGGAGGGCAGCATGGAACCAAGCATATAGCACCCTGGTCACTCAGGTTGAGGGGAGAATAGTCTCAATTGACGGAGCAGGTTGGCGGTTGTAGAGAATTTCAGGTTGATTTCTGATACAAACTTATAAGTGGTGCCCTCTGGTGGTGCTGGTGGCTAGTCTCAGCTCATTCAGAGAAGCGATTTGTAGTTGGTAAGTCGGTGGCATCCATTTGGAATTTTTTTTTTTTTTTTTAACATATGGTCTGAGTTTCTTACGCTCTCACTGGCAATCTAGAGTTGTGGGTTATTGTCCTGACTGTGGGAGCCCCTGTTGCAGAATCTTGGGCAAAAAAAAAAAAAAAAAAGCCACATCATTTCCACTGGGAGTAGAGGGTGACACACATCCAAAAGGTGCTTTGGGGAAAGTGGGGTGTCCCTGAGCCTCATCTATTGATCTTGCAGTCTGTGGAAGATGGGCTGTCTGGGGGCAGGGCGGTGGTTTTCTCCCAGGGACAGGGTCCTTATGTCATTCTTTAAAGAAAAGCAGGAAAATCAGGAGACCTTGGATCTTTCCATATAAAAAGTTCAGTTCAAAATCTGAGACAGCCCAAGTGGCAGGTGTCTTGGACCCTGAAAAACAGGGGGCCTGGGAGCATCCAACAGAGTGGAACAAACAGGTAGGGGTCTGGGAATGAGAGCAAGGTGACCTGTCACTGATGGAATTTGGCTTCACAAGTGACTGACTCCTCCCGTGAAGGGTGATTCCTCCCTAGGTGTGACAGCTTGTTTGTTTTTAACAAAGCACTTTCATCCACGTTTACTCCCATCCGCCCAGCAAGTACTGCAGGGCTGGCTTCTGTGTCTCCATTCTCCAGGTGAGAAAACCAAGGTCCAGCATTTCAGTCATTCTTGCTCAAGGTTCCCCAGCTACTAAGGGATCCAGCTGGACACTCAAGTCAGAGCCCCTGACTCTCAGCTGAGAGCACTTTGAAATTCCCAGCACAATATGGTTCACCCCACCCAGGGCTGTCATTAAACATAAACAAAAATCCATCCAGTCAAGTGGCCAAGGCATATTTCTTAGCAAAAGAACAATGTGTTGGAAGAAGGGGGGGGTGGGGGGGTTGTCATTTATTCTCCTCTAGCTGGTTGCTAGAGAGGAAATGATTTAGCTGCTCTCCTTTGATGAAAATAATCACTCTAGGGAACAGCGGGTTGTGAAAAGCTGAGTCTACTTGGCAGAAATGAGTCAGAAAAGCCTGTGTATCAGGGGCACCCTTCAGAGAGAGCCTGACGTTTGCTCTTTGCTATCAGCACGTGGCCCTTCTGCCTCCAGACATTTGTCTGAAGGCGAATCAGAGATGCGGTGCTACCTGAACCAACACCAACCAACCCAGTGGTGCTGCCTTGCGCGGGAAGTTGGCTCCCGAGCCTGGGGAGGGGCTCTGGAGATGGGGGGACCCGGGACACCCATGGACATTTTCAAGGAGGTGCTGGCAGACCTTCTGGGTTCACCTTTCACCCACACTCGATGGAGAGGGAGCATGGGCTTTATCATAAGTAATGTTTGACTTCTTATTTGAGGACATTTTTTTTGATAGTAGCGGTTATCCAGGATAAGGGTGCTCCTGTGTACTGTATAGAGCACTTTTGATACTTTACCAGATTTTTTAAAGAATTATTATTTTCCATGAAGTGTAAAAATATCTGTTTAATACCATCCCGTTAACATCTACTCAATGTCTAATTATAACATTTAGTGTTGACCTGAGTCGGTCTTCATTCTAGATGTGAATGAGACAGAGGAGAAGGGGACCTGCCAACTCATGCCAAATATCGTGCCAAATAAAGGTCCTAAAAGCTGCCTTAATTCTCAGTGGGGTTCCGGCCCAGGTGGGAGCCAGTCTCTTGCCAAATGATCCCGTTAATGTGAGACCGAACATTCTTACCAAAGATGTCATTTCCTAGTAAGAAGCCCACTGAGCTCATTTCATTTCTTTAATTCCTTTGAAAGCCATGGAAGGGAGAAGAACAGAGAGGGAGTGTGGCGTGGGGGAAACAGCACAGCACTTAGAGTTGCACAGACCTGGGTCTACGGCTGTCTTACTGGGTCACCTGGGGAGAGGGGCTCCACCTCTGTGGGCTTCAGAGTTCTCTGTCTGTAAAAGCAAGGGTTGGATCAGAGATCAAAGGTCCCATCCAGTAAAAAAAAATTTTCCTGTCTCCGTAACAATGTTATTGTTGTAGATTTACAATGAAGGAAGCACACGGTTTACTGTAGGACTTTCCAGAATGATCTAGTGACCAATAACCTACTACTGAGCAGAGACATATCAGAACTATGATTTTTCTGGACATTCAGTAGTTCCTTTTTCGACAATATTTCTTCAACTGATGCCAGAAACACTTGGTATTTAAAAAAATAAATCCAACCCTTTTGTTTTGCGGAATTTGAGGGTAAGTTGTCATGCTCTTATGAGTCCCAAAATCCACAGCTCTGCGATGTGCAGCATGGCTATAGCTGCGATCATAGAAGTCACCAAAATTCTGGTGAATGTGAGGTAGCTTTTGGGGTTCCCGCCCTCATCCCTCTGTTTCTCCACTTTTATGTAAATAAGGACTCTTTCAGTGGTGCCCTGTGTCATGGACTGTTCCAATGTCATGCATATTTCTATATCTGGTGTGTGCATTTATTTTAAAAGCTGTTCTCTTCATGGAAAATTAAGTGTACAGAATAATAAAGGATATTTCCTGTGCCATGTATCTGGTAGTGGAATTCTTTATGGCTTGCAGGTAAAATGCTACAAATTAAGTCCAATGGGTCTTCTGTGATCAGCCTCCAGCTAGTAAAGTAGAGCTTCTGGTCATAGTGGCCCACCTTTCACCCAAACAACTCTCTTGATAACCTATGGAACAGAAGACTAGGGGGGAGTTAAATCTGTAATCCTAGCTCTGAGATTGACACTTTTTTTTTTTTTTTTTTTTTTTTGCGGTACACGGGCCTCTCACTGTTGTGGCCTCTCCCGTTGCGAAGCACAGGCTCCGGACACGCAGGCTCAGCAGCCACGGCTCACGGGCCCAGCCGCTCCACGGCATGTGGGATCTTCCCGGACCGGGGCAAGAACCCGTGTCCCCTGCATCGGCAGGTGGACTCTCAACCACTGAGCCACCAGGGAAGCCCGACACATTTTTATTTAAGTAGAAAGTGGATACCAAGTTAGTAGTTTCGCTTTTTTGTTTCTAGGGCTGAATTTCAAGGGGATCAGAACTTCCAGTTGGATGGAAATGAATGTGCAATTTAGCACTTGTGTGCATTTTTCTGGGAAGAGGGACACACTAACACTTAGGGCCTTACTGCTATATTGTATTGTTTGGGGAAGGTGTGACCTTACATTGTTATTGTTAACGCAAGTAAGCAGATAGACAGTGACACCAGTATAAGGGAGGTATTGACAACCAACAATTCAGTCTATGTCTTCAAGTATGTAAAGGCTGTCAGGGAGTGGGTGGTGGGCCCGAGGGCTGAATTGAGGCCAAACAGAGAATGGGATAGTGCCAGAAGTAGTGAGCACCCCAGTGATGTCTCTTAGGGAGGTTGTAGAGGGAATTCAGTGTCAGGTAGGGGTGTGAGAGAGGGTTGCATACCTCTAAGATCCCTTCCATTTGGAGCTTATGGAATTTTTTTTTTTTGGATAGCCATGAACCCAACCTTGCACAGCAGCATTGGGAGAGTCAAATACATTTATGCCAAAGATGTTGGGGTGGGTTTGCTTGTCGAATTGGAGTTGGGCAGACATCCCAGAGAGGGTATTATCATCTGATCATTTAAATTTTACCTCCAGAATTGGAGTTAGGGTTTATTATAATGAATCAAACAAAAGGCAGCCACATTGCTTCCAGCCCTCCCCTCACGCCTGCAGACATTTAATAAGGGGCCCTGCGGGAGTAGAGGAGGGAGCCTGGAGCAGAGGGGGAAAGGGCAGCTCTTCTGGGGGGCTGGCTGCCACTCTGTCCCCTAGGCTGACAAATGTAGCTGGAGAAGCCTCACAGGTGGGCTTCACTTTAAGAAACTGGTGGGCTTTTGAAATGTCCCAATTTTAATAGCACTCCTTGTCCTATGTTTGGAGAGAGAGGGCTTCATTTTCATCTCTTTCCAAAAGGCCCTGATATGTGGAGTCTCTCCCTGGGCCTCAATTTGTTCATCTGTGCAATGGGTCAGGGGTTATTAACACTAAGTGTTCATGGATAGGCTTCAGAAATATCAGAACCTTCTGAAATGAAACGCAAATTTTTGTGTACATGAGTTTGTGTCTACCTTTCTGGGAGAGAGAATTGATACATTCATCAGATTCTCAAATGTTGAAGACTCACTGGTATATATTACCTTTGGGGGCCTCTTTCTTCCGATAGTACATGGCATCTCTCTCTGTCCTCAACCCAAATGAAATCAGTATGACAACAGAGTTCATTTCTAAATCTCCATCACCCTGCATCATGTTGACTTTTCATTTTAATCCACCCCAGATCCAATATCTCATCTGTTTTCCTGGCAACAGTTATTAAACCTTAGTTTTCCAATCGGTAAAATGAAAAGGTTGGATTAGGTGGTTCTGTAAAGTCCCTTCTGTTTTTTGTTTTTTTGTTTGTTTGGGGGGCGTTTTGGCCGCACTGCGTGGCATACAGGATCTTAGTTCCCTGACTGGGGATGGAACCCCATGCCCCCTGCAGTGGAAGGGCAGAGTCTTAACCACTGGGCCACCAGGGAAGTCCCCCCTTCTGTTTTTGACTCTATGATATACTCTCAGGGAGCGACCACAGATGTGATTGGTGAATTCACACTAAAATGTGAATGACTACCTTTCTAGGCAGCTGCTGATAGACAGAAGTGGGAGTTGCTGCTTTTCACCCATTCTACGTTTTTAGTGTAGGTTTCAGCAAACATTTTCTGTAAAGGCCTCTGTCAGAAGTACTCCTCTCCTATTGTAGCATAAAAGTAGCTTTATTTACAAGACAGGTAGTGGGCTGGATTTGGCCTGAGGTCTGTGTTTTGCCCTGGATTAGTGAAAAGAACAAAGGTTTTGAGCAAGATTAGACCTGGGTTTGAATACCAACTCTACTACTTACTCCTGTGGAAACCTGGACAAGTTATGTAAAATCTGAGTCTCTCTAGCTTCTGAAGAGTGGGAATAACACTGCCAAGAAGGTCAGCAGGATCGAATAAAGATGATGAACACTTAAGAGCAACCTCTCTGGAGCCACATTGCCTGGATCCAAATCCTGGTTCCATCACTCAGTTGTGTGAAGACTTGGGCAAGTTACTTAACCTCCCTTTGCCTCATTTTATCATCGATCCATGGGAATGACAATGACCCCACCACCTCATGGGATCATAGGCAGGATTAAATATTAATATTGGATTCAGAATAGTGCTAGCTTACACAGCTTGTTGTTATATGTTTAGTACATGTCAGTTACATAATGCTGATCTATTTCTTCTCCTTCTCACCCATCTTTGCCCATTTCAAAGGCAACCCAGCTACTGCTGTGTTTTCATGTAGCCGAAACAATGTCTCTGTTCCTTTGTCCCCTCCTTAGGAAACTGCCCCAGGGGTTTGAATTGGGGTCTGAGTAGCCAAATCTGAGTCTCCTTGGGCCTGAGTGCATGTGACCGCTGGGCAGGAAGTTCCAGCTTTGGAAATACCAGCCTCCACAAGCCTTGCCAGGCAGCAGCCAACCTCCTGCAGGACCTGGCTGCCTCACAAGCCCTCCGCTGTCAGTCCCCATTAGGCTGCTGGCAAGGGAGATGCTCCCTCAGCTGGGCCATGTTTCAGGGAGGCCCTGACCTCAGCTATGACCCAGAAGCGCTGGAGACAGAAGTGTGGTAACCAGAGGCTCCTGAAACAGCTGGCAAGTGATTGGCTTCTGATGTCTTTCTTATTAGCTACTGGCTTGTCATCAGGCCTGGGAGGGGCTGAGCTGGGCCCCTAGCAGGGCATGAAGGTAAGGGGTTGGGCTGCAGGAAATCAAGGGAAACCATCTCTGTCTTCAGAGGACGCCCAGCAGGGGTCATGGCCGGAACATACCCTTGAGCCACGGTTGATTGTTTCTACAGCAAAGAATATAGAGGGAGCAGCCACCCCACCTACTGCAGCTTCAGGCTCCAGTCCAGAGTCTCAGCCTAGGACAGGAAGATGTGGAGTCAGAAGAGGAGAGGCCTGAAGCAAAAACCCAGCTTCTGGCAATGGTGAGCCTGGGGCAGACTTGAAGGCCATGGTCAGGCCAACAACAGGGTACCTGCCTACTGCCCACCCTGAGTCCATTCCCAGGTTCTTGCTACATTTCTGTTCTTGCACCACGGCACCCCAGACTTCCCTGGTAGTTGCCATTGACCCCTGATTCCCACCTCCAGTCACTTGATAGTAACAATAACCTATCAATGGAGAGGAGTGAGAGGGCAGGGCCGATAAATGAGGCAAACTCACTTCACAGATAAGGAAGGACATTGCCACTCTGACATTTCAAGTGAGCTGCAGAATCAGATCAGGGAGTGTCAGAGTCAAGAGTAGAATTTTTAGGTAAGCAACTAAATGTATAGAGTTCCCCACCGGAGTTTTGGGATTGGAAGGGAGCACGGCACAAGCAGTACCTGGCTGGCTTTGTTAAAATAGAAAATGGGGCCACCCAGGTCTCACAGGCCATGGTTCCCAGGAGGACTGAGACCTTAGGAGCATCAGCACCTTGGACAAGGCCAATGTACCGGGCTGACATTCAATTAACAAGCACATTAGCTTATCCTGCCGCAGTTACCATTCCCGGTGCTTTACAAATTGCAACTCTTTGAATCCTCTTAATGAGTCGATGAGGTAGTATTATTATCCCCATTTGTAAGTGGGGAAAATGGAGACACAAAGAGAAGAGACAACTCACTAGCTGGTGGGACTGTGATTTGAAGCCAGGAAGTCCGGCTGCAGTCTGTGCTTCTAACCACTCTGATGTGCCATATTCCTTGGTCCCCAGCCATCCAGGCAAACCATGGTCCAGCTGGTAGGGGCATGGGTCCTCAACTAGTTCCAACACCCTCTTCAATTACAAATAAGTACTAGATATGAAAATAAATGTATTTATATGTATACACATTTATAATTTGTACACATATACATACTTTATATATATATGTTATATATGCATGCACTTAAATCTATATACATTTATATATAAATATAATTTGCCTACATGATGCTAGGAAGCAAATGACTTGCCCTAGATCACAAAGTAAGAGATTTCATCTTGAACAGGCCTCTCCTGTATCTCAAGGAAAATATCTTTGCTGGCTTTCTCCATACACAGCCCAATCCCATGCTTTCTGGTTCTTATGTCCATCTGGACTCACTATCAAAAAGCAAAAATATTATACTCATATGCGTTAGGATGATAAGTGGCTGCATGTAACTGAACTCTAACCACGGTCTCTTAACAATGAGTTTTTCTCATTTTCTTGTAACAAATAGGCAATGAGTCAGAGAGAAGAGTGTTCTTCAGCAGGAAGAAAAGGAGACGTGTCCCCGGTTCTGGAGAAGGACTTTAGTGAGGATCTCCTCCTGGACGTGCCCAGAAGCCCAGGATGCCTCTGGTGATGCTTAAGAAAGTCATCAAGGATTTGGACTTCTTCTAGCTTCCTGTCCTACCATCTACAGCACACGGTTCTCACAGTCATGGAGAAAAATGGCTAATCCACCTGCTGACATCTTGCCCACCTTTCAGGCAGGAAGAAGGGAAATAAAGAGAAAGAGCAAAGGGCAGAGGCCTGCTGAATCTGTGCCTCTTGACTCTGAAGAACAGTAGATTTCCTAGAAACCTACCTGGATGTCCATCTACAGCTCATTGGCCAGATTCATGTAACCTGGCAACTTTAACTGTAAGAGAGTCTGGGGTGGGAGAAAGACTGCGTAACTGGATACATTGCTTCTCCGGACAGAATCAGGAAGAGGACCTTAGGAAGAGGATGAGAAGGATATTGGGAAGACACTGGTCATTACCTCCCTTTCGTGGCTTCCTCACCTGAATTCCATCATCTGCTGACAATGGCAGGGGCCCTTGTGAAAAGCACCACAGTCTGAGTGGCCATAGATAAAGGGCTTCTCTGTCCTATGGGGTGAGATCAATGACTCCCTTGGGCTCAAGTTATGGGGATTCGGGACGCAGGTCTTGCAGGTGAGGACAGACTGACCTGGGTTGGCATTTACAGAGGCACCTCTAACTGGCTGAGCTGCCAGCTATGTCTGCTTGTAGCCAATTATAGAGTTAAAATTTTAACAACTGACCTTCTCTTTTAACTCATGTATTAATTCAAATAATGTACACATGCTGCTTCTCTCTGCTAACTATGCTGATAGGCTCTAACCTGTTTGGCTATTTCTTTTTATCCTGAATCACAGGTGTGTAGGATCA
>NW_006786802.1:555801-556237 GCF_000442215.2 Lipotes vexillifer | reverse complement strand
CAGCAGGAAAACAGTCAGTCTGGTCTGCCTTGACCGGAGGCAGACCACCACAATGTCCACGAATCACAAGCGGCTCCAGCCCAGTGAGGTCTCAGTCACACACTCTTGCGATCCCCACCCTCAAAATTCTCCTTAAATAGACCTGCCCTCTTTCAGAGAGTAGGACGGTAGTTTTCAAGATCTTAATCTGTTACCCTCCTCATTTGCTGGCACATTAAGAAATTTTTCTCTCCTTTATCCTCAAAACCTTGCCCTCGTTATTCTCATGTGGCATCGGGGACAGGGACCAAATTTTCGGTTACAAACTGGCTGAGCCAGCCAGAGGCACCTTGGCTCCCCAGTGGGGTGGTGTTTATCCCCTACCCAAGTCCAATGGAACACTGTCGGAGCGGGGCGCGGGGAGCGGCGAGCGGGGAGCAGGGAGGGGGCGGGCCCT
>NW_006786802.1:540979-555737 GCF_000442215.2 Lipotes vexillifer | reverse complement strand
CCGCCCCCGCCCCCGCCCCAGGTTGCACTTGGAGCCCATGCCGGCAAGAGGGCCGCCTTCCCGGAAGAGAGTGAAGGACTGTCCAAGCAGCTTCCGGAGCCCCATTTAGCTCTAGGGAACTCCGGTCTCTCTCCCCAGATAGGACGTGGTTCCCTGCAACTTGAACCTTCTTGGAGGAAGAGGAAACAGATTTTGGAAGAGTCGAGACACCTTGGCCATTTGGGTAAGTCCCCTGGTGTGCACACCGAGATCCTTGATTCCGTACTTTTAAGGAAGGCTGTGAAACTTCCAGCCCTTTACGGGGTGTTTGTGGCACCGTTGGTATGGAGGTCACGGTTGAGTGGGACCAGAGAACCGGGGGAAGTTGTTCCCTTTTGTTCTCTTTTGAGTTTTGAAAGGTTCCTGTTTGTTTAGCTGGCCTTGTTGCGTTTGGTTCCTTTGTTGTTCCTTTGTCGTTTGTCTGCTTTTAAACATGAGAGGTGCCTTTTCAATTCCGTCTGAAAGTCTCTTGGGAAGGATTATGGCCGAATGACCAACTTACAGCTATAAGCCTATGTCTAAAAGGAAAATGGGTAATGAGAGCTCTATTACATCTTGTACTTGTTCCCTAGGGTGTATTTTACAAAACTGGGTGATTTTTAGTATGCTCCTAGAAAGAGAAAGAAGTTGTTTTTTTTGTTTGTTTTTTTTTAGAAGATGTTGGGGGTAGGAGTTTATTAATTAATTAATTAATTTTTGCTGGGTTGAGTCTTCGTTTCTGTGCGAGGGCTTTCTCTAGTTGTGGCAAGCAGGGGCCACTCTTTTTTTTTTTTCTCTCACTGCTGTGGCCTCTCCCGTCGCAGAGCACAGGCACCGGACACGCAGGCTCAGCGGCCATGGCTCACGGGCCCAGCCGGCGGCATGTGGGATCTTCCCGGACCAGGACACGAACTCGTGTCCCCTGCATCGGCAGGCGGACTCTCAACCACTGCGCCACCAGGGAAGCCCAGGGGCCACTCTTTATCGCGGTGCGCGGGCCTCTCACTATCGCGACCTTTCCTGTTGCGGAGCACAGGCTCCAGACGCGCAGGCTCAGTAGTTGTGGCTCACGGACCCAGTTGCTTCGCGGCATGTGGGATCCTCCCAGACCAGGGCTCGAACCCGTGTCCCCTGCACTAGCAGGCAGATTCTCAACCACTGCGCCACCAGGGAAGCCCAAAGTTGTTTTTTGTTTTTTTTTTAAACACTGCATGGCCACAGTGTTCTTTAGACTCTGGAGAAAAATGGCCAAGATGAAGTTTTTTTAGTCCAAAACTGTTTCTTTTTGCATATGCAGTTAGAGAAAGCTGGTTTGATAAAATACTTTTTTTCAGAATTCTGACCCTGTGAGAACAAAAATATGCCTAGGAGAAAGCTTGAGGTTAACTCTTACATGTCCTTGAAATATAAACTCAGCCCACTTTGCCTGAGACTTCAGCCTTGAGTTAATAAGTAGAACTGTTGCCGAAATCTCGGCTTCTCTGTGCACCGATGCCGGACAGAAATTCGGAGCCAGAGATTTTGGAGAAAGAGAGAGATGACTTGATTTTTTTCTGCCAGGCACAAGGGAAGACACAGCAGGCTAGCGCCTCAAGGACTGTGCCCCCCACCCTCCTTCGGGAATCGGAGAAGATTTTATATGTGGGGCTGCAGTCCGGGGTATATGATAAGGATCAAAGTAGTGAAGGGCTTGCATTCTTCTTCCCACATTATTTCAAAACAGTCACAGCTGGCATCAGGCAGTCGGGTAATTGGGTCCGTTTGTCTCTGGGTTATCTGCCTGCGACCTTGTTTCTGAAATGCAAATCCTACAAGGGGTGATTTACTACAAGGGAGTGTAATTCACAGAGTGTTAAAGGGTAATAGGTTAGCTTTGTGAAGTACAAATCTAGTTACAGACACTACAGATTAGTAACAGTTAAAACAAAACAAAACAAAACTAGGAGTGATTAACCTTTCAGGCCAGGTCATGTTTCTTCTCTAGCCCTTTCAGTGTTCCCTTGTTCTCAGGAGGGGGAAAACTTCACTTCTGTTTTTGCTGCAGCAAATTCCCCACTGCTAGTTCATTCCCTCCATATCAATGGAGGGAGGGAAACAGGCGTCATTCTTGTCTGGCTGAGGACAAAACTTCAATTTTGCTCCACTTGACAAACACCAGCTATCCGGCCCAGGGAGCCATCTATCTCCTATTTTATATACCCCCTGAGAGGCGTGAACCCCAAGAAATCTTCATTGGGAGGATAAGGGATGACGGTCTGTCTTCTGTGGCTTCTTTAGGCTGGCAAGGGACTCGTAGACCCTACCTAGTTGGGGTCACGGAGGTCTCACCCTGTCTTATTAAGGGCCCCGGGGTGACTTCTGTTGTTGTTTTGGCAGGATCTGTTCTGAGAAATGGCTGGAATCTTTGCATCATCATTATCTTGATGTGAACCTATTGTAACCTGGAAGAGACAGAACTTAACAAGTAGTTTAGAAAAAAACAGAGGCCAAAGATTAGTAAAAGAATTATTGTAGCCGGGGTCCCAAGCAGGACTAAGAGCCATGTTACGCTCGGTGGTAATTTTGATCCTGGTCTAGATAGAGTCAGCGCTTGGGTTACCCTGTCTAAAGGAATGAAGCCATTTGGTGTGTTCATATATATAATTTCATGTCCTCTTCTGTTAGCCCAGTGTGATTGATGTAGGTGTAACAGACCCTGTTAGAAGTATTTGGGGGAGTGACAACCTAAACGTTAATAGACAAAATAGATCTCATTTCTTTTTAGGAGAATAAGTCTGAAACCCAGTCTAGGCCTGGAGCTTTGGGGAGACTTGTAGCTAGGTAGCCGGTTATCTAGTTTCATCAAAATAGGTTTTAACCTTTGATGTGGTATTAACATATAAGTAACAGGAGCTACTGGTCACTACATATGTGTTTTCTCTTTTTGTTAACATATGATCTAAAGCAAGTTTTTCATCTAAAAGTGTAATAGTTACCAGAGGACACCTTTAAGAAGTAAGGTTGCAGTTACCAGCTGCCAGCAGACGTTCTTTTGAGAATGGCTGGTAACATCCCAAATCGAACACAGCTCAGAAAACTCAAGTTCTTAGCAATAAAAGGACTTGCCTAAAATAACACCTTAGTGTCACTGTTAATGATGTCAGTGTTTCTCTAGGTATGAGAAGATGCAAGAATTGGGGCTCATAAAATCTTCTCCTGAAAGTATTTAACTATTTGAAGCCCTGTCCTGTGAGTTTTTCCCAGAGCACAGAGAGCCTCATTTCAGATCTCCACCCTGAACTCCTTGTAGACGGTGTTGAAGGTCACCAGCTACAGAAGCTCATGATTTAATCCTTGTAGAAGCAGATGGCAAGTGTCAGTTTTCAGTCGGCAGGACCCCTTTATGGTCATAGTTTCAACCACGGTTTGGGGCATTTCATGACCATTTTGTCCCACAGTACTAGGAATGGTCTTTCCCAGGTCTGGCGAAGATTTTGCTGATAGGCCACTCCATGTGCTACTGCTGGACTAGGCCTTTACTTGTATCTAGAAGTCTCTGGACCACCTGTCTTCCTAGTCTCTTATGGTCCAGGATATTCCCTCTTGTTGCTTCTTCTCATATCTAGGCTTAGGTTATGGTAATCATTTGATCTCCCATGGAACTATATATCCTCACTTTATCAGACAGAGGCTCAGTCACACATTTGGTAACATACGAAACAATAATTTTTTTGAAATAGGCAAAATACAAATAGCATAGCTGGCAGTATTAATAAAGTCATAAGTAAGAATTCAGCCAAGAACTTCCATTAGGTGCAGCCCAGTATATCCCAGGTTGTCTTGACTTAGTCTGTTCTATACTCATCCCTATTCTTCAGGGAAATTATATATTGGCATTGTCCGTAAGGTACTCAGCCCAGCTTCCTAGTGTTACTAGAATGATTATCCTTAGTATGATTTAATTGTTCCCAACATAGAGAAGCCTTTAACCTTAAATTACCATAGCCTGGTGTTAATTACATAAATCCATCCCATGATGGTGGGAGGTTTTATTCCTTGGCTGAAATTTTGCTTGTTGCTCTGATTGAACTTTGAGCAATAGAGGAAAATTCATATTTATGGTCAGGGTCAGAGCAGGTATTATTAATTGGTCAGGTGAGGGGATCTTATCTAGTAATATCAATAGTGACCTGAACATGACTATAATTTTCCTTTTAACATTAATTTCTTAAGAATCAACCAATTAGAGCCTTGGAGTGGAGAGATCCACTCAGGTAATCCAGAAGTACTAGACATAGGTAACTGGCCACAAACCCAACAACTGGATTGATTTTTAAAACTAGCATAGGATCGTGCCTATGATAGAAAAACATTTGATTCATATGCAAAGGTCCAAGAAGTCAAGAGAACTTTGTAAATGGGCATATGAGTCAGGTCCAGGATCTTGGGTAAGCTGTCTACTTCTGATGTTGTCTTTTTCTCATCCTGGCGTGAGTGTAGTTTCTCCTCTGTTTGAGCATTGTTTTAAGGTGATTTTGAGGTCAGCTGCCCTCTCTATAGGCCAGTCCAGTGCAGGGGCCCTTTGTGAGTGGAAATTAATCCAAGAATTAATTCCCTTTAGTTTTACTGTGTATGAGCTAGTTAAGAGTACCTGATAAGGGTCCTTCTATCCAGTTTGGAGCTAGTCCTTTAAATTATGTCTTTTCCAGTATGTATAATCCTCTGGTTGTCGGTAGTGGGGCATCTGATCTTCATCCAAAGATAGATTACTGAGATAAGCTTTAGAAACAAACTTAGAGTGGCCTTTAATAATTCAATTAAACTTCTTAGCAATATAACATAACAGCAGGGAACTATCTGGGAAGTGAGTCTTGGTAAACACAGACCTCAATTAACAAAACTAGAATTTAATATTCAGTAAAACATAATTTTTTTTCTTCACTGTGAGGGCATTAACCTTGCAGCCAGGGAAGGCTTTATACCATCAAATAAAAAATGAGGTTTGTTAGGGAGCCGGAAAAAGCCAAGCAGCCGTCTTGGATTTTCCATAGCCCTGACTCTTTGATTGACAGCTATTGTTTACACATTTTTAATTCCCTGATTTAGGAGTAGACTGTTGTCATGTTTTCAGGACATCAGGATGGCAAAAGTCTGACAATGAGGGGTCAATTTTTGTAGAAGCAGAGTGAACTTTATCTACGTGTGCCATCGTAATCTTTATAGATCACTGTGAAATAATACTTATTTACTTTACCAAAGTAACAAAAGATTTTAAAAGCAAATGTAAATCACTTAAAGGCAAAGAAATTTACATAGTCTGCTATTAAAGCAGCATCCCAAGGAAACTTTGTTCTCTTAACAGAGAGAGAGAGAACCAAATTTTAGTCGGGTATCAGTAAACTTGGCCTGATGATTTATATAACTGTAATTGATCATGTAGGCTTTTTGCTTGCTGAAATTTTTATAAGGAGTCTCAGACTGAACTTTTAAAAGACCTCTCAGGGAAGTCACACCAAGGGCTTGTCACAGATTTCGCTTACCAGATGTAGGTGAATTCCTCCCTTTTCAAGGTCCCGAAAATACCATGAGATTTCTATACCTGTTAGTGAGGTAGCCTTCCTAATTTATCTGATAAAGCTGCTGGGGACCTAAGAGTTTCCAGTCTCTGGAGGGAGCAGATAGAGAAGATAAATGTTTTAATTTTACCCATAAGTGTAAATCACCAAATTGTTGTAAACCATAAGTAGCTTGAGGAGAAGAGCTTCTTTATATCCAATTTAGCATTATGGTCTGAAAGTCAGAGACTTGTATTTATCCAAAAGTCCTTTTAATAAATCTTGAAGAGGAAGCATTTTTGCAAAGGCATCAGAGTGAAACTGTGTCTATAGAGACAAAAGACTTAAGGCAAATTTAAAATCTGATTACAATGTAATTAACAAGGTAACTTGGTTACTGCTGTGACATATGACACTTAAGATAATAACTAGAATTATGAATGATAACATTTTACCAGGACATATCAGAATTTTTTTGAAACTCCATATAATTTCTAGACTATCTATATTAGTAACAATTACCATACAATATAACTTAAGAAGATTTATTACACATTTGACAATACTTCCCACATACTTTCAACATACCAAATGAGCCTAATTAGTGTAATCTCTCTCTTTGGGATGTTTCAGGGGCCATTTGAAGCACCCCAAAGTTACCTAGAGGTCAAAGAAACTTCATTACATTTGGTTTGGGAAGTTTTATCAAAAAAATCAAAAGCGTTTAGAACACTCAGTCAGATAAGATCATACGTCACTGGGAAACAGTAGTTATTCACTTAGCCAAAGTAATGATAAAATTTTTTTTTTTTTTTTTGCAGTACGCAGACGTCTCACTGCTGTCGCCTTTCCCGTTGCGGAGCACAGGCTCCGGACGCGCAGGCTCAGGGGCCATGGCTCACGGGCCCAGCCGCTCCGCGGACTGTGGGATCTTCCCGGACCGGGCACGAACCCGTGTCCCCTGTGTCGGCAGGCGGACTCTCAACCACTGCACCACCAGGGAAGCCCTCGATAAAAGATTTTAAAGGCAAATATCAAATGGATCACTTAAAAGGTAAAGAAGCATGGGACTTCCCTGGTGGCACAGTGGTTGGGAGTCCGCCTGCCAATGCAGGGGACACAGGTTCGAGCCCAGGTCTGGGAAGATCCCACATGCCGCAGAGCAACTAAGCCTGTGCGCCACAACTACTGAAGCCTGCACTCCTGGAGCCTGTGCTCCACAAGAGGAGAGGTCACTGCAATGAGAGGCCCGCATACCGCAACAAAAAGTGGCCCCCGCTGGCCGCAACTAGAGAGGGCCTGCGTGCAGCAACGGAGACCCAATGCAGCCAAAAATAAATGAATGAATAAATGAATAAATAAATAAATAAGCAAGCTTGAAATCTGTCATCCAAGGCAGTTCAGCATCTTAAGAAAACTTGTACCATGTATAAAACTCTTTTCTAAGGGTCCACATTCTGCAAACCTTTTTTATCACTTTCTGTATCCATCACTTTATTTTCCCATTCAGAAACAGCCACCTGTAAATCAGACCTACTTCCTTTTCCCTTAATAAAATGCAATTCCATTCCTCATACCTTCCTTACTAAAAACACACTTTCTACTTTCCTTAAGCAACCATGAACTGTCCTTTATATCAGCACTCTGTAGATTGGTAAACATACATCCAAATAATAATTTTTGAAGAATGTGCTTCCTTATAGAATATATCTCAGTGTGGCACCAAACACATTTTTTAATAGTTCTAAACCTTTTGTTTCTCTGTAAAAGGAAGCCAGTGTTCAGTAATTACTGTTTAATAAACGTCCATCCTTTAACTTAATTTAGCACAACTCTAAATTTTCAAGTTGTCGAATATCTGGAGAGATCATGCTTAAGTAAATATTCCTAAAACATAATTATTCCTAAAAATTCACCCAAAGTTCTTATCTCATTTGCAGTTTTTCTTCTTAAAAGTTTCTTCACATCGAGTTATTTTCATTGCTGACAAATTTGTAGCAGATATAATAAGGTCTTATTTCGTTTATATTAAACCTGTAGGCACAATAAAAGTATTATACTTAATGTTGATGGCTCTAAAGACATGTTCAGATTAATTAGATCAACAAACTTAAACATTAATACCAGGTATTAATTTAATATTGAATATTTCCCAGTTCACATGAACCTGAAATTTATTTAACTTTTCTTGTATTTAGAATTGTTTGATTTGTAAGCACTTACTTTTCTTTAAAGCCAATGAAATAGAGCTCCTTTACAAATTAACCTCAGCAATATTATCCAAAGACAAAAACACGTACTGAGACATACACATATATCCAGACAGAGATCTCATAGTTTCCACCTGAGATTTAAAATGTCTCTTTGTCTCTTTTTTTTTTTTTTCTTGGCTTGAAGT
Source organism: Lipotes vexillifer (assembly GCF_000442215.2). Classification (NCBI taxonomy): domain Eukaryota; kingdom Metazoa; phylum Chordata; class Mammalia; order Artiodactyla; family Lipotidae; genus Lipotes; species Lipotes vexillifer. The sequence goes on along the minus strand of NW_006786802.1, from coordinate 547,787 downwards.
TCTACTAATTAACCCAAGGCTGAACTCTCAAGCAAAGTGGGCTGTGTTTGTAACTCAAGGACATGATAAGAGTTAACTTCAAGCTTCCTCCTAGGCATATTTTTGTTCTCTCAGGGTCAGAATTTTGAAGAAAAGTATTTTAACAAGCTAGCCTTTTCTAATTGCACGTGCAAAAAGAACTGGCTTCGCAATTTTAAGAAAAGTTTTATATTAACCAGTTTTCTCCAGAGTCTAAAGAATACTGTGGCCATACTGTCAAAAATGATCTTTCTCAGGCTTCCCTGGTAGCGCAGTGGTTGAGAGTCCGCCTGCTGATGCAGGGGACACGGGTTCGTGCTTCGGTCTGGGAAGATCCCATATGCCGCGGAGCAGCTGGGCCCGTGAGCCATGGCCACTGGGCCTGCGCATCCGGAGCCTGTGCTCCTCAACGGGAGAGGCCACCACAGTGAGAGGGCCGCGCACCACAAAAAAAAAAAAAAAAAAAAAAAAAAAGGGCACAAAGTCCTGAACATAGGGAACCTCAGTCCATTTTCCCCATCCTGTGGCAATAAAGATCTAATTGTAGGAGACCCATTTTCAGGCCATTTTTCTTTGTCATTGGACCATAGCTACAGGCCGACCAGTCATTTAAGATTTTCCGTAAAAGTTCCCAGATGCGGGTGGAACCTTAGAGGAAGCGCTTCCCATTTTGTCTAGAGCAGTTGGTAACAGACGTTAGATGTTAGCGCGCTCAAATCAAAACATAAACCTTCACCTCGTCAGCTGGAAGTCACACGTAAACATAAACCATAAAAGGAAACAGCAAAGGGATGCTCAAAAAGAAAAAAGAAACATATGGCAGAGACCTGTCCAAATGTGACTTCCGAGTCCCACTCGACCTGGATGGTTGCCCCACAGCGGCACCTTGCATCAGAATCTCCCTTTGCAGGGAGAATTCCACATCAGGATTCTCCTTTGCAGGAAAATCCCCCAAATTGGAACCGAGTTCCCCTACGGGGGGGACGGTCAAAGGTCCCGGAGTGCACTCCCGGAGACTCACCGTAGGTGCTGACGGGGTGTGTCGCGACCTCCTTATGCCCTCTTTCTGATCCTCCAATATTTAGTGTTTTCTCAGAGTGGAAGTCCAGGCCGGCACGGGCAAGAGAAGAGAAGGTGTCCTTAAGGCAAAAGAAGCCTGACAGCTGCTGGGTCAGCCTCTCCCGCGTTCTCTGCGGCAGCCTCGGAGTTCCGCAGCCAAGCTGGCGCGCCGGGTGTGATCGGGGCACAGCCCTGGGGCAGGGAGTCCCTGGTGATCTGGACCCAGGGATATCCTCGAACCCTCCGCTCTCCTGAAGGGCGTGGAGAGAGATCCCCAAGCTTCCGATCAAGCCAAGGGGCACTGCGGAGCCGCCTGCCTGCGAGCAGATCACGGAGGAGCCCCCATTTTGTGGACGAAATCTCGGCTTCTCTGTGCACCGATGCCGAACAGAAATTCGGAGCCAGAGATTTTGGAGGAAGAGAGAGATGGCTTGATTTTTCTGCCAGGCACAAGGGAAGACACAGCAGGCTAGCGCCTCAAGGACTGTGCCCCCCACCCTCCTTCGGGAATCGGAGAAGATTTTATATGTGGGGCTGCAGTCCGGGGTATATGATAAGGATCAAAGTAGTGAAGGGCTTGCATTCTTCTTCCCACATTATTTCAAAACAGTCACAGCTGGCGTCAGGCAGTCGGGTAATTGGGTCCGTTTGTCTCTGGGTTATCTGCCTGCGACCTTGTTTCTGAAATGCAAATCCTACAACGTGATTTACTACATGGGAGTGCAGGATGTAATTCACAGAGTGTTAAAGGGTAATAGGTTAGCTTTGTGAAGTACAAATTTAGTTACAGAAACTACAGATGCTAGTAACAGAACAAAAAACCAAAAACTAGAAGTGATTAACTTTCAGGCTAGATTATGTTTCTTCTCTAGCCTGTTCACTGTTCCCTTTATTTTCCTTGTTCTCAGGAGAAGGGAAACTTCATTTCTATTTTTGCTGCAACAGAACCTCAAGCCAAGGAGGAAAAAAAGGCAAAGAGGCATTTTTAACCTCAAGCAGAAACTATGAGATCTCTGTCTGTCTGGATATATGTATGTCTCAGTACCTGTCTTTGTCTTTGGATAATATTGCTGAGGTTAATTTGTAAATGAGCTCTATTTAATTGGCTTAAAGTAAGCACTTACAAATCAAACATTTCTAAATACAAGAGAAATTAAGCTCAATAAATTTCAAGTTCACATGATCTGAGGAATATTAAGTTAATATCTAGTATTTAAGTCAGCTTAAGTTCATTGTTTATGTATGTTAATTAGCAAAAGGCACATCTTTAGAATCATCAACATTAAGTATTGTACTTCTGTTGTACTTGGGCTTTACTGAGAGTCAATAAGTTCATACTATTGGGATGGCCAAAAAGTGCCTTCGGTTTTTAATTAAAATAAGACACATTTTTCATTTTCATCAAGAACTTTATTGAACAACGTATTCACCCTTTTGTTCCACTACCTTCTGCCATTTTTCAGGCAACTTCATAATTCCATCTTCCTAAAACTTACCTTTTTGAGCAAAGAACTGTTCCAGGTGCCTTTTACAGTCTTCCAGGGAACTGAAATTTTTTCCATTAAGAGAATTTTGTAAAGACCGAAATAAATGGAAATCCGAAGGTGCAATGTCTGGTGAATATGGCGGATGAATCAGAACTTGCCAGCCAAGCTGTAACAGTTTTTGCCTGGTCATCAAAGAAACATGCGGTCTTGCGTTATCCTGATGGAAGATTTTGCGTTTTCTATTGACTAATTCCGGACGCTTTTCGTTGAGTGCTGCTTTCAGTGGGTGTAAATGGGAGCAGTACTTGTTGGAATTAATCGTTTGGTTTTCTGGAGGGAGCTCATAATAGAGGACTCCCTTCCAATCCCACCATATACACAACATCACCTTCTTTGGGTGAAGACCGGCCTTTGGTGTGGTTGGTGGTGATTCATTTCACTTGCCCCACAATCTCTTCTGTTCCACATTATTGTACAGTATCTACTTTTTATCACCTGTCACAATTTGTTTTAAAAACAGAACGTTTTCCTTATGTTTAAGTACAGAATCACGTGCAGAAATACGGTCAAGAAGGTTTTTTTCGCTTAACTTATGTGGAACCCAAACCTCAAAGCAATTAACACAACCAAGATGGTGCAAATGATTTTCAGAGCTTGATTTGGATATTTTGAATATGTCGGCTATCTCCCACGTGGTATAATGTTGATTGTTCTCAATTAATGTCTCGATTTGATCGCTATCAACTTCAGCTGATCTCCCCAACCGTGGAGCATCATCCAGCGAGAAATCTCCGGCACGAAACTTCACAAACCACTTCTGACACGTTCGATCAGTCACGGCACCTTCTCCTTACACTTCACAAATCTGTTTTGCATTTCAGCTGCGTTTTTACCTTTCTTGAAATGATAAACCATAATGTGCCAAAAATGTTGCTTTTTTTCTTCCGTCTTCAATACTAAAATGGCTATACAAAAATTCACCAATTTTGATGTCTTTTTTTAAATGCACGCTGATATGACAGCTGTCACATACAATCTAACAAAATTGTTTCGAATGAAGTTAAAGAAAATTAAGTGCTACTAGAGACATCTTATGAAAAAAAACGAACGAACCTTTTGGCCAGCCCAGTATATCTATTGCAAAATTTGTCAGCAAGAAAATTAACTTGGTATGGGATAAAAGCTTTTGGGTGAACACTTTGGGAATAATTATGTTTTAGAAATGTCTACTTAAAAATAGTTTTTCCAGATTTCTGGTAACTTGAAATTTTAGAGTTTTGCTAAATTAAATTAAATGATAACATTAAATGTCAAAATCATTTTTAAGGTAAAATACTGGAACATTGATTGCTGAACAAATCTAAGTTTACCTACTTTTGTCTTCTTACGAGAGGGAAACTAAAGATGTTTGGGTTTATTAGACATGCATCTTGCACCACATGCAAGAAAAATCATGCTATGAGGAAACTGTATGTTTTTGGAGGTTATGAAATAAATTCTTAAGTTTGCTAATCAAGGAATGCTGATATCACAGCCAGTTAAATTACTTGTTTCTTGGTTTTGTTAAGGTTTCTAAGAGTTAAAAAATTATTATATATAACTAAAGCTACTAAAATAATAAGGGAAACATTTCAATATGTAAAGATAGCAGGATATATGTTGTCAGTGACAGAAGACATGAAGACTGGAAATATATTCACGGGGGAAAAAAGGAGAATAATTTTGTCCTAGAGCTGCTTGTTTATAGTTTAAAAAAGGGGGCAAATTAATATGGACACATAAAGTTATGGAAGGTTTACAGAAAAAGAACCTTGAAAAAAGGAGGGTTTTTTAATGGTCAGGATTGATTAAGATTAGATTGAATTTAATTAATTAAATGGATTTTGTTATTAACAGTAAGGTGGTACCAAAAAAAAAAAAAAAGAATTTGGTTTTCTCTCTGTTAAAAGAACAAAGTTTTCTTGAAATGCTGCTTTTGATAACAGATTGTGTGAATCTCTTTGCCTTTAAGTGACTTGTATTTGCTTTTGAAATCTTTTATTACTTTGGTTGAGTGAATAAGTATTGTTTCAAAATGACCTATAATTCCATTCACCAAGTGTTTTGAAACTTTTTGATATTTTTGACAAAATTCCCAAAATTCAAATTCTAGTTAAGGTTCTTCTGACCTCCAGCTAACTTTGAGGTACTTCAGAGGGCCCCTGAGGCGTCTCAGAAAAAAATATTAAACTAACTAGGATTATTTGGTAGATTAAATTAGAGGGGAAGCATTGTCAAATAAAAGGTAACATTAAGCCTTCTTTTTATTATGTCTATATAAATATATTGTGGGTGTTACAGAAATTATATGAAATTCCTTAAAATTTTATATGACCTGACATAAAATGTTATCCATCATCAAATTTGAGGCTCACACCAAAGGGACTGAACCTGAGTATTAGGGAAATGCCCTAACTGACTTTCATGCAAAGGCAACAACAGAATCTATAAAGATTATAGCACATGTAGATAAACTCCATTCTGGTTCTACAAAGAAACTTAACCCCTCATTGCCATCCTGATGTCTTTATAACATGGCAACAGTCTGCTCCTAAATGAGAGAAATTAAGATATGTAAACAATAGCTGTGAGTTAAACAGGGCTATGGGAAACCCAAGACAGCCGCTTGAATTGTCCCAGCTCCCTGGCAAACCCCATTTTTTATTTGATGGGTTAAAGCCTTCCCTGACTGCAAGACTGATGCCCTCACAGTGAAAAAAGAAATGGTTAGAAAATGTGTTTTCCATTTGGGATATTCTTTCTACAATCATAATTTGTCTATATTTGGTAAAAATGAGGGTACGTTTAGAGAGAAAAGATTGTTTCAATAGATGTTAAATTCTAGTTTTGTTAATTGAGGTCAGTATTTACTGTCTAAAACTCTCTTCCCAAATAGCTCCTTGTTACTATGTTACGTTATTGTAAAGTTTAACTGAGTTATTAAGAAGATATCCTAAGCTTGTTTCTGAAGCTGATCACTGTAATCTATCTTTGGATGAAGATCAGATGCCCCATGATCTATAACCAAGGGGTTATGCATACTGGAAAAAGCATCATTTAAAGGACTGTCTCCAACCTAGATGAAAGGCTTCTTATCAGGTATTCTCAAGTACCTCATGCACAAGGAAACTGAAGGGAAACAACTCTTAAATTCATATTTCCCAATTACGAAGGGCCTCTGCATTGAACTGTCTACAGAAAAGACTGCTGACCCCAAGTGACAACCACACAGGGTAAGAAGACAACAGCAGTGGTAGGCAGCTGACCCAAGAATCTGTATCGGCCCTGAAGAACCATCCAACTAATTTAATTGAATTGTTAACCAAATGTTTGTCTTCCTATCAAAATGGAAAGTTATTGTTTTACTTCTGACCATACTTTTAACCCCAATGTTCAGGATGGAAAGAAAATTCTCTAGTGAAGTTGTCTAACTATTCATGACATATATCACTGCTTGCTTTGAGTGTACTGCTAAAAGCACACATACAATGTTTGAATGACAATTTGGTACAGTTGATTAAATGCATAGCCTATAAAGTGTTTCCCTGTCAGCATACCTCACTATATTTGTTTGTCCTATCTGATTAGTTTTCCCCCAATGTGGAGAACTAGGCAAAGGTATAAACGAAGAGTAAGCCTAGCACTGAGGGACATGAATGGACCTGGAGCAGGCAGCTAAACCACTCCAACAACAATGGAAAAATGTATTGATTATCAATGCTTTCTATGGAGAGGTTTGCAACTAAAAGGGAAAAATGATGGAGGAAATTTTCACATATTGAGGTATGGGAAAGTCATTCTGGCTTATACATTATTTTGAACTTTAGGCTAACCAGAACAGCCTGTTTGTGTCCTATTACATATACTTGTACATCTGCTTTAACCATTAAGAAAAAGTATACATTTAAAAATCAAAGTAGAGTAACTATGGTTCAGGCATTGAATACAGAGCTGGATGACTGTTATGGATGTGGTTTCAGACATGTTTCTGTACTACTGAGAACCTGGCGGCCGACTGCAACCTTATGCCCTCCAAGGTGTTAATATACCAAAAGGTGACATCAGGCCAGAAAGAAAGAAGAAGCCTCTCTGCTTACCTTGCAGGATTCTAGAGCACCTCTTGGGACAAGCGAGTCCTTTAAAATGAAAGTCCAGAACTTTCTCTCTTCTAATCCTCCCCAATTTTGACATTGCCCCTGTTCAGC
>NW_006786802.1:498798-540913 GCF_000442215.2 Lipotes vexillifer | reverse complement strand
CAGCAGGAAGTAGCCAGATGACTTTTTAGTCCTCACTCCCATAGATATGGAGGGTTATAACTGACAGTGGGGAATATGCAGCTGAATACAGACTTAAAAAATTTAACAACTGACCTTCTCTTTTAACTCATGCATTAAATCAAATAATGTACACATGCTGTTTCTGTCTGCTAACTATGCTGATAAGTTCTAGCCTGTTTGGCTAGTTCTTCTTAATTTGAGTCACAGGTGTGTAAGATCAAGCAGAAGAAAAACAGAACATCTTGACCAGAGGCAGACCACTGCAATGGCCATGAATCACAGATATATGGAAAGAAACAGCAGCAGCCCAGTGAGGTCTCAGTCACGTAGTCCTGTGACCCCTGCCCTCAAAATTCTCCTTAAATAGACCTGCCCTCTTTCAGAGAGTAGGACAGTAGTTTTCAAGATGTTAGTCTCCTACCCTCCTCATTTGCTGGCAAAATAATATTTCTCAAGGGAATTCCCTGGCAGTCCAATGGTTAGGACCCTGCGCTTTTACTGCAGAGAGCGCAGCTTCCATCCCTGGTCAGGGAACTAAGATCTCACAAGCCATGTGGGGCAACCAAAAAATAAATAAAAATAAATAAATAAATAAATTTCTCAAGGACTCCACAGTGACACTGGCCAGCAGCAGTGTGCTTGTGGTAGAATGAGCTGCCAAAAATGACTACTGCCAGCAACTGTGTCCCCAGGGTGAGCTCCAGTTGCTTCCCGCCTCTCCAGGAGACTTCTAGAACAGCAGAGGTGACTCAGGAGGCCCTGGAAGATCTCAGCATCACAAGACGGAGAAGCCAGATACCAAATCACGAGGGAAGGCCAGCTGCAGTTGGCAAAACTCATTTGGACTGTGATGTGAGTGAAAAACATACGCTTGTTGAATGAAGGAATAATCAAAGAGCTAAAAGACTGGAATGTTTCTAAGTACCAAGAGCAGAAGAGTACAGGGTTTTCTGTGAAACTTTGGAAAGGATGATGAACTACTTGACAAGAAGTTTTTCTCACTCCAAACAACTGGGTTGGACCCACTGGCACTTTGGTGAAGCTATCCTGAGAAACCACTATTCTTTTCCATTTTCTCCTGCTGCCCCCACATCTAAGGAGCACAAAGTGTTTCTAAGGCTATAGATAGCCATGTGGGATGGTATTGTAATTAATACTGAGCTCTGAAGACCCTGGTTTTGCTAGTGAAATGATAGGAGAATGATGTGTGTACCTTAAAAGAAGTGTTGTTATATTAAAATCTTTTCTCTCTTTCCTTTATTCTCAAAACCTTGTCCTCATTATCATTTGGCATTGGGAACAGGGACCAAAATTTTGGTTACATGCTGAGCAGAGCATTTCTGCCCACTCCAGGCTCCTGCTCCCCTTCTCTGGCCTGACAGGGCCCCTTGGCAATGGAGGAAGACAATCAAAATAGAGCATGAGCACTGTGGCCACCAGGTAGCACCAGCACACACTCCTGCTGCCAAGCAAAGGCTCAGGGAAGCCCAGAGGACTAGGGGTCTTTGTTCTCTGGACCCGTCTCAGAGCCTATCTGAACCCTCAACACCTCCCTGACCAGGGGAGTGAAAAGCGGTTCTTGTTTGGATGAAAAGACCCATTGGGTTTTGTATTGTTATATCTTGGGTGGCATTATTCACTCATTCATTCATTGATCAAAATCATACCCAGCCATTCCAGGAAGGAAATGGAGAATACAAAGAAGGAATAACCCTGTCCTTGGGAACTCTCAGTCTAATGGAGAAGACAGACGGTGTGCTAATAAGGAAACATTTATTGAGCACCTATTGCATGCTTCTTTAAAGCCCTCTAGTGGTTCCCATTGCTTTCAAGGTAAATCAAAACTCCCCCTCCTCAGCCCACCCTGCCTCTCTGCTCCAGTCATCCTGTACTACCTGCAGGTGTGTCCTCAAGCACACCCAGCCCCCTGGACCTCATACCTGTGCATTTCTCTAAAACTGACTAATTCCTATTTGTCCCTCAAGATGTCACCTCTAAAAAAAGCCTTTCTGAACCTATCCTTGTCACTGCATTTACCACAATTTGTCAAACTGATCTTTCAGGGGACCAACAGCTTTGGGGCCAGGAGGTCACAACCACTTACTTTTATTTGTATATCCAGTGCCTAGACAAGTATCTGGATCATGGTCAGCCCTCAGTGGGTGGTTGGGTTTACAGATGAATGAGACAAGGCCATTTCATGACCTGGCAGTGAAATCACACACAGAATCCCATCTAGGGAGACAGGGCTCCCCATTACCGATGGCACTTGAGCTGAGTCTTGAGGGAAATTCCAGGTCGTGAGAGTCACAAAAGTGACAGCACAGAAGTATGAAGCAGTACAGGGAATACAAGGATTTGCAGATTTGAAGGGTCTAAGTGAAAGGGCTGCAGAGGGACATAAAATCCAGAAGACAAGGGCCCTGCTATTCTGGATAAGGAGATGGAACTTTTTCCAGAGGGTGGTGGGGAGTCACTGAAAAGCTCTAGGTTGGTGGAGTAATGTGATCAGACTTGGGTGTCATATAGTGTATCAGTGAGCAATTGCTGTGTAACAAGCCACCCCCAAACTGAAAACAACAACCATATATTTGGCTCCCGAGTCTGTGGGCTACCTAAGAAGTACTGCTGGTCTGGACCAGCCTCTGCTGATCTTGATTGGGCTCACCCATGTGTCTGCATCTGTGGGTCAGCCTTTGTTGCCTCCAGGTGCTGTCTCATTCTCCAGCAGTCTCAGCTGGACTTGTTCACGTGGCGGTCACAGGGGCGCAAGAGAGTAAGTATTTGCATGCAAGGCCTCTTATATCCAGAGCTGAGAGCTGGCACACCATCACATCTGCTGTGTTTTATTATCAAAGCGAGTCAAGCAGCCAGCCCAGACTCTTCATGAGTGCAGCTGCAAAATCACATGGCAAAGGACACATACAGAGAGAAGTGAAAACGACTGTGGCCATTGAGATGAATCTCTCTGGCTCTGCAGGGTGGAGAACAGCAGCAGGGGAAACTAGTTAGTCTTTGATTAGCCCAGGTTAGAGGCAAAAGATAGATACTCTTCAGAGAAATGCTCTGTGAGTGAAGTCTCCTTAGCACTTCCAAGGTGCCAGGTACTGGATTAGTTCCATCTTGGAGGCTGGGGAGTCCCTCTGACCAGAAGGCATTAAATCTCAGTTTGAAGAGGAGGAATAAGATTTGGGAAAAGCTCCCACCCAAGCAGCCGCTGCATGGCTGGGGCTCTAGAGGCTGCAAGAGCCAAGGGATCAGTCTGAATGCTGTCCCTGGAAGTGTCAGCTCAGGCATAGTCACCATTATTTGGGAAAAGTGCTGGGAGTCTGGCCCTGGGGTTGTCGTCCAGCTCCATCCCTGAAGGAAGTGTGGCCATATGGACAAGAGGACAGCAGAGAATCATCGGTCAAATGGGTGCCTTTCGCCAGAATCAGGCGATGATGTTAAAGATGAGAAGCCCAGGTAAAGATTTTTAAACCATGTTCTATGTAGGAAGGAAGGATTACTTTGCACTTTAAGGACTCAGGTTCTAGAGCCAAACTGGCAAGGGTCATATCCCAGCTCTGTCACCAGCTCTGTCATGGGTGTGAGACCTGTGCTGTCACACAGTACCCACTCAGAAGCCTCCAGGCTCCGTGGTAGCTTTAGTACTCTGCTTGAAATTTCTTAATAATTTTTAAATTATTGCATGTGCAGTTGAGTTCCTTTAAACTAATCTTCACAAAAGCCTTGCTAGGTAGACATTAATATATTCATTTTACAGATGAGGTAACTGAGGAAATGGAGGCAGCCAGTATGGACTTTCTAAAGGTGGAAGTGGCATGGCCCTGCCAGGGGGTAAACAGCAGTAAGGGAATAATCTGCCCCTAATTTGGTTCTTACTCTGCCCTTACCCTCAGTTCCAGGCCTCTCACAGTGTCATAGGCCCAGGAATTAGATAAAACCCAGTGGAGCCTGGGCTGTCAGTGCACTGACAGCCAGAGCACTGGCTCTGGACTCGAGTTAGAGATAGAATTCAGAGCATGATTTTCCGGTTGACCTTGGGCATGTACATTTCCCTCTCTGAGTCTCAGTTTCCCCATCTATAAAATGGCACAGAGGCATTCTGAGGTCCCTTGCTGCACCCTTGTATTAACCAGGTCTTTTATGTTCTGTATTCTGATGCCTTGACACCTGGGGCCTTGCTGATTCTGGAGGGACTGCCCCTCCCAGAGTTCGCCAATCCCTAATGATAGGAATGAACTTCCCCTTCAAGCGTGCCAGAGCCTGTACCCCAACTGCCTTCTTTATCAGGCCCTCCACATCTGGCCACTATCATCCTGCCCTAATCACTCCAGGCCAATTACCTGACAACTGTGCAGTCCCTAAGCCCCACAGCCCATTGCAACTGGCTAGTTTGCCAATCCCAAACCTGCTTATTATGCTTCACCTCTACCTTCCCCCCCACCCCAGGAACCAAGATAAAGCTTCTTGCACCCAATTCCTCCTTCCTTCCTCTGCCTCCTGATGCACCCGGTGCCTCACCTGTGGCCCACCATGGTGGTGTCACGCCCCCTCCTCTGGGGAGCTGTGAGTAACAAACTGTCTTTTCAGTGGCAGTTGGCTCCTGGTCCGAGGCCTTACCACACCTCAGATTGTCTATTAATACACTATATCTTAAAGCAACCCTTTTATTTATGAATTACTTTTTTACACTGTCTCCATTCCAGACACATTTTAGAAACAGCAACCCATTTCAACCTCACAGTAGCCCAATGAGGTAGATAACAGTTGTCACCCCCAACTGTAGAAATTTTAGAAGTACAAAACCGAGGCACAGAAAAGGGAAGGTTCTTGCCTCAGGACACACAGCTAGTAAGTGCTGAGCTGGGATGCAAACACATGCACTATGGCTCCAGAGTCGGTATTAATATTCTGGTATGCCACTCTCCATGATTTGGCCTCATCGATACTAATAATCAAGAGGAAAATAGTAGGCACTCTCCAAAGTTCTCAACAGCAAGGCGGGAGGTCAGCTGATTTCCCTCCCGCACATGGCCTGTGCAGCTGTGTCTCATGGTGTTTACCCTCCCCTGTGTCTCCTGCCACCAGATTGGCTGGGCTCAAAGCTCCAAGTCCAGAGGGTGAGCCATTGCTAGGGAACTTTTGCCCTGTATGCATCTCTGGCACCTCGTCCCAGACAAAGATTTCAAAATGTCACCCCACTATTTGCATTTCAGGAAGACTCATGCCAAGCTGTGGAAGTGGAGAGGGAGGTCAGGACCAGAGCAAAGAGCCATAGTACAGAAGGGCAGCTCCCATGCCTACAGGTCTCTAGGAGTTTGGAGAGGCAGTATGGTCCCACCCCTCAGCTCTGCCCCCGTCCCGCCCTGCCCTCTCCAGCTCTGGCTGCAAGCTCCTATCCCCCAACCCCCCCACCCCCGCCACCTCTAAGACACACCCTCCCCGCCCCAGAGTTTGTCCTCTTTTATACTGACGGCCAGGACTAAACCCTCCAATTACAGGTAGCCAGAGACTCTTCAAACAATTTGTTTCATAAGTGTTTTTCCCTTCCTGGACTCCAACCTTAGTGTGCTGTGGGCTACCAAGGCAGACACCAGCACACGGAAGCCTTTGGACAAGGGGAGGCTGTGGTCTGGGGTCCTCAGAACAGCTTGAAAACTTTCAGAGCAACTCCACAGCTGCCCAGCTGGGGGATTAAGGGCAAATCTTTTCATTTCCCTGGGCTTCTGTTTCATAGAGTTCCATGCTCTTATTTTGGAAACATCTTAAATCTCATTCAGTCTCCCTTCTGATGCCTAAATTAACTTCACAATATTGCTGCTAAGTGACTCAGCCTCCTGTTGCACACCTGCAGGGTCAGGATACTCATTACCTCTCCAGGCAGGGATCTTTGGACAGAATGTTCTTACAATAAAGGGACTCCATCTCTCTATAGTCTTTGGCTCTAATTATTCATTCATCCATCCCTCCATCTTTCCTTCCATTTATCCATTATTTCACTTATTCGTTCATTCTCCAAACATTTACCAAATGCCTGGCACTATGCTAAGTGTAGTGGATACAAAGATAAATCCAAGACATGTTGCTGTAAACTGGACTGGATCCTGAATTTTTCTAGTTTCCTCAAATATCTGGCTACGACTCTCCAGACAAAAGTTTCAAGTTTTTTCCCACCTTTCTGATTTGGAATCACTAGGCACAAAGACTGTCCTTGAATCTCCTTGGAAGGGAACCCATTATAACAGGTCCTCCTGACTACCCAGATGACAGCCAAATATCAGGGACTTAAACCTTGGGTCCTCATTTCCTTTTTTTAAAAAAATTAATTAATTAATTAATTTAGTTTGGGCTGCGTTGGGTCTTTGTTGTTGCACGCGGGCTTTCTCTAGTTGCGGCGAGCAGGGGCTACCCTCCGTTGCAGTGCACAGGCTTCTCATTGCAGTGGCTTCTCTTGTTGCGGAGCACGGGGTCTACGCACACAGGATTCAGTAGTTGTGGTACATGGGCTTAGTTGCTCCACGGCATGTGGGATCTTCCTGGACCAGGGCTCGAACCCATGTCCCCTGCATTGGCAGGCAGATTCTTTTTTTTAATATATAAACTTATTTGTTTTATTTATTTATTTTTGGCTGCATTGGGTCTTCGTTGCTACGCATGGGGTTCTCTCTAGTTGCAGAGAGCAAGGGCACCTCTTTGTTGTGGTATGCAGCCTTCTCATTGCAGGGGCTTCTCTTGTTGTGGAGCATGGCCTCTAGGCATGCGAGCTTCAGTAGCTGTGGCACACGGGCTCAGTAGTTGTGGCTCGTGGGCTCTAGAGCGCAGGCTCAGTAGTTGTGGCGCATGGGCTTATTTGCTCCATGGCATGTGGGGTCTTCCTGGACCAGGGCTCGAACCCATGTGCCCTGCATTGGCAGGCGGATTCTTAAGCACTGCGCCACCAGGGAAGTCTGGCAGGTGGATTCTTAACCACTGTGCCACCAGGGAAGTCCTTTGGGTCCTCATTTGTCAACTTAAAAGGATTCCTCTAGGTGCTAGGAACTGCACAGCTGCTGGAGACCTCAAAATCAAATTGACTAGGAAAGGAACTAGCCAGCATTGAGGTAGCCTACTTCCTACCAAGACATTGGATCCAGAAAGTTTCATTCCATTTCTCCTTTGCTACTTGACCATTCTTTTCCTAATTCTTACACCATGAAAATATTTTATGATTCTTTTGTCCACCTTTGCCTTGCTCTGGCCTGGGAAGATAATGCCATTGATCAAATACCTCAGGACATTGCAAATAATGGTAATCCATCCACCAAATGACCATTAGATTTGCCATGATGGTGGTGATTCTGTAGTTTTTCCTGTCACAAACTTACCCTGATTTCCAATGCCTCAGTTTCCCTGGAACAACCTCAGTCCCCTCTGTACTGTGTCAGACAACGTGACCCTGGGGGTCCATTTCCCTGTCTCTGATTCTCTGCCTGTGATCCCAAACTGTGTACAAAAAGACGGACACAAGGCAAGGATAACTGGAATAAATATGCCTGTGTGGTCTATCAACCCTCAAATTTTATTGACCTCCACGGCTGATGCCTTTCCAGCCCTGAGACTCAAGTGGGAAGCATTCATTATTCAAAATTCGCTTCCTTTGGCAGATTACTACTCTGCCGGGTAGGAGTAAGTGCAAATGAGGCTATGATCCGAAACCTCTCCTCAACTGTTAAAAGTATTGCAGGATCTTCTGCTAACATAATGGTTGCCCAACAAAAATCCTCAGACTCTCTGGACAGGTTGTTTTTTGTTTGTTTGTTTTGTTTTTTAACATCTTTATTAGAGTATAATTGCTTTATAATATTGTGTTAGTTTCTGCTGTATAACAAAGTGAATCAGCTATACGTATACAGATATCCCCATATCCCCTCCCTCTTGCGTCTCCCTCCCACCCTCCCTATCCCACCGCTCCAGGCAGTCACAAAGCACTGAGCTGATCTCCCTGTGCTATGCAGCAGCTTCCCACTAGCTAAGTGTTTTACATTTGGTAGTGTATATATTGGACAGGTTGTTTTTGATAATAAAAACTGCCATTGATTATCTTTTAGCTGAACAAGTAGGTGTCTGTGCTGTGGACCACGACACTTGAGGCACCTGGATTAACACTTCTGGGGAAGCTGAACATCAGTTGAGCATGAGATCACTGAGCAAGCCACATGCCTTAAGAAAGTGACTCTTTCAATGGGGTCTTTCCTTGACTCATTTGATTTTGATTGATTTAGGTCTTGGGGACCATGGCTTTAAAGTACACTCTAGACATTAGGAATTATCCTGCTTCTAATAATCATAGTAATCTCCCTGGTGTGTTGTAGCCCCTCAAAATCTTAGATACATATTCGTAGCTAATCTCCCTAAGACTGGAACATCAGAAAAGGAACAAAGAGAATAACCAACTAAAAAAATGTGAATTGAAAATCATGACCTCTGAATACTACAGAGATTCAGCAAAGAACATCATGACCTGTGAATACCACACAGGGGATCAGCAAAAACTTCAGAGTGGCAGCTGGGAGTGGCACTGATGCCTTAAATTTTTATCACGTCTCTCAGTTAAGCTGAGACTCTGACCAAAAGCGGAAAATTGTCAAAAGAGAAAACAGTCCCAAAATGGAATGACTTGCACTAAGCACACGTCACCAAACAGGTTTAATATCTAACTTACAGTTCAACTTCTCTCAGGAGTAAAATGTTAAACCAGTCAATCTGGAATTGTCTGGTCAGCACCAGTGAGGTCATTGGCCTGATAGACCCCTGCCATCCCCCCCTTAAAAAAATTTTTTTTATTGTGGTAAAAGTCACATAATATAAAACATACTGTTTTAACCATATTTAACTGTACAGTTCAGTGGCACTAAGTACATTCACATTGCTGTGCCACTCTCACCGTCATCCATCTACTGCATTTTTCACCTTCCTAAACTGAAACTCTGTCCCCATTAAACACTAACTCCCCATTCCCCCTCCCCATGCCCCCAACCCCCTAGCCCCTGGCATCTACAAATGTACTTTCATACTCCATGAATTTGACTGTTCAAGGTACCTTGTATAAGTGGAACCAAACAGTATTTGCCTGCACCTACTTTATATTGGAATGCATTTTTAAGGTTAACTTAATATATGTCCTACAAACAGATTGTACCTTCTTTTTTTTTCCCCTGTGTTAAACAATAGGTTCTCATTAGTTGTCTATTTTATACATAGTAGGGTATATATGCCAATCCCAATCTCCCAATTTATCCCACCCCCTTTTCACCCTTGGTGTCCTTTGTTCTCTACGTCTGTGTCTCTATTTCTGCTTTGCAAATAGGTTCATCTGTATTATTTTTCTAGATTGCACATATATGCATTAATATATGATATTTGTTTTTCTCTTTCTGACTTACTTTACTCTGTATGACAGTCTCTAGGTCCATGCACGTCTCTGCAAATAGCACAATTTCATTCCTTTTTATGGCTGACTAATGTTCCATTGTATATATGTACCACATCTTCTTTATCCGTTCGTCTATTGATGGGCATTCCATGAACTGGCTAAATAGTGCTGCAGTGAACCTTAGGGTGCATGTATCTTTTCAAATTATGGTTTTCTCCAAGTATATGCCCAGGAGTGGGATTGCTTGGTCATATGGTGATTCTATTTTAGTTTTTTAAGGAACCTCCATACTGTTCTTCATAGTGGCTGTATTAATTTACATTCCCACCAACAGTGTAAGAGGGTTCCTTTTTCTTCACACCCTCTCCAGCATTTATTGTTTGTAGATGTTTTGATGATGCCCATTCTGACGGGTGTGAGGTGGTACCTCATTGTAGTTTTGATTTGCATTTCTCTAATAATTAGTGATGTTGAGCATCTTTTCATGTGCCTCTTGGCCATCTGTATGTCTTCTTTGGAGAAATGTCTATTTAGGTCTTCCGCCCTTTTTTTGATTGGGTCGTTTGTCTTTTTGGTATTGAGCTTCATGAACTGTTGTTATATTTTGGAGATTAATCCCTTGTCAGTTGCTTCGTTTGCAAATATTTTCTCCCATTCTGAGGGTTGTCTTTTCGTCTTGTTTATGGTTTCCTTTGCTGTGCAAAAGCTTTTAAGTTTAATTAGGTCCCATTTGTTTATTTTTGTTTTTATTTCATTACTCTAGGAGATGGGTCAAAAAAGATCTTGCTGCGATTTATGTCAATCCGGAATTGCCTGGTCAGAACCAGTGAGGTCATTGGCCTGATAGACCCCTGCCACCCCTTAATGTAAGGTTACCATGCCACAAAAAATGCACTCTTATTTAGTAACTTCCTTGTCCCACCTCCTTCTGCCTATAAGAGTCTTTCATTTTGTATAGCTCTCTGAGCATCTTTCTTTCTGCTATATGGGGTACTGCCCGATTCATTAATTATTGAATAGAGCCAATAAGATCTTTAAATTTTACTCAGTTGAATTTTTACCTTTTTAACACCTTTAATTCATGACAATTTATAATCTTCCATTTATGGAAATGGGAAAATTTTCTTTTTGAACAATTGCATTAAAACAAAAAGAATTAATTCATTTAAGAAAACTGCTCATAGGAACTTCCCTGGTGGCACAGTGGTTAAAAATCCACCTGCCAATGTAGGGGACATGGGTTCGAGCCCTGGTCCAGGAAGATCCCATATGCTGCGGAGCAACGAAGCCCATACGCCACAACTACTGAACCTGCACTCTAGAGCTCATGAGCCACAACTACTGAGCCCATGGGCCACAACTACTGAGCCTGTGTGCCACAACCACTGAAGCCCACATGCCTAGAGCCCGTGCTCCACAACAAGAGAAGCCACCGCAATGAGGAGCCCACACACCACAACGAAGAGTAGCCCCCGCTCGCCACAACTAGAGAAAGCCTGTGTGCAGCAACAAAGACCCAGCATGGCCAAAAATAAATAAATTTAAAAAAAGAAAAAGAAAACTGCTCATAATAGTACAGACGGTATGCTGATATGGCTAAAAATGTGATGTTAGCATGAGAATAACAGATTCCAGAAACACTGTATATGTCTAGGCTGCATTGAAAAATTTCATGGAATTCCGGGTTCATAGAATGTTGATCCAAGGTGGATGGCGCATGAGGGATCACCTCAGCCATTGCCACCCCTGCCTCTCACCACTCCCTTTCCAAAAAGGACGTCCGAAGTCACCCTGTGGGTTTCCAGACCTCTGCCCCCCAGTGCAGCGTTCTCTACCATGAAGACTCTGCCTGATTAATCCCATGATTAATGGACAGAGTCCAGTTGAATGGTCCAGTAGGACATGGGCTCAGACTTGTCTAGTGCTTGTTCTAGTATGTGCTCTCCACGTATCTGTTGAGTGAATTGATGGAGATGGCAGGGGTCTGATTTGGAGCTTAGAGGTGTCTTCTTTCCCAAGACCTGCCCAGCTACTTAGGCATTAAGGCCAGTATAGGATTTTCCTCTTCAGACTAGTTCCATATGGCAGTTTCCCAGTTAAAAGCTGTAATCTCTATCAAATGCCACTGAAACAAGAGCTGTATCACTTACAGCTGGTGCGACCCAGGGAGGGGGGCACAGGTTGAGCAAATTGAGGTCTGGCTTGATGCCTTACCCATTTCTGCAGAGTCATCATGAGCCAGAAGTGGGCATGCAGGCTGCAGACACTTCAAGGTTTGGGCATAGCTGCACGTGTTTGCGCAACTGTGGGTGTCACAAGAGGGCATGTGATGGAACAGTGGGGCTGGGAGAATAATTCATCCTTACCTTTTATATTTTGCTAAGACAGCATCCTGCAGTCTTCAGAGTCTAAGAGCCAGGTCTGCCTCAAGTTGCAAAGGCCAGCTGGCCAGGGCAAAAGGCAGGATGGTTTTCCCTTAACAGCTGTGTGTGTGTGTGTGTGTGTGTGTGTGTGTGTGTGTGTGTGTGTGTGTGTGTGTGTGTGTGTGTGTGTGTGTGTGTGTGTGTGTGTGTGTGTGCACGCACATGTGTGTGAATGTATGAGTGCAAAGTGATTAGAAACAGCTTTGTTTTCTGCTTAGGAAGACAGCCTGGGTTGTTCAGTGTGGAGAGAGATGGGGGTGTTCTTTATTAGGGTTTTCTTTAGGAGCCATGTTTCTTTCCTGGTAAAAGGAAGGAGCCTGGCCCAGGTCAGTCTTTGTAGAAGCACTCAATTCTGGGGCCTGACTCTACTGCTGTCCCCAACTCGACCCTCAGCGGCCTGCCACAGTGGCTAGAATGGGTGCAAGTGAGCATCACCCTTAGAACTTGGGTCTCCAAAAGCTTCATTTCAGCTACAACCTATGATGCTGGCCCAGAACCCATGAGCTTTTCTAAGACTGTCATGTGCTTTCCGGTTGCCCAATTCTTCCTAAGGTTAATATTGGTCTGGCCTGGACAAGGTCAGTTTTGACAAATGACAGTTGGGAAACAGTGCAAGCGTGGAGAAGGCACAGCTGCCCCTTCAGTCTGCTGCCCTAGAGACAACCCCTTCACATCTGCTCCCTCTCCATGGACAAGAACACATTTCACATCTCACGACTCCGGTTAACACAATGTTTAGAGTAAGGTCTATAACACTGTGCAGCTTTTGTTCAATTCTCAGCTCTTCCTCGTACTTGCTGTGTGACTGTGGGCCATTTCCTTGTCCTCACTGAGCCCTGGGAGATCATAGTATCAATTCACAGGTTTATTTTGAGAACTAAGTGAGATCCTACATACAAAGCCCTCAGCACGGTCATTCCCACACTGTGAGTGTTCCGTAAATATTTGTTAAATGAATGTCTGAGTGAATAAAAGTGGAAAATACTAATAAAAACACTCGCAATATTATAGCCAGGAAATGGCTGTTGCAACACAAATTAGAGGTATAACCTTCCAAAATTTTTCCTCCCCAAAGAAAGGTATTTTTTATATTATAATGGGATATTATACATGACTAGAATTTTTATTTTTTTATTTATTTTTATTTTTTATTTTTTATTTTTTTGCGGTATGCGGGCCCCTCACTGCTGCGGCCTCTCCCATTGCGGAGCACAGGCACCAGACGCGCAGGCTCAGCGGCCATGGCTCACGGGCCCAGCCGTTCCGCGGCATGTGGGATCTTCCCGGACTGGGGCACGAAACTGTGTCCCCTGCATTGGCAGGCGAACTCTCAACCACTGCGCCACCAGGGAAGCCCTATTTTTATTTATTTAAAAAATTTTTTTTTATAAATTTATTTATTTTTGGCTGCGTTGGGTCTTTGTTGCTGCATGTGGGCTTTCTCTAGTTGAGGTGAGCAGGGGCCACTCTTCGTTGTGGTGCATGGGCTTCTCATTGCGGTGGCTTCTCTTTTTGCGGAGCACGGGCTCTAGGCTCGCAGGCTTCAGTAGTTGTGGCATGCAGCCTCAGTAGTTGTGGCACACGGGCCCAGTTGCTCTGCGGCATGTGGGATCTTCCCAGACCAGGGCTCGAACCCCTGTCCCCTGCATTGGCAGGCAGACTCCCAACCACTGCGCCACCAGGGAAGCCCTAGATTTTTTAAAAATATTTATTTATTGAAAGATTATCCACACACCATAAAATCACCTTTCTGAGGCGTACACTTCAGTGGTTTTCAGTATATTCACAGAGTTGTGCAACCATCACCACTATGTAATCCCAGAACATTTTCATCACCTCAAAGAGAAGCCTCTACGCGTTAGCAGCCGCACATCCTTCCCCCACCACAGGCCTGCAGCAGCCACGAAACTACTTTCTGCCTCTATGGATTTGCTTAATCTGGACATTTCATACAAATAGAATCATACAATATATGTCCTTTCATGTCTGGCCTCTTTCATTAGCGTAATGTTTTCGAGGTTCATCCATGTCTAGCATGTATCAGTACCTCATTTCTTTTTATGGCTGAATAATATTCCATTGTGTAGATAGATATTATTTTATTTGTCCATTCATCAGTTCCTGGATATTTGGGTTCTCTCCACTTCGGGCCATTGTGACTAATGCAGCTATTTGTGTACAAGTTTTTGTATAGATATGTTTTCAGCTGTTGTGGGTATATACCTAGGAGTGGAATTGCTGGGAAATCTGGTAACTTTGTGTTTGATTTTTTTTAATTTTTAAATCTTTTTGGCCTCATCACGTGGCATGCAGGATCCTCAGGGATCGAACCCGCGCCCCCCTGCAGCGGAAGCATGGAGTCTTAATCTCTGGACCGCCAGGGAAGACCCTGTGTTTGATTTTTGAGGAATTGCCAAACTGTTTCCTAAAGCAGTCATAATTATATTATAATCTGGTTTTTTTTCCCCTTCACAATAGATCGTGACTGCCTTTCCTTGTCAATAAATAGAGGTGTGTATGACTTCCCTGGTGGCTCAGTGGTTAAGAATCCGCCTGCCAGTGCAGGGGACCCAGATTCGAGCCTTGGTCAGAGAAGATCCCACATGCCACAGAGCAACCAAGCACATGCGCTACAACTACTGAAAGCCCCCGCACCTAGAGCCCATGCTCTGCAACAAGAGAAGCCACCCCAGTGAGAAGCTCGTGCACCGCAACAAAGAGCAGCCCCCGCTCGCCTCAGCTAGAAGAAGCCCACGCGCAGCAACAAAGACCCAACGCGGCCAAAAATAACTAAATAAATAGAGAGAGGTGTGCATCAGTAGTTTGAGTGAAAGCATAGCATTTCCTTAGCCAGCTGTACCAGAATGTATTTAGAGAATGTCCTATTGTTCAGCATTTAATAATTCTATAAAACAGGCTTTGAGCATTTTCCTTGTGTCCCTAGTGAGTAAGTGGCACTTTCACACGTGTACTCAGAGCACTTTGTATCCCTCTACTTTGGTGCTTTCAGACTGCACTGCAATCTACTTATCACCTCTCCCTGCATCTGTCTTATTTATTACATAGTGAGTTCTTCCAGGAGATGGAACATGTCTTGAATTTATCTTTGTATCCATTGCACTTAGCATAGTGCCAGGTATTTGGTAAATGTTTGGAGAATGAACGAATAAGTGAAATAATGGATAAATGGAAGGAAAGATGGAGGGATGGATGAATGAATAATTAGAGCCAAAGACTATAGAGAGATGGAGTCCCTTTATTGTAAGAACATTCTGTCCAAAGATCCCTGCCTGGAGAGGTAATGAGTATCCTGACCCTGCAGGTGTGCAACAGGAGGCTGAGTCACTTAGCAGCAATATTGTGAAGTTAATTTAGGCATCAGAAGGGAGACTGAATGAGATTTAAGATGTTTCCAAAATAAGAGCATGGAACTCTATGAAACAGAAGCCCAGGGAAATGAAAAGATTTGCCCTTAATCCCCCAGCTGGGCAGCTGTGGAGTTGCTCTGAAAGTTTTCAAGCTGTTCTGAGGACCCCAGACCACAGCCTCCCCTTGTCCAAAGGCTTCCGTGTGCTGGTGTCTGCCTTGGTAGCCCACAGCACACTAAGGTTGGAGTCCAGGAAGGGAAAAACACTTATGAAACAAATCGTTGAACCTGTAGGTGGCTACCTGTAATTGGAGAGTAAAGTCCGGGCTCTTGATTTAAAAGAAGGTAAAATTCTGGGTGGGCGTGGCTTACAACCCTAAACAGCAGCCCACAGGGAAGGGTGGGAGAGCTTTTCTGTTATTTCCAGATTAGGCTACGGAGCAACTGGGGCAGGAGCCTGTGCAGAGAGCTGGGGGCGGGGACTGGGGGCGGGGACTGGAACAGACCCTCTGAGCAGGGCCGAGACCTGCGGGCACAGGAGCTGCTGTCCTTCCACGATGTGGCTCTTCGCTCTGGTCTTGTCCTCCCTCAACACTTTCACGGCTTGGGGTGAGTCCTCCTAAATTCAAATAGCGGGGGACCTTTGGAAATCCTTGTGTGGGACAAGGGGAAGGAGTGACAGGGGCGGTTCTGCAGCAGCGCGCGCTCTGTGGACTTGGACCGTCTAGCCCAGCTGGTCCTCCGCAGCAGGAGACACAGTGGATGATAAACACCCTAGACTCGGCTGCACGCCACCACACCAGAGGAGGACAACCAGCTAACCTCAACCTCCAGTTGAGGACGTTGGAGAGTTCCATATCTTTTCCTCTTGATTACTAATACAGACGTGGCCAAATCCTGGAGCTTAGCTTACCAGAATATTAATACCGCCTCTGGAGGCAGAGTGTGTGGGTTTGCATCCCAGCTCAGCACTTACTAGCACTGTGAGCTTAGGCAAAGGACTTCCTTTTTCTGTGCCTCAGTTTCCCCCTCTATGAAATGGGGGTGAAAGCTGTATCTACATCATTAGGCTGTTGTGAGGTTGAAATGGGCTGTTGTTTCTGAGAGACTGCCTGGAATGGAGAGAGTGCAAAAAAGGGATAAAGAAGTTGTTTTAAAAGACAGTGTATTGAAAAAAAAAAAAAAGACAGTGTATTGGGACTTCCCTGGCGGTCCAGTGGTTAAAGACTCTGCACTTCCACTGCAGGGGGCACAGGTTTGATCCCTGGTCGGGGAACTAAGATCCCGCATGCCTCGCAGGGCAGCCAGAAAAAAAAAGACAGTGTATTAATAGACAATTGGGGGTATTCTAAGGCCCACAGATCAGGGGCCAACTGTCATTGACAAGATGGTTTATGACTCAATTTCCCCAGAGGAAGGAGTACGGAACTACCATGGTGGGCCTGGAGGTGAAGCCCTGGGTGGGTCATGAGACACAGGGAAGAAGGAGGAACTGGGGGTGAGGGGCTTTATCTTGGTTGCTGGGGGGAAGGAAGAGGTGAGGCAGGATAAGCAGGTTTGGGATTGGCAAAGTAGCCAATTTCAGCAGGTTCTGGGGCTTAGGGACTGCACAGTTGTCAGGTACTTGGCCTGGAGTGATTAGGGCAGGATGATAGTGGCCAGATGTGGAGGGCCTGATAAAGAAGGCAGTTGGGGTACAGGCTCTGGCACGCTTGAAGGGGAAGTTCATTCCTATCATTAGGGATTGGCGAACTCTGGGAGGGGCAGTCCCTCCAGAATCAGCAAGGCCCCAGGTGTCAAGGCATCAGAATACAGAACATAAAAGACCTGGTTAATACAAGGGTGCAGCAAGGGACCTCAGAATGCCTCTGTGCCATTTTATAGATGGGGAAACTGAGACTCAGAGAGGGAAATGTACATGCCCAAGGTCAACCGGAAAATCACGCTCTGAATTCTATCTCTAACTCGACTCCAGAGCCGGTGCTCTGGCTGTCAGTGCACTGACAGCCCAGACTCCACTGGGTTTTATCTAATTCCTGGGCCTATGACACTGTGAGAGGCCTGGGACTGAGGGTAAGAGCAGAGTAAGAACCAAATTAGGGGCAGATTATTCCCTTACTGCTGTTTACCCCCTGGCAGGGCCATGCCACTTCCACCTTTAGAAAGTCCATACTGGGAACTTCCCTGGTGGCACAGTGGTTAAGAATACGCCTGCCAATGCAGGGGACACAGGTTTGAGCCCTGGTCCGGGAAGATCCCACATGCTGTGGAAACTAAGCCCGTGCGCCCCAACTGCTGAGCCTGAGCTCTAGAGCCCGCATGCCACAACTACTGAGCCCATACGCTGCAACTACTGAAGCCACGTGCCTTGAGCCCATGCTCTGCAACAAGAGAAGTCACCCAATGAGAAGCCCACGCACCGCAATGAAGAGTAGCGCCCGCTCACCGCAACTAGAAACCAAGACCCAACACAGCCAAAAATAAATAAAATTTAAAAAAAAAGAAAGTCCATACTGGCTGACTCCATTTCCTCAGTTACTTCATCTGAAAAATGGGCATATTGATGTCTACCTAGCAAGGCTTTTGTGAAGATTAGTTTAAAGGAACTGGAATGCCCATGTAGCACATAGTAAGTGCTCAGTATACAAACATTACATATAACACAAGTGGTAACTGCTGCTGTTACCAGCCAATCACCCACTTTTTCACCCTTGCCAGTTGGACATCTGTCCACTTCATCTCTCTTGAAGGTTATCATCGGATTTGTCTGTAATACCAAATCTGGGTTATTCTTTTCTGTTCTGGCCACATACTTTGAGAGAGAGGTTGACCTTGTGTCCATAACTAAAGGGGAACAATTGGGAGGATGAGAGGCTGGAAATCGTTTCCTGTTAGGATGCTTAAACACACTGAAGCTGTTGAGGACGGACAAGAGAAGACTTGAGGGATGGGTATGAACATGGGTCACTAAGGCTGCCTGTCACATGAAGGTGCAGGATGTCCCAGAGCAGGTAGGACCAGGACTGATGTGGCAGCTTCAGGGAGACGCATTTCAGCTCAGTGAGAAAGAACTGTCTGCTCCACGAGAAGGGGACAGATGGAATCTGAGCCCGTCTCGCTCCCTCTGGATGACCGTGCTCAGAGGCAGCAGAAGGGGCCTCTTCAAGCTGATTGTGTCACTCTCTTTTACTCCAGGACAGTTCATTGCTGCTCATTTACCCACTAAATAAAGCCCGAATCACTGGCCTGGCCTTTGAGACCCTCCCAGACATGAACCTGCCTCATCCAGGATTATGTTCCTCCCCCATTACTCTTCCTGACCCAAATGGGCCAATCGCTCTTCCTCAAGCAGGTCTTGCACTTTGCTGTCACAGAGCCTCACCTCTGCACAATCTCATCTCTGTTTATACCTTTAAGCACCCTCTTCCACCTCCCCTTGTCACTCCTTCCACTACTGCAAGTCCCAGCTCCAAGGTCACTGCCTCCATGAAGCCACCAGTCAGAAGGCCTCGCTCCCTCTTCTGTCTCCTATGGCACCTTACTTGGTATGTCTCTCAGGACATGGACCACTTTCTTCTCAGCAGTAGGGTCAGGTATGTATGTGGCTCATCCTCCACATAAGGCCAGATTTCTGAGAAGAGCAGCCTGCTCTTGTTCATCCTCTCATCCAGCGTGCAGCTCGGCACCAGCGTCCAGTGATTGTTTCTAGATGCTCCTAAGTGTGGAAACTGAATGCCTTCTTCATTCCCAGTGGCTCTTCTTTTTGCATTTATGTCTTATTTGATGCTGTTATACCTCCAATTCCAATTCGCTCCTTCAGATAGCGCTGTGAGTTAGGAAGGACAGTTAGCTTCACTCTCTCTTACATAAGAAGAAACTGAGGCTTAGAGAGTTGAAGGGACGTTCAAGCTCACGTGGCAAAAGTAACAAAATTCACCCAGAATCCAGTTCACACCTTCACCACTGACATGTTCTCATTTCCTCTCAATGTCCAGCAGGACAGCCTCCCTCACTGCCTGTTGTGGACACCGCGCAGGGCAGAGTTCTGGGAAAATATGTCAGCTTAGAAGGTTTTGCACAGCCTGTGGCCGTTTTCCTGGGAATCCCTTTTGCCAAGCCCCCTCTTGGATCCTTGAGGTTTGCTCCGCCGCAGCCTGCAGAACCATGGATCTTCGTGAAGAATACCACCTCTTACCCTCCCATGTAAGTCAAGGTGTGACTCTGGCATCTTCCAGTGGGGATGTTCGCCTCAAAGGGACGCAGGAAGGAGCCAAGGCAATCCTCTGAGTGGCTCATACTTTGTTCTGGAATCCTCAAGATATTGTAGATCCTTACAAACATTTCAGAACTCTCACAGCATTCTAGAGCCATTTATTCAACTAATATTTATTGAGCAACTTTGCCAGGCATTTTCTAGTCTCCTGGAATCTATTAGTGAACAGAACAAAGATTCCACCTTCATGGAGCTTGCATTCTAGCAGGGGCAGATAGATAGTAAA
Source organism: Lipotes vexillifer (assembly GCF_000442215.2). Lineage (NCBI taxonomy): Eukaryota > Metazoa > Chordata > Mammalia > Artiodactyla > Lipotidae > Lipotes > Lipotes vexillifer. The sequence goes on along the minus strand of NW_006786802.1, from coordinate 521,185 downwards.
CAATATGCAAATTAGTAAATAGACTATACAGTATGTTAGAATATGATAAGTGCTGTGGAAAAAAATAGAAAGTTGAGCAGGTAAGGGGTTTCAAAAGTAATGATTCTGTTAACCTAAAACAATAAAACAACCAGATATTTTACCAGCAAAACCAGAGATTTATTTGGGAGCAGCAAAGAATCACAATTGGGGATATGCAACTATGGCAAACCACATGCAAGTCTGGTAAAAGGAAAGGAAACTCTTTTATAGAGGCAAAGGGGAAATTAGGAGGCACTGTTATAAACAAAAAGTCCATTGGAGGAAACTGGGAGTTTGTTATGTAGTGGCTTTTAATTGGCTGAGTAATGATAGTCTCTGATTGGCTGAGCTGTTGCCAGGCAAGGAGGAAATCTTTCTTGTAGTAAAGTCGTGTCACTTCTGGTCAGAGGTGCACAGTATGTCTCTTCCTAGGGGGATCTGTATTGAGGTGGAGTGATATCTTCCTGAGATCTCCCCCTCCTCACCTGCAGATTCCATTTTAGTGAGGGTTCTCTTTATTAATTTTCACAGTTCTATTCATTTTCCTTCCTGAACTTTACCATAGTGGAAAGTGAGGTGGGCCAGGAGATGTGTGGATGGGTAGTGTTTTGGGGTGTTGACTGGGCAAGTTCTCAACTCCCAAATGTGTCTAGCTACCTAGTCACAAGCAGAACAATGGTTGATGTGTTCTAGTTAGCTGGCCAGGTTGGGCAAGAAGACTCACAACTGTCCCCCAAGGCACCTTAGATGTCTACAAGCTTTGATTCAGAACTTACTTATCTCAGCAAGAGATTTCTAATAATTTCCAGGGTCCTGCCTCTTGCTGAATTTTCTTTTCTTCTCTCCTTACTCCCTTCCTTCCTTACTTCTTCCATTCTTTTAAAATAATATTCATTCTTTTTATTTCCTGATTGCAATTAATATGTTTTATTTATTTTTATTGCAAGTATACCTTTTATTTCCTGATTGCAAGTAATACATACTTATTACATAAAAGTGAGAAAATATAGGTAAGTAAAGGTAAGAAAATGAAAATCATACACCACCTAGCAAGAACTGTTGTTCATATTTTAGATTCTATTTTTCCAGTCTTTTATCTGTTGTATAATTTCTCCCTTAAAATGTAATCACATAATTTTCTGTACCCAATTCTAATGTGTGTGTTTTTTCCCCCACACCAAAAAGCAATTCTCACACACCACATGTGTGTCCAACAATTTAGCTAATTCTGACGCTCTCTTCCTAGAGATAGCATCAGATTCCACAGATTAAGGGCTCAGCTCCACAATAACTCCCTCTGCTTCAGATGCCAGTTCCAAGTCCAAGTTGTCACCTATGCTTCTGACCAACTGGCTATAAATTAGAGGTTCCTGTGACCCCCTCCTTAGGTTCTATTAATTTGCCGTAGCAGCTCACAGAACTCAGGAAATTAGTTTTCTCACTAGATTACCAGTTTATTATGAAGGATATTAAAGGATACAAGCCAGTAGCCAGATGAAGATATCCATAAGGTTAGGTCCCTGACAAAGGAGCACCCATCCATCCTTCTGGAGTTTGGGACCCAGCACGGTGGCACTTAGTTCTGGTTCACCAACCAGGCGCCCTCTGAACGCTGTCCTTTTGGGTTTTATGGAGCCCTCATTACATTGGCAGGATGATTGAAAGCATTGGTCACTGGTGATTGATTCCTCTCCAGCCCATCTCCCCTTTCCAGAGGTCAGGGGGCTGTGGCACAAAGTTCCAACCCTCTAATCACATGATTGTTCCTCTGGCAACCAGTTCCTGCTCTTAGATGAGGTCCAAAAGTGACCTCATTAACCCAACAGTATCCACCACTCAGGAGATTTCAAGGATTTTAAGAGCTCTTCAGGGCTTCCCTGGTGGCACAGTGGTTGAGAATCCGCCTGCCAATGCAGGGGACGCGGGTTCGTGCCCCAGTCCGGGAAGATCCCACATGCCGCAGAGCGGCTAGGCCCGTGAGCCATGGCTGCTGAGCCTGCGTGTCCGGAGCCTGTGCCCCGCAACGGGAGAGGCCACAACAGTGAGAGGCCCGTGTATCGCGGAAACTGGACAAAGATCAAATACATATTTCTTCTTATATCACAATATCATATTACACGATACAGATACTTTATTTTTATTTATTTATTTATTTTTATTTATCTATTTTTGGCTGCGCTGGGTCTTCGTTGCTGCATGCGGGCTTTCCCTAGTTGCAGCCAGCGGGGGCTACTCTTCGTTGTGGAGCGCGGGCTTCTCATTGTGGTGGCTTCTCCTGTTGTGGAGCACAGGCTCTAGGCACGTGGGCTTCAGTAGTTGTGGCGCATGGGCTCAGTAGTTGTGGCTCACAGCCTCTAGAGCGCCGGCTCAGCAGTTGTGGCACACAGGCTTAGGTGCTCCATGGCATGTGGGATCTTCCCGGGCCAGGACTGGAACCCATGTCCCCTGCATTGGCAGGCGGATTCTTCACCACTGCGCCACCAGGGAAACCCCAAGACAGATACTTTAGATGCCTGTTTTGCTCATGAAAGTATATCATGAACATCATTCTATGTCATTAAATATCACACCCCGACATTTAATAGCTGCATTACATTGCATATTGAATCATAATTTATTTACCGCACCTCTTATTTGGGATTATTAATTGTTCTTGATGATTTTGATAATATAAGTAGCACTATGATGAATATCCTGTAGCTAAATCTTCATGCATGTTCATAAATATTTTTGGATAAGTTCTAAGAAATAACATTTCCGAGTAAGAGTATTTTTAAAATTTCCCTTCAGAAATATTCCAACTGCACCTCTTTAATTAATATATGAAAACCTCCATTAACTGAATTTTAAACAATGTTTTGGGTTATTAAAAATGATTTTGGGCTATTGAATAGGCAAAATAATGATAATTTTTATTATCTTCATCATTATATATATGATTATTCTCTTTATTCTACATTTATCTGAATACTAGTGACATTGACTTATTTTTCTCGTTTTAAACTTTTGATTGTCTTCTTTTATGAGTATTATGCCCCTTGCCTTGGTGATCTGGGGAAAGTTCCCCCGGGATGGAAATCAAGAGTTTATCTTTGGAGCTCTGACTCTGCCAATTGACAGCTGTGTCATCCAAGCACCTCAGTGCTTCAGTTACCTCACTGACATACTGGAGGCAGTCATGCTGTTTTGTGAGGACACTGAGATCTGGAAATGTGACTTATAATGTCCTTGGAAACATAAACACTACATAGTATGGTTCTTTCTGGCTGTGTGACCTTGGGCAAATTCTCTAACCTCTCTGTGCCTCAGTTTCTCAACTGTAAAATGTGGATAATAACAGAACCTAAATCATGGGGCTGATGTGAAGATTAAATGAGTTAATATATAAGGAGTATTTAAAACAACATTTGGTGAGAGAGCACCAGAATCACAACTAACTGCTGAACAGTCATTAACAGGAAGACACTGGAACTCACCAAAAAAGATACCCCACATCCAAAGACAAAGGAGAAGCCACAGTGAGACTGTAGGAGGGGTGCAATCACAGTAAAATCAAATCCCATAACCGTTGGGTGGGTGACTCACAAACTGGAGAACACTTATACCACAGAAGTCCACTCACTGGAGGGAAGGTTCTGAGCCCCATGTCGGGCTTCCCAACTTGGGGGCCTGGCAATAGGAGGAGGAATTCCCAGAGAATCAGACTTTTAAGGCTAGCGGGATTTGATTTCAGGACTTTGACAGGACTGGGGGAAACAGAGACTCCACTCTTGGAGGGCACACACACAGTAGTGTGCGTATGAGAGCCCAGGGGGAAGGAACAGTGACCCCATAGGAAACTGAACCAGACCTACCTTCTAGTGTTGGAGGGTCTCCTGCAGAGGTGGGGGTGGCTGTGGCTCACTGCAGAGACAAGGACACTGGCAGCAGAAGTTCTGGGAGGTACTCTTTGGTGTGAGCCCTCCCAGAGTCCACCATTAGCCCCACCAAATAGCCTGCAGGGTCCAGTGCTGGGTCGCCTCAGGCCAAACAACCAACAGGGAGGGAACTCAGCCCCACCCATCAGCAGACAAGCAGATTAAAGTTTTACTGAGCTCTGCCCACCAGAGCAACACCCAGCTCTACCTACCACCAGTCCCTCCCATCAGGAAGCTTGTACAAGCCTCTTAGATAGCCTCATCCAATAGAGGGCAGATAGCAGAAGCAAGAAGAACTACAGTCCTGCAGCCTATGGATCGAAAACCACATTCACAGAAAGAGAGACAAAATAAAAAGGCAGAGGAATATGTTCCAGGTGAAGGAACAAGATAAAACACCAGAAAAACAACTAAATGAAGTGCAGATAGGCAATCTTCCAGAAAAAGAATTCAGAATAATGATAGTGAAGATGATCCAGGACCTAAGAAAAAGAATGGAGGCAAAGATTGAGAAGATGCAAGAAATGTTTAACAAAGACCTAGAAGAATTAAAGAAAAAACAGAGATGAACAATACAATGACTGAAATGAAAAATACACTGGAAAGAATCAATAGCAGAATAACTGAGGCAGAAGAACAGATAAGTGACCTGGAAGACAGAATGGTGGAATTCACTGCCACGGAACAGAATAAAGAAAATAGAATGAAAAGAAATGACAACAGCCTAAGAGAACTCTGGGACAACATTAAACACACCAACATTCTCATTATAGGGGTCCCAGAAGGAGAAGAGAGACAAAAAGGACCCGAGAAAATATTAGAAGAGATTATAGTTGAAAACTTCCCTAACATGGGAGAGGAAATAGCCACCCAAGTCCAGGAAATGCAGAGAGTCCCAGACAGGATAAACCCAAGGAGAAACACGCTGAGACACATAGTAATCAAATGGACAAATACTAAAGACAACGAAAAACTATTAAAAGCAACAAGGGAAAAATGACAAATAACATACAAGGGAACTCGCATAAGGTTAAGAGCTGATTTCTCAGCAGAAACTCTACAAGCCAAAAGGGAGTGACACAATATATTTAAAGTGATGAAAGGGAAGAACCTACAACCAAGGTTACTCTACCTGGCAAGGATCTCATTCAGATTCGATGGAGAAATTAAAAGCTTTACAGACAAGCAAAAGCTAAGAGAATTCAGCACCACCAAACCAGCTCTACAACAAGTGCTAAAGGAACTTCTCTAAGTGGGAAACACAAGAGAAGAAAAGGACTTACAAAAACAAACCCATAACAATTAAGAAAATGGTAATAGGAACATACATATCGATAATTACCTTAAATGTGAATGGATTAAATGCTCCAGCCAAAAGACACAGGCTCACTGAATGGATACAAAAACAAGACCTGTATATATGCTGTCTACAGGAGACCCACTTCAAACCTACAGACACATACAGACTGAAAGTGAGGGGATGGAAAAAGATATTCCATGCAAATGGAAAGCAAAAGAAAGCTGGAGTAGCAATACTCATATCAGATAAAATAGACTTTAAAATAAAGAATGTTACAAGAGAGAAGGAAGGACACTACATAATGATCAAGGGATCAATCCAAGAAGAAGATATAACAATTATAAATATATATGTACCCAACATAGGAGGACCTCAGTACGTAAGGCAAATGCTAACAGCTATAAAAGAGGAAATCGACAGTAACACAATAATAGTGGGGGACTTTAACACCTCACTTACACCAATGGACAGATCATCCAGACAGAAAATTAATAAGGAAACAAAAGCTTTAAATGACACAATAGACCAGATAGATTTAATTGATATTTATAGGATATTCCATCCAAAAACGGCAGATTTACACTTTCTTCTCAAGTGCACGTGGAACATTCTCTAGGATAGATTGCATCTTGTGTCACAAATCAAGCCTCGGTAAATTTAAGAAAATTGAAATCATATCAAGCATCTTTTCTGACCACAACACTATGAGATTAGAAATCAATTACAGGGGGAAAAAAATGTAAAAAACACAAACACTTGGAGGATAAACAATACATTACTAAATAACCAAGAGATCACTGAAGAAATCAAAGAGGAAATCAAAAAATACCTAGAGACAAATGACAATGAAAACATGACGATCCAAAACACATGGGATGATGCAAAAGGAATTCTAAGAGGGAAGCTTGTAGCAATACAATCCTACCTCAAGAAACAAGAAAAATCTCAAATAAACAATCTAAACTTTCACCTAAAGGAACTAGAGAAAGAAGAACAAACAAAACCCAGAGTTAGTAGAAGTGAAGAAATAATGAAGACCAGAGCAGAAGTAAATGAAATAGAAACAAAACAGTAGCAAAGATCAATAAAACTAAAAGATGCTTCTTTGAGAAGATAAACAACATTGATAAACCTTTAGCCAGACTCATCAAGAAAAAGAGGGAAAGGACTCAAATCAATAAAATTAGATAAAAAAGAAGTTACAACAGAAACTGCAGAAATGCAAATCATCATAAGAGACTACTACAAGCAACTCTATGCCAATAAAATGGACAACCTGGAAGAAAGGGACAAATTCTTAGAAAGGTATAACCTTCCAAGACTGAACCAGGAAGAAACAGAAAATATGAACAGACCAATCACAAGTAATGAAATTGAAACTGTAATTAAAAAATCTTCCAACAAACAAAAGCCCAGGACCAGATGGCTTCACAGGTGAATTCTATGAAACATTTAGAGAAGAGCTAACACCTATCCTTCTCAAACTCTCCCAAAAAATTGCAGAGGAAGAAACACTCCCAAACTCATTCTACAAGGCCACCATCATCCTGATACCAAAACCAAATAAAGATACTACAAAAAAAGAAAATTACAGACCAGTATCACTGATGAATGTAGCCGCAAAAATCCTCAACAAAATACTAGCAATCAGAATCCAACAACACATTAAAAGGATCATACACCATGACCAACTGGGATCTATCCCAGGGACACAGGGATTCTTCAGTATATGCAAATCAATCAGTGTGATACACCATATTAACAAACTGAAGGATAAAAACCATATGATCATCTCAATAGATGCAGAAAAAGCTTTTGGCAAAATTCAACACTGATTTATGATAACACTCCAGAAAGTGGGCATAGAGGGAACCCACCTCAACATAATAAAGGCCATATACGACAAACCCACAGCCAACATCATTCTCAGTGGTGAAAAACTGAAAGGATTTCCTCTAAGAACAGGAACAAGACAAGGATGTCCACTCTCACCACTATTATTCAACATAGTTTTGGAAGTAGTAGCCACAGAAATCAGAGAAGAAAAAGAAATGAAAGGAATCCAAATTGGAAAAGAAGAAGTAAAACTGTCACTGCAGCTGACATGACACTATACATAGAGAATCCTAAAGATGCCACCAGAAAACTACTGGAGCTAATCAATGAATTTGGTAAAGTTGCAGGATACAAAATTAATGCACAGAAATCTCTTGCATTCCTATACACTAACAGTGAAAATCAGAAAGAGAAATTAAGGAAACAGTCCCATTCACCATTGCAACAAAAAGAATAAAATACCTAGAAATAAACCACCTAAGGAGGTAAAAGCCCTGTACTCAGAAAACTATAAGACACTGATGAAAGAAATCAAAGAGGACACAATCAGATGGAGAGATATACCATGTTCTTGGATTGGAAGAGTCAATATTGTGAAAATGACTCTACTACCCAAAGCAAACTACAGATTCAATGCAATCCCTATCAAATTACCAATGGCATTTTTTATAGAACTAGAACAAAAAATCTTAAAATGTGTATGGAGACACAAAAGACCCCGAATAACCAAAGCAATCTTGAGGGGTAAAAAACGGAGCTGGAGGAATCAGACTCCCTGACATCAGACTGTACTACAATGCTACAGTAATCAAGACAATATAGTACTGGCACAAAAACAGAAATATAGATCAATGGAACAGGATAGAAAGCCCAGAGATAAACCCACGCAGTTATGGTCAACTAATCTCTGACAAAGGAGGCAAGGATATACAATGGAGAAAAGACAATCTCTTCAATAAGTGGTGCTGGGAAAACTGGGCAGCTACATGTAAAAGAATGTAATTAGAACACTCCCTAACACCGTACACAAAAATAAACTCAAAATGGATTGAAGACCTAAATGTAAGAGCGGACACTGTAAAATTCTTAGAGGAAAACATAGAAAGAACACTCTTTGGCAAAAATCACAGCAAGATCTTTTTTGACCCACCTCCTAGAGTAATGGAAATAAAAACAAAAATAAACAAATGGGACCTAATGAAACTTCAAAGCTTTTGCACAGCAAAGGAAGCCATAAGCAAGATGAAAAGACAAACCTCATAATGGGAGAAAATATTTGCAAATGAAGCAACTGACAAAGGATTAATCTCTAAAATTTACAAGCAGCTCATGCCACTCAATATCAAAAAACAAACAACCCAATCCCAAAATGGGCAGAAGACCTAAATAGACATTTCTCCAAAGAAGGTATACAGATTGCCAACAAACACATGAAAGGATGCTCAACGTCACTAATCATTAGAGAAATGCAAATCAAAACTACAATGAGTATCACCTCACACCAGTCAGAATGACCATCATCAAAAAATCTACAGACAATAAATGTTGGAGAGGGTGTGGAGAAAAGGGAACCCTCTTGCACTGTTGGTGGGGAAGTAAATTGGTACAGCCACTATAGAGAACAGTATGGAGGTTCCTTAAAAAACTAAAAATAGAACTGCTGTACGACCCAGCAATCGCACTACTGGGCATATACCCTGAGAAAACCATAATTCAAAAAGAGTCATGTACCACAATGTTCATTGCAGCTCTATTTACAATAGCCAGGACGTGGAAGCAACCTAAGTGTCCATCAACAGATGAATGGATAAAGAAGATGTGGCACATATATACAATGGAATATTATTCAGCCATAAAAAGAAACGAAATTGAGTTATTTGTAGTGAGGTGGATGGACCTAGAGTCTGTCATACATAGTGAAGGTAGTCAGATCAGAAAGAGAAAAACAAATACTGTATGCTAACACATATATATGGAATCTAAGAAAAAAAATGGTCATGAAGAACCTAGGGGCAGGATGGGAATAAAAATACAGACCTACTAGAGAATGGACTTGAGGACACGGGGAAGGGGAAGGGTAAGCTGGGACAAAGTGAGAGAGTGGCATGGACATATATACACTACCAAAGGTAAAACAGATAGCTAATGGGAAGCAGCCACATTGTACAGGGAGATCAGCTTGGTGCTTTGTGACCACCTAGAGGGGTGGGATAGGGAGGGTGGGAGGGAGACGCAAGAGGGAAGAGATATGGGGATATATGTATATGTATGGCTGATTTACTTTGTTATAAAGCAGAAACTAACACGCCATTGTAAAGCAATTATACTCCAATAAAGATGTTAAAAAAATAAATTAAATAAATAAAAAAACAAACAACCCAATCAAAAAATGGGCAGAAGACCTAAGCAGACATTTCTCCAAAGAAGAATACAATGGCCAAGAGGCACATGAAAAGATGCTCAACATCACTAATTATTAGAGAAATGCAAATCAAAACTACAATGAGGTTATCACCTCACACCAGTTAGAATGGGCATCATCAAAGAATCTACAAACAAATGCTGGAGAGGATGTGGAGAAAAGGGAACCCTCTTGCACCGTTGGTGGGAATGTAAATTGATGCAGCCACTATGGAGAACAGTATGTAGATTCCTTATAAAACTAAGAATAGAATTACCATATGACCCAGCAATCCCACTACTGGGCATATACCCTGAGAAAACCATAATTCGATAAGACACATGCACCCCAATGTTCACTGCAGCACTATTTACAATAGCCAGGTCATGGAAGCAACCTAAATGCCCATCGACAGACAAATGGATAAAGAAGATGTGGTACATATATACAATGGAATATTACTCAGCCATTAAAAGGAACAAAACTGAATCATTTGTAGAGGCGTGAGTGGACCTAGAGACTGTCATACAGAGTGAAGTAAGTCAGAAAGAGAAAAACAAATATCGTATATTAACGCATATATGTGGAATCTAGAAAAATGGTACAGATGAACCGGTTTGCAGGGCAGAAATAGAGACAAAGATATGGAGAACAAACATATGGACACCAAGCGGGGAAAGCACAGTGGGGAGTGGTGGTGGTGGTGTGATGAATTGGTAGATTGGGATTGACATATATATACTAATATGTATGAAATAGATAACTAATTAGAACCTGCTGTATAAGAAAATAAATAAAATTTAAATGATTAAAAAAAAATCTCCTATTAGGGCAACCAATAGTTCTTGCCTGTGATGGGTTGATGATAGAATTTTAGCATGTCAGTGCTGCAGGACCCTTATGGAAATCACTCCCCTCATTTACACAGAGGAGCAGACTGGGGCCCAGAGCAGGCAAAGAATTCACCCAAGGAAACCCAGCAAATTAGGCTGAGGCATGGGCTTCCCTGGTGGTGCAGTGGTTGAGAGTCCGCCTGCCAATGCAGGGGACACGGGTTCGTGCCCCGGTCTGGGAAGATCCCACATGCCGCAGAGAGGCTGGGGCCGGGAGCCATGGCCGCTGAGCCTGCGCGTCCGGAGCCTGTGCTCCGCAACGGGAGAGGCCACAACAGTGAGAGGCCTGCGTACCACAAAAAAAAAAAAAAAAAAAAAAAAAAAAAAAAATTAGGCTGAGGCAGGACTAGAACGTAGTTCCCCTAAAGCTGCCCCACAAATATTTCACCTCTGACCTGTTGTAGGTCGTAAATAACTGCCATTTGAGTGATTTCTCCTGGTTTATGGAAGTCTCCCGTAGACTAGAACATGTTTCCCTGTTGGCAGAATATGGTCACCCTATAGCGGGCATACAGCGCCCAGCGGAGAGCTGGTCTGGACCCAGGGCATGCAGGAAATGGTCCTTTCCCAGGCCCATCAGCATATAGGCAGCCTCCTTCCTTGACTCAGGGCATCCCAAAGGCCCCAGGAAGGGAAGAGGGTCAGGCCTCACCATACCTGGTCCTGAGAGACCTTGGTGAGCCTGAGAAGCCCCCATCAGATGCCCCTAGTAGCCTCCTACCTAACCCAGTGTCTTGAGTCTGGTGAGAACAACTCTATTTACTGCCCTAAACCTGCCAGTCCAACACCTGGCCTGACCGCAGGAGATATCTCCTTGGTCAGCTCTGATTGAACTTCAAGAATTCTTCTCTCTCCTTGCCCCTTCCAGGTGCTCCCAAGACCCAGTGGCGGGGCAGAGGCTCTCAGAGCTCTTTACCAACAGAAAGGAGAACATTAATCTCAAGTTTTCCGAAGACTGTCTTTACCTAAATATTTACACTCCTGCTGACCTGAGGAAGAGAAGCAGGCTGCCGGTAAGCAGTGGGAACAAATGGTCAAGGCTGGTGTAGACTGGAGGGGGATGAAGGCAGTGTTGGGTTGGGGTGTCTTGGACCAAGGCTGTTCCAGGGGCCCCAGGGCTTTCTTTACCACCACAGCCAAACCTGACATCAAGGAACACAGGTTTTCCACACCTCAGTTTCCCATAGTGACAGACATAGGGCCTCTGGGGGAGTTTGCTGTACATCTGTAATGAACATTTTAATTTTTCTAAGGTCTCTCATGCTAATAGATGGACAAGAAGGATTACTCTTAATTGTTAGATTAGGAATCTGATACCCAGGGTGGCTAAGACATAATTTCCAATAAAGTCAGAGCTGGAAGGAATCTTGGAGATAAGCCAACAACCCAACCCTTCTGTTACAGATAGAGAAACTGAAGCCCAGTGAGGGGAAGGCGAGGTCGCAGAGTAGGGTTGGCAGGACTAGAGCACGGGTCTCCTGATCTTCAAGTCACGCTCTTTGACACACACACACTAGCAAGTGGAGCCTGTGTGTGGCCTTTCCTCAGCACACAGAGACCTTCTCTGACAAACTTTCAGTGTCTCGGTGTCACAGGTGGAGGGTGCAGAGCCTGGAGCAACAGAGAAGCACTTTCCTTTGTCTTTGCCAACTATCAAGATTTTATTGTAGATAATTTCACTTCCTAATTTACTTTGACACAAGCTGATGTCCCAGTGAGTCAGCATTTCCAGAATAAATGGAAGCCCAGAGATGGGGCAGCCTTCCAGACTCAGGCTGGAGGGTGGGGCTGGTCTGCTGGGAAAGGAGGGGCCAGTGGGGTAGAGACAGGCGGGGTGTGAGCACCCAGCCATCTCCCAAGAACACCTCTGGCATGGTGCCCAGATGTGGAGGAGGGCATCTGTGAACTTGTGACTAGAAGGTGGCCCTGCACATGCTGTGCTCAAAGAGGTGGGGACAATTGTTAATTCATTCATTCATGCTTTCATTCATTCCCCTAGTACATACTCAGCGCCCCCATATGCATAGATAGAATTGGGGGTTAAGAGAAAGGAGGAACATAAAACCATGACCACACAGCCCCTGCCTTCGAGGATCTTAGCATCTGGGTTGCACAGAGCTGGACTAGCTTCTTCAGCAAGTCACTGCTGGCCAGCCCTTGGCTCAGCCTGGACTCAGAGGTGACTGCACACTCAGTCCCTCTGCCCGGAGGTAGGCAGGGATCAGAGATGTAGGAGGAGCGGGGGCTCCAGGAACCGGAAACTGGAGAACCTCTACTATGGATACAGGCTCTGGCACCGCAGGATCTGGGTGTAAGTCCTGGTTCCGCCTTTTACTAGCTGAGAGACCTGGCTCTGTTTCCTCAAACCAGGGATAATCACACACAAATGTTCAATGATGAATATCAAGATTTATGTCAGTGTCTGACACAGCACACGAGGTAAGTCTTGCTGATGCACTAGTTAGAGTTGAAGGGAAGAAATTCCTCCTGCCCCAACAGCCAGCCTACTGCACCGTGGCCATTGGCTGCCGTGTGCTGGGCAGCTCAACGTGTGGACTCTGGAGCCAGACTGCCTGGGTTCAAGTCCTGCCTCCACCGCCTATGAGCTGCGTGACCTCAGGGTGGTTAAGTGCCTCAGTTTTCCTGTCTGTGAAATGGGACAATAGTAGTCCCTATCTCGTGGATGGTTTATTTTTAAATGCTTAGAGCAGTACTTGACACATAGTTCATGTATGAGTTCTTTGATTGTTTTATTAACAAAATCATTATACTATTATTTTAGCCATTCTCACTTTCTTGCTATGTGAACTCGTTAAATTCAGGGCCATGCATTATGAATTGTCATGTCCACTCTCATCCTTAATTCTTACCACAGTCCCTGGCACCTAGTAGGTTTTCAAATCATATTCATCAGATGATTGAAGACTTCTGAGAGGAGGTGGCTTTTAGGCTGGGCTTTGGAGGATGGGTGAGATTTGGGGAGCAGAGGAGGCAGCGGAAAGGCCTATTAAGAAGAGGTACCACCCAGGGCGTGTGCTTCTTGACATGGTCATCATTCACGTGAGAAGTTTATTTCACCACACAAAAGGTAACTAAGGTGAAGCTGAAATAAGCTTCTAACCAAGGGCTGTCGCATGCGGAGTGTGCTGAGCTGCGTGAGGGGTCCGGGAGTGAGGACTGCGGGAGTGTTGGGGAGAAGATGGCGCTCTTAGCCTTGGCTGTTCCCATGATGATGTTCTCAGCATGAAGAGCACTGGCAGGAGGTGGCACTGACGCAGGGGAGACAGGCAGGGGCAGCCAGGGTGCACTGAGTGGGGTGGTGGCCTGGGCCACAGCTGGGAGAATGGGTAGATGACCAAACCAGACAGCCTCTTGATGTCTTTCCCAGCTCTGCTTCCTATGCCCTGTATGATCGCTTCCTCCCCATCCAGGTGATGGTGTGGATCCACGGAGGAGGTCTGATGTTGGGCGGGGCATCAACCTATGATGGGCTGGCCCTCTCTGCCCATGAAAACGTGGTGGTGGTGACCGTTCAGTACCGCCTGGGCATCTGGGGATTCTTCAGGTAAGACACTGGACTCTCCTCACGGCACATTGACCCTCAGTGTGGGAGTGCTAGGACCCCACTCTGGTCATGCAAGCGCTCAAAGGGATCTTTGCTAGGTTCCCTACTAAGACATGCAAGTCCCCTCATAATTGGGCTCTACCTACCTTCTCCTTCCCCAGCCACCCTGGTCCACTTACTTGCATGTAAAATGCCTGATCTGCCAGACAGACTCCTATTATTCCTGCAAAGCCCAACCCACATGTTACCTCGTCTGAAATGCTCATCTCTTTTTCACCTGTGCTGCCCAGCATGTTGCATACCTGTAAGGTGACGGTTAACATGCAGCGCAGCAGTTAGAGGCTTATACATCTTACCTCATGGGGAAGTAAGGAAGGAGCAGACTCACGTGGGAGCTCCGTAAAGTCTTGTAGGTGGAGGAACGGGTGGCTGGAACTTGGAGGCTGTAACGAGCACCTGGCTCCAGTGGACACGTCTACGGGGAGGAGCGTAGGGCCCACTCACCCCATTTCCTTCGTGGCGTTTGGCACATGCGTGAGCGAAGGCTCGAGTCTCCTCCATGGAGCGTCCGTGGGGACGGAACCGGACATCCTGCAGGCACAGTTACTGAATGCACCAGCCCCAGGACCTCCTACCCTCAGATGGCTGGTGGGTGGGCTTGGGGAGGGGTGGTCATCTCACTGGAAAGATCTATGGGCTGGAGGAGGGCTGTCCCAGGCGAGTCATGTCCCAGGATGTGTCGCCTTCACTGAGACTCCTCATGTCCTTCCCCCACGGCCCACGGCTGCTCCCAGTTACAGTATATCTGCGTACCCCCCCCCCCCCCAGGCTCTCCTCTACCACGTCAGTCAGGGTTTCACCCCGGCCAGACACCACACTGCTCTGGTCCAGGTCACCAGCGGCCCAGCCTTGGCAGCAACCGCACGTCACCCCTCAAACCTTTTTGAAAAATTTCCTTCTCTTGGCTCCTGGCCACCTCCTCCCTCATGGCAGCTCCTTCTGGGCCCCTCCCCGTCTCAGCCTCTGTGTGCATCTTCTCTGTCCCGCTGGTTCCCTGAGTGACCTCAGGGGGCACTTCCAAGCTCCCTATTTTTAGCCCATTTCTCCTTTGAAACCCACAGGTACATCATTAACTACCTCCTGCCATCCCCACGGGACACCTGAGGGCACCTCCTCCCTTCCTCGAACAAACTTAACCCTTGACTCCCGATGCCCCTCCCCGCAGACCCTCCTCCTTTCTCCACAGGGCCTCCTGCTCAGCTGCAGGCAGCTCCACCCTTCCAGTTACTCAGGACAAAAGCCTGGGGGCACTTGGATTCTTTTCTTTTTCTCACACCCCACATCCAGTCACCAGCAAATCCTCTTGGCTCCACTTTTACAATATATTCAGAATCCAGCCACTTCTCACCTCCCTTGTAGTCACCCTGTTCAAAGCACTCTGTGTCTCTCCCCTGGATTGTTGTAATAACACCTACTTTTATAACCCTGCTATTTTACACCATGTCCGATCCACACAGTAGCCAAAGTGATCATTTAAGACATAAATGGAATCATGTCATCCCTGCAATGGCTTCCTAACTTACGATGACATTGACATCTTTACCAAGGCCCTCAGGGCCCTCTGTAGCTGTATGTCCTAGACCCACACTTTTGTTCACTGGACCCTGGGGCCTTTGCATGTGCTGTTTCTTCTTCCTGGAATTCCCTTTGGAATTGTAGAATAGTAGATGCTCAATAAATAAATGTGGAATGGATGTGTAGAGCGCTACAGCAGAACAATGCTACAGATGGGAGGCAGTTCCAGAAGGCTCACCCAGACCCCCAGCCCCATCTGTGGTCCTGAGAGCCCTGCTGTGACATCTCTGCTCTCAACCACCCCCGTTCTCTTACAGCACAGGAGATGAACACAGCCGGGGGAACTGGGGTCACTTGGACCAGTTGGCCGCACTGCACTGGGTCCAGGAGAACATTGCCAACTTCGGAGGGGATCCAGGCTCTGTGACCATCTTCGGAGAGTCAGCAGGAGGGGCAAGTGTCTCTATTCTTGTAAGTGTTCCTGGCCGTGATGTGGCTACCGATGGGACCCCTTGCAGACCAGCCAGTCTAGTCATGGGACCTGGATTCAAGGCTGACCCTACTCTGTGCAGCATCAGAAGGTGGAAAGTTATTGCCAAACTCTCCTTGGCCCCCAGGAAGCTCAGAGCTCAGCTTAGCACCCTGGGGCCACATCTCCAGCCACGGCTGCAACGGAGACATTCCTCCTGCCCTGTGTTGGTTGAGCTCTTACTCTCCTTCCTAATCATTTTACTATTAGTACTCACCTCACTCCTCTTGGGAAGTAGGGCTGGGTGTAAATTCTGGATAAAAAGAGGCAACCATGACGTTGGGTGCAATGTCATTATTTGGCTTGAAGGCAGATCTACAATTCAAGGGGACACAAACACTAAGAACAGGTCAGAGGCCTCCTCTGAGGAGGTCTGATGGCTTGTTCATGCTCAGGAAGGAGGGCAGCAGCCTCTGGGGCTGAGGATGGAGCTGGGCTGGGGGAGGAGGGGTAGAGAGAGGAAGGAGGATGGAAGGAGGGATGGGACCCGGGAAATGGAACACAGACATGACCTGGGAGCCTGATGTGGGAATGGCAGTTGGGAGACACTGAGGGGAGCAAAGGTGGAAAACCAGATTAGAGGTGCTGGGAGCTGTTAGAAACCCTCCAGCTGCCTCACAGTTGAGCAGAAGGTTAACACTATTACTGTATTTTTAAAACATATGTTGGATTCATAGTTGAATAGTCAGAGGAAAATGTTTTTATTTTATAAAATGGAGAAAAAAAGAAAAGTGTAGATAACTCTCCCAAAATAAAAATTCATCCACAATCCCATTAGCCAGGGATTGTCACCATGGGCAGTTTTATTTTTCTAGTCTTTTTTCCATTAATCTATCTATCTATCATCTATCATCTTTCTACCTATCTATCTGTATCTATGAATTTTTAAACAAAAAAACTTCCTTAATATTATAACACAAATATTTCCCTCACCATTAGTTATTCTTTCATATTTTTTGTGTGTATATCCAAGTATAGTATAGTATTTCATTGTAAGAATGAAAAATACCTTATAATGGGACCCCTTGCAGACCAGCCAGTCTAGTCATGGGACCTGGATTCAAGGCTGACCCTACTCTGTGCAGCATCAGAAGGTGGAAAGTTATTGCCAAACTCTCCTTGGCCCCCAGGAAGCTCAGAGCTCAGCTTAGCACCCTGGGGCCACATCTCCAGCCACGGCTGCAACGGAGACATTCCTCCTGCCCTGTGTTGGTTGAGCTCTTACTCTCCTTCCTAATCATTTTACTATTAGTACTCACCTCACTCCTCTTGGGAAGTAGGGCTGGGTGTAAATTCTGGATAAAAAGAGGCAACCATGACGTTGGGTGCAATGTCATTATTTGGCTTGAAGGCAGATCTACAATTCAAGGGGACACAAACACTAAGAACAGGTCAGAGGCCTCCTCTGAGGAGGTCTGATGGCTTGTTCATGCTCAGGAAGGAGGGCAGCAGCCTCTGGGGCTGAGGATGGAGCTGGGCTGGGGGAGGAGGGGTAGAGAGAGGAAGGAGGATGGAAGGAGGGATGGGACCCGGGAAATGGAACACAGACATGACCTGGGAGCCTGATGTGGGAATGGCAGTTGGGAGACACTGAGGGGAGCAAAGGTGGAAAACCAGATTAGAGGTGCTGGGAGCTGTTAGAAACCCTCCAGCTGCCTCACAGTTGAGCAGAAGGTTAACACTATTACTGTATTTTTAAAACATATGTTGGATTCATAGTTGAATAGTCAGAGGAAAATGTTTTTATTTTATAAAATGGAGAAAAAAAGAAAAGTGTAGATAACTCTCCCAAAATAAAAATTCATCCACAATCCCATTAGCCAGGGATTGTCACCATGGGCAGTTTTATTTTTCTAGTCTTTTTTCCATTAATCTATCTATCTATCATCTATCATCTTTCTACCTATCTATCTGTATCTATGAATTTTTAAACAAAAAAACTTCCTTAATATTATAACACAAATATTTCCCTCACCATTAGTTATTCTTTCATATTTTTTGTGTGTATATCCAAGTATAGTATAGTATTTCATTGTAAGAATGAAAAATACCTTATTTACCCAATGTCATATATTAGAACCTTGTGTTATTTCCAATTTTTACTGTTATAAACAACACGAACATTTTAGAGATTTTTGTGTGCCTCCATGATCATTTTCCTTAAAATAAATCCTAAGTAATGGAAATGGGGAATCAGAACTGTGCTTTAAAGTGTTGCTAGGAATTGCTGAGCTGCCTTTCAGATACTTTGATTGTTATAATTAGTGTGTGCCACACACTTCCTGTTTTGTCCTTCACTCTGCTCCTGGCTCCTTCCAGCCGAGGTTTTCTTTCAGAAGCCAGGCCCCATGGTCTCCAGGGGAACAGCCCAGGACAGGGCTGTGGATGGGGATAGCTCATGAGCATAAATTCCCTTTCTTGCCACCCTGTTCCCAGGTGTTATCTCCCCTGGCCAAGAATCTCTTCCACCGGGCCATCTCTGAGAGTGGTGTGGCCCTCACTTCTATCCTGGTCAAGAGGGACATGAAGGCCGCAGCTAAGGTAGGTCTCACACTGGACTGTCCCCACACCCTTTGCTCTGCTCTCCTGGAGTTGTCAGGGTCTTTCTTGCTGTGGGAGCCAGTTGACATCCCCAAAGAATCACAGAAGTGAGGGTGGCTGAGCAGGGAGGGCAAGGACACACCTCAACCCACCTCCACCTTCTACCGCTGAGCAAATTGGGGCAGAGAGCAGAAGCACTTGCCAAGGTCAGCGAGTGATCAGAGCAGAGCCGGACTCAGGCTCATGACTCTGGACTGCCAGCCCCATGCACGGTCCACTGACCATGCTTCCCAAAGTGTTCCAGGTGGGGTGCTGGCCTGGACAGTGGTCAGTGAACTGTCATCTTATCTTGCCTCGCTCAGGGTCTGAAATCTGATGAACTCATTGGCACCATGTGGGCCTGGAGTGGATTCTCCTTGGGGGCTTGTGACTGGGGTGGGTTCCTGAAGAATTCATTCATTGATTGATTCATTCACTCAACAAATAGTTTTGATATAATCTGACATCTCGCAACCTCATGAAGCTTCTGTTAGAATTGAGGAGACAGATTAATAATTATATAATTGCACAACTTACAAAATGTCAACTGTCACTAGAGCAATAGAGGAGAGATACCTGATGTCATAACAGAATCCAAAAGGAGCGCTTAGTCCAGTGGATAGGGGGAGGTTATCAGGAAAGGCTTCGTGAAAAAAAGTGATCAACGAGTTGAGATGAGAAGGATGAGCAGTAAATTACTTGGTAAGAAAAGAATATCCAGGAAGAGAGAGCAGCCTGTGCAAATATCCTGTGGCAGGAATAGGTATCTCAAGTGAGAGAGAGCGAGAAAGGCTGCTGTGGCCAAAGCAGAAAGAGCAGACGGAACCTGGAGTGAAGTGAGGATGGAGCCATTGGCAGGGCCATGCTGCATAGGACCCGGTGAGGACTTTGTCTTTATTTGGAGAGTGTTAGGAAGCCAAGGAAGGGTGAGCAACAGGGAGGCTCTGCTGAGGAGTGTGCGCTGGAGTCATTGATGTGGAGCGTTTTCGTCGGGCTGTGAGAGCTGGTTAGGTGGATGGGTGCAGGCAGCAGCCAGACTTAAAGGGACTGACTGGTAAGCAGGAGGGGAGGAGATAAGACACCAAGAATTTAAAAAATTGTTGAGACTGTTTTTCAGAATTCTTTGGCTATTAACAGCAGAAGCCCATTGATCAGGCTTAAGTCAAGAAGGGGGAGTTTATTTCAAGGAAACAAAGGTGGCAGAAATGGTGCTGGATTTTGCTGTCACACAGGACCAGAAATTGGCAGAATGAAGAACCCAAGACTCATATTCTTGTGCTCTCTCTCTCTCCCTCTGTCTCTCTCTCTCTCTCTCTCTCTCTCTCTCTCTCTCTCTCTCTCTCTCTCTCCCCTCTACTTCTTCATGTGGCTTTTTATTTAATTTTTCACCAAATACATACTGAGCATTTATTGTATGTCAGACACTGGACCAGGCTCTGGGCAGCCCATGTGCACTCTCCATGGTCCCGCCATCATAGAGCCTGATTTCTCTCCTTCTGCATCTTCCCCTCTGGCTGCACTTTGCAAGTGTCTAGCCTGAGGCCAAAAGGCTATTAATTGGGTGAGCTGAGATTTGAAATTAGACAGTGGATTCTGGATTCCATGCTCTTAAGCCCCACTCCATGCTGCCTCTCTTTAGATGTTCAGCTTTGAGATCATTATGTCCACTTGAACAGAGGTAAGGCAGCAGAGGCTGAGGAGTATAATTGACATGTCTGGGATCCTGGACATACTGGTCTAGAGTATCTTCGTTACCATGTGTTGACTTTAGAAATTGAGGTTGGAACAGAACACTTCATTATTGATGGAGGGAAGAGGCAGGGATCTTGAATTCTGCTGTCACCTGTGATCTCTGCAGAAAATTGCTGTCTTTGCTGGGTGTAAAAGCACCACCTCGGCTGTCCTTGTTCACTGCCTGCGCCAGAAGACAGAGGACGAACTCTTGGAGATAACGCTGAAGATGGTGAGTACATCTTCTCTCATAGCCACACAAGCTATGTGTGGTACTCTCATAGCCACACAAGCTCCCCGTCCTGTAAACATGGCCCCAGGCTTCATCATTTCAGCTGTCCCCTTGCCCTGGAAAAACTACCTGGGACAGTTTCTCACCTCTCAAGAGCAGTGTCAGAGCTCTGGATCTGAATGGGGAATTTCCTTCTTTCTTTTTTATTATGGAATATCTCAGATGTTAGCAAAGACAAAAAATAACGTAATGAACAACTGTGTAATAACTCCTCATATCTATCAAAACTTACTTTTTCCAATCTTGTTTTTCTGATAGATTTTTTTATATGTGACTATTTTCTTTATTGTATATATATATATATATATATATATATCACATACAATTTACCATTTTAATCATTTTAAATATACAATTCAATGGCATTAATTACACTCATAGTATTGTGCAGCCATCACCACTATTTCCAAAACTTTTCATCATCCCAAACAAAAAATCCCTACCTCTTTAAACAGTAACTCTACCTTCTCCCCTTCCCTCCAGTCTCTGGAAACCTCTAATGTACTTTCTGTCTATGAATTTGCCCATCCTAGATTCATTCATATAAGTGGAACTGATAGATTTTTAAGAAATTAAACATTACACATTCTCAGAGGTGATTACCATCCTGAATTTTGGGAATGGGGTTATTCAGAACAAAGCTTTTCAGAAAGGTTGCCACAATTGTCTTGGTTAATTTAGAAACCACCTCAATTATAATCCAGTGGGGCCCAATTTTCTAGATTTTCTGCACGTCTGCCTCAGTAGTGATTCTCACATAATCGTATATCTACCCATTCATCCATCCAACCATCCATCCACCTATTCATCCATCCATTCATTCATCATATTATACATCTGTCCATCCACCAATGAATTAAATTCATCAGTATCTTTTCATCAATCTAATATCAATTTATCTATAACATCCATTCATCTGTTATGAATCATTCATATATCTGTATTTTATCATCCATGTCTCTAAAATCAATGATCCATCCATCACCTAATCTGCTAGCTATCATCCATCTATCCACTTATCCCCCCAGTTCACCCATATTCCATGTATGAACTAATTCTATCCACCCATCCATCTGTCTTTGCTAAGTGTATGGGGGGAGGTAACAGCGTGGGTGATGCAGACATAACTGGATATAGTCCCTGCTCATAAGGAACTATTCAAGGAGAAACACGCCCATATTCTTAGTGGATTAAGTGTGGTGGGAATACAGAAAGGGGACGCATTCATTATGGTAAGCAGGGGTGCTTCACAGAGAAGGTGACATTTCAGGATTGGTGGATGGCTATGGTAGTGGGTCATCACAGGAAGCTATAGCACAACAGATACCCAGAGATCAACACTTACAAGATCCACTTATAAGGGGAGAGTCTGGACCCTGGACCCCTGAGGATGCTCCTGGACCCCCAGCGGCCAGCCTCCAGCACTGGACTCTGCTCTATTTCCATGGGTTAAGTCCAGTGTAGCCTTGGATCCTGGTTTCTCAGGCTCAAATAAGGTGACCAATGTGTTCAAACATAAAAACCCAACTGTTTTCTGATGCCTGGAAAGATGTAAATTTATTTCAGCAATTCTCCACAAGAGATCCGCTTATAAGGGGAGAGTCGGTGACTTTGGGAGAATCCAGAGAACCTAAGAGCCCATGTTATCCTTCTGAGATCTTCTGAGATCATGTGGAAGTGTTTCCATGATTATCCTCTCTCCCCAATAACACATGTGGGTGCGTGCGCGCGCGCGCGCACACACACA
>NW_006786802.1:497484-498788 GCF_000442215.2 Lipotes vexillifer | reverse complement strand
CACACACACACACACACACACACACACACACACACACACACACACACACACACACACACACACCCCTGGATTGCAGGGCTACAACCCATAACGGAGGGACCCTTACTGGGACTTCCTGCATACTGGTCAGGCCTGTTAGCTACAGTGTCACAATAAAATCAGCACAATCTTGGTGAGCTCACAGCAAAGAGAAGCGTGGGGTGGGGTGAATTTCAGTGAGCTTGTATGAGTCAGGATTTTCTAATGCAGGAGGAGAAAACTCATCTCGAAGTGACTTGAGAAGAGAAAGGGGTATGTTGTAACAGAATCTTCAGGTAACTAACTGAAAAGTCCAGGAGTTGATGGCTTCAGGCATGTCTGGATCCAGATGCACATATGATATCATTAAGACTCTGTCTCTATCCCTCAGCTTTTTACCTCTCTGTGTTGGCTTCACTCTCAGGCAGATTTGTCCCCTGGGGAGGTTAGACAACAACAGTATTCTAGACTTACATCCTATCTGCTTAGAAACCCTCTTTCCCAAGAATTCCAGCAAAAGTTTTGGGTAAACTCTATTGAACTGACATGGGCACATGTCCATCCCTGAAGTAATCCCTGTCTTCAGGGAGATGGTGCACCTCAGGTCACATATAGATGCCTGGAATCGTGGAGTGAGACTGGGGAAGAGGGAGTCCCCCAAAGGAAAATTGGGGTGTTTTTGCCTGGAGGAACAAGAAGAGGAAATGGGTGCAGGGCAGGGCAGGCACAAGCAACAGTCCTCTCCAGAGCTCCCCTCCCCCATCCCATACCTGCACCCTGTGCTCATGCCCAGGGGAGCTGGTGCCCTGCCCACTTCCTTTCAGCCCAGCCAGGGTGGCACCAGGAGGGAGGACTTGATACCTTTGAGCACAGCTCACAGGATCAGCTTTTCTTTCAGGAGGCCTTCTCACCCACAGCCTCTGCCTTTGTCTTCACAGAAATTTTTCGCTCTTGATTTCCATGGAGACCCCAGAGAGGTAAGATGCTTACAAGAACTGACTATAGATGGAGAGATGCATATAGATATACATACCCTTCAAATTAAATACACATTATGTTATATAGTTTATACCAACTTGAGTGAAGATCTGCCCTCACCACCTAACCACGGCTGGCCCTGCTCAGAGTTCTGCCCTCTGGGGTCCACAGACTTAGCCCCCTTTGTTAGGACCCTGAGTGTGTGGCCACCGCGCATGGGCACGCAGGTCTGCGGTGCCGGCCGTGAGCTCAGGCAGGTGGAGAGGGGGACGCGGGTGTGACCTCGAAGGGGAAGCACAGACACGACG
>NW_006786802.1:484419-496259 GCF_000442215.2 Lipotes vexillifer | reverse complement strand
CTCTAGCATAAAATATATATATATATATATATATATATATATATATATATACACACACACACACACATATATGCATGCATATACACACACACATATATACATATATATATACACACACACACACATATATATACATATATACACACACACACACACAAAGACTGGGGCACCTTCCCTTAACAATTACTTTATCTTCTTTGCATTCCTTGATTTCTAGATATAAAAGTCCATTTGACTCATTGATTTTGCCCAACTTATCAAAGACCCATGCCCTGCAGAGTGAAGTAAGTCAGAAAGAGAAAAACAAATACCGTATGCTAACACATATATATGGAATCTAAAACACAAACATAAAAATGGTCATGAAGAACCTAGGGGCAAGATGGGAGTAAAGACGCAGATGTAGAGAATGGACTTGAGGATATGGGGAGGGGAAAGGGTAAGCTGGGACAAAGTGAGAGAGTGGCATGGACATATATACACTACCAAATGTAAAATAGCTAGTGGGAAGCAGCCACATAGCACAGGGAGATCAGCCATGGTTTGTGACCACCTAGAGGGGTGGGATGGGGAGGGGGGGAAGGAGGGAAATGCAAGTGGGAAGAGATATGGGAACATATGTATATGTATAACTGATTCACTTTGTTATAAAGCAGAAACTAACACACCATTGTAAAGCAATTATACTCCAATAAAGATGTTAAATAAATAAATAAATAAACAATAAAAAACTCAAAAAGAAAAAAAAAATAGACCCATGCCCATCAAGACATGACAAAGTGACCTTCAGCCTGCATTGGTTTGGTTTGTTGGTAACTTTGGTTTTTCCTGTCATTACCAGATGATTCACAAGTGCTTAACCTTTGTTTTAACAGTTCATGGGCTACTCATTCTCTGAAGGCAAGCTGGACCAGAAGACGGCCACATCACTCGTGTGGAAGTCCTACCCCATCTTTGTAAGGGTCTAGGAATCACAGGAACTGGCTGAGCCCTAAAGAGGGGAAGAGGCTTGTCCCCAACTGCAGAGCAACTAATGGCAGAATGAAGACTGAGGCTGGGGGGTTTTGCCCCACTTTTTCTGTTTTTCTTATCACTACCCAGGGTTGGGGGAGGGGGAAAGTTTGCACTGGGCTCAAAAAGTCCACCATTAACACAAGAAGAGAAACTGTGTCACTCACCAGGGGTGGTGAAGTCAAAAATCCAGAAATAGCAAAATTTAAACCACCAAATGAATGAAGAGTATTTAGTAAGAGTTTATGGTACATAAAAAATAGTTCACGCCCTGGGGGCTTCCAACTTCAAAGGCTGGTAGGAAGCTCGCGCATGAAGCTACAGGATGGCTTATAAAGTGAAAATGAAGGAGTTGTTAACATTTTCAGTGATTGCTTATTACAATAGAGGTTTTCAGGTGTCAAGGGATTGGTTAAAAGTGATTATCTCATACTATTTTATGGAGATGACTTAGTTTATTTTGTGATTGTCAGAGGGATTTACAAAAAATAACCTAAGTTAGGTTTTGCTTATGTGCATGAAATAAGCTAGAGTTAGTTTTGCTTACATGGCTTAAATGGTTTTGTCTGCACAGATAATTCGTAAGTCTGGTCTCCATTTTATATTTAACAGTGGTCACTTTCACTCGATCTATTTCAGAGCATCCCTGAGGAACTGACCACGGTGGCCGCTGACAAGTATTTAGGAGGAACAGATGACCCTGACAGAAAGAAAGACCTGTTCCTGGACTTGATTGCAGATGGGATGTTTGGTGTCCCATCTGTGAATGTGGCCCGTCGCCACAGAGGTGAGTCATGGAAAGTGGACAGGAGAGGGACACTGACCCCTCCAGCTTTACTGACTGTCCTGCCCAGCCCTCAGCACAAACACATGTGGAAATTGCTGAGGGTCGTACATCCAAGGCTGATTGCATTTGGCCTGGGATGGGGCACTGTCCTGTTTTGGTTTCCACCAGAAGCAGACTCCGAGAAAAGGATCCAAATGCAAAGAGTTTATTTGGGGGGTGATCCCAGAAAACACCAGTAGAAGAGTGGAGAAGTGACATGAACGGAGAGGAAGCCAGTCCACACTGCACTGTCAAGAAAGCATCCACCGTGGACACCTGGACCTGGGGAGCTCTGGGAAACCAGCAGAACACATGTCTCAGGGTTATCCCTAGTGAGTGGCAAGAGAGCTGGGATATTTATCCTCCAACTTTGACGAGTCATTGGTTGAAGGCTGTTCCCAAGGGCAGTTAATTCCCTGGTGCTTTGACCTGTTGCACACATGGGCAGAGTGGTCTCTGGCTGCCAAAGACCTCAGGTAAAGAGCTACGGATGCAGGAGGTGGAACTCAGGCTGGCATGCCTGGAAGCAGGGGATATGGAGAGGCACCGACAGCATCTGCCACAGGGCTCCTCACCTGAATTGCGGTGGTCTGTGGGGCTAGAGGGGAAATCTTGGAAGATAGGTCTTGGAAGGTTTCCAAGGTCAGAGCTATCTGCAAACTAGTTTGTTAACCAGTGGAGCTGGGGGTAGAGTGAGGCCAAGCATAGGATCAGGAGTGTTGTCTGGGACCAAGAAAGCTGAAAGGAGTGAGTATTGGAAGAGTGGGACCACGTGGTCTAGAGAATGTCAATGTCTGTGGCTGGCTGTTGTTTCTCCCAGTGTGTGCTGTGTCCACCACAGGACCTTCCAACATTGACCCAAGACTGTGTGTAGGGTGTGAGGTCAGAGATGGATGAGCTCACCTGGAGAGGAGGTGTCCTTTTGGGTACGTTTTGAGTTACTCACAGGACCCTTCATTTCTTGGAGACCTCATTCACCTAGTCTGCAAGCCAGGAGATGGTTCTGGGGTTCAGACCTCTCTGCCTAACGGTGCTAGAAGGGTTTTAAACTCTGAGACTTTATATGCATGATAAAACGTAGCTGTGGCTGACTTACTCTATCCCCGAGCACTCAGTACAGTAATTTGGAGGTACTAGTTACCATTTCTTCCTCCCTAGGGTCCTGATGACCAGCCAGGGACTGCCTGGGGTCAAATCTGTTCTTTCATAAATTTGGTCTTGCCTCTTGCTACGTGTCTTGATTTGTAGTATCCCCTTCAGCATCCATGCTGCTCCCAGCCATACTGGACTTGAGTTTTTTATCTGACATCCCGTGACTTTGAATTCAGGGTCTTATTGCCAGCACTTCCCAGAGTTTATCAATGTCATTTTTTCTTTGTCGTATTTCTCTCAATCTCTTTTTGATAGTTTTATGAGTATAAAATTAATCTTACCATTGTAGAAAGTTTTGAAAATATGGGAACACATTAAAGAAGCAACTATATATTACTCATAATTCCTTCACCTAGAAGCATCAGCTATAAAGTTTTGTTTTTTTGTTTTGTATGTGGTACGCGGGCCTCTCACTCTTGTGGCCTCTCCCGTTGCGGAGCACAGGCTCCGGACGCGCAGGCTCAGCAGCCCCGGGCCCAGCCACTCCACGGCATGTGGGATCTTCCCAGACCGGGGCACAAACCCGTGTCCCCTGCATCGGCAGGTGGATTCTCAACCACTGCACCACCAGGGAAGCCCCATCTATAAAGTTTTGACATTTTTTTTTTCTATTAGCCTTTCCATGTCTTACACATAATTTTAAAATTCATTTTATGTTCATAGACAACTATATTGCAGGCATTTCCTCAATGTCAATAAAAATTCATGGAAAATAGCAATTATTTCATGGTATGATGGATTAAAATTTACTTTAGTATTCCTGTCCTATTGGGTATTTAGCCTGGCTGCTCATTTTAATGCTACAGAAAACATACTCAGCCTTATGTGCATAAATCTTTAACCAAGTCTCAAATAATTTTCTTAGAGTTGGTTTCTAGCAGTGAAATTATTAAGCTGGGCTGTAGTAGAATTTTAAAGTTCTTGATACATTTTGTGAAATTGCTTTCTAGTGTATGAGAGTGTGGATTTCTTAGCTCTCTCACTTGGGATAGTCAGATTAAAAGAATAAAAATAATGCTGCCAATTTTATATAAGTCCTACCTCACCAAAAAAAGAATATCACACTGTTTTAATTTGCATGTTCTTATTACTAGCTCTCTCCTTCCCCCTGCTTCTCTTGTTGCTCCTAATTGTTATTATTGAAATCTCTGCCCTACTTTCCTTTGCAGACGTGTGTGTGATTGTAGGAATTTTTAAAAAATATTTATTTATTTGGCTAAGCCGGGTCTTAGTTGTGGCACACAGGATCTTCAGTTATGGCATGCGGGATTGTTAGTTGCAGCATGCGGGATCTAGTTCCCCGATCAGGGATTGAACCTGGGCCGCCTG
This sequence comes from Lipotes vexillifer, assembly GCF_000442215.2. Classification (NCBI taxonomy): domain Eukaryota; kingdom Metazoa; phylum Chordata; class Mammalia; order Artiodactyla; family Lipotidae; genus Lipotes; species Lipotes vexillifer. The sequence continues at coordinate 491,941 of NW_006786802.1, read as the reverse complement.
CACTGGGAGCATGGAGTCTTAACCACCGGACCACCAGAAAAGTACCCCCGTAGGAATTTTTTTATAAATCTCAGTGGTTTAAGGCAAAACACTGAAAAAAAAAAAGAAGAAGAAAAGGAATGAAAAGAATATCTTTGGGGCAGCATGCTGCCATAATTAAGTTCTCTCATTCACACTAGGTCTTTCTTTGTATGGTTGGTTTCTGAGTTCCGTTCTAACACTTCTGAGTAGCAGAGGCGAGGGTAAACACCGTCCTTTCAGTGAGTTCTGCTTGACCCTGTAGCTGTTTAGCAATTGGATTATGGAACCATAGACGGATTGCTTCTTCCAGACAATGCCTCTTGCTAAACCAAGAGTGCAGTGAGAGGGGGGAAGGGAGGCAATTAAATAAATTATTCCACATCCTCCTGTCAGGATGGCATATATTGTTACACTCTGTAGTGGACAAACATTTGATGATATGAAGAAATAATTATAGTCATTACAAAACTAAACATCCAATAGTATCCTTATTTTATATACATAAGTGAGATAAGTGCTAAAATATTAACAGAGGTTTCTCTGAGCGGTGGGATTAGATGTGATCTTTTTGTTCTTATTCCTTTTTTCTGCATTTTCCAAATGTGATTCTGTCCCCAGGAAGGGAAAAATGTTTCCCCGCCAGTCTGACTTGGGGCCTGACCCTTCCCGGGTGGAGTCACTCGCTCTGGGCATAATGATCAATGCAAAGCACGGAGCTCCCCGGGCGGGTGGCCCATGAGTTAGCCCTGAAGGAGCAAAGATGGGCAACGCTGCTGAAGCATCAGCGGGAAAACTGACATCTTCCTGGGGCTTAGAGAGGGGGTGGTGAGCGTAGGGGCAGGGGAGAGGAGGAGGGAGGAAGTGTACCCTTCCTCGGCCCCTTCCTTCTGCCACTACCTTCACACTCCCTGGGCCAAGCAGGAAGCAAGACCTGTGAGATGACAGAGAAAAAAGAAATGCTGAATTGTGGTTTCCTGAGACACAAGGAATAGACTGTCCCCTTTCTGCATAGGCTTGTATTTAAATATCTGCACTTTCAGACCAGCAACTTGGATTTACTTCACTCTTCTTGGAATACGTGTGAAAAACACCAGAAACGCTCAAAAATGGGCATAATAGAAGGCACCTGTCAGGCTGCAGGTATTCTCTAAGGGAATGAAGACTAACCTGTTAGCAATGAAATGTCGTGGTATTTCTGTGTACATAAACTGTGTATCTAGATGTTCTGGTGTGTGAATGCATCAATAGGCAAAGAGGTTTATATGTATTGACCCAATGCCTCTATAACGATAGTTATTTTGAATCAATTTCCCCAAAGTTTCAACATTCATTCATCCATTCATTCAATAACTGGCTCAAATCCAGTTCCACCTCCACCACCAGTACACCCTTAAGCAAGTCACAGGACTTTTCCCAAACTGTTTTTCTCTGTTATGCTGATAACCAGGGGCTTCCTGCAGGGACACACAGCATCTGGCACACAGTTGGTTCTCACAATGGGCAGCTGCTGTTAATATTGTTATTCACTCAGGACCAGGCATGCCCCCAATTTCCTGATTGCTCACAGCGCCCCTCCCACCCACCTCTGGAGCCCTTGATACCACCCACGTGTACGTCTGCTGAAGTGAACTGTGCATGAATCCATGTCTTCCAGATGCCGGAGCCCCCACTTACATGTATGAGTTCCAGTATCGCCCAAGCTTCTCATCAGCCATGAAACCCAAGACGGTGATGGGGGACCATGGGGATGAGCTCTTCTCAGTCTTTGGGGCTCCATTTTTGAAAGGTGATGGCCCTTTGGTGACTACAGACTTGGAGTTAGGGGATCTGGGTTCAAGTCTTGGTTTGGTGGCCTTGGGCAAGTTCCTCCTTCTCTCTAGGTCTTAGTTTCCTGAATTCACCATAACAGGGTTGAAGGACAAAGGGTCCTAACCTTTCTCTTGCTCTAATGTGCATGGTAAAGAATGTGTATCCTTGCGCCCTCATCCATGGTCACTCTAAGAATCCAGACCTGGGCATCAGTAAGACAGGAGGTGGGTCACCTGCAGGGCCCTGCTCAGGGCTAGAATGCCACCACTCACTTTGCACTCACACGAGCATGTCAGAAGGTACGTGAGAGTAAGGTTAGAATTGTTCTTAACCTTGAATCAGGACTAATATGTGTCTGTCTATCCAATCATCTATCTATCTATCTAAAACTCATATCTTTTAAAATTAAATATGTTTAGGATTATAATATTTTAAAGAATACCTCTCACAGATGTCTTTAATGTCTTAACCCTCAGCAGTTACAGACAACTTGTGTGTGACAACCCCCAGGGCTGTTCATGACACCCAGTGCCTCTGGGCATTTTCTGGTTGGGTGACTCTTCGGGGGCCTTGCAGCTTGGTTATTTTTCAGATTCTATGAAAATGTGTGTGGGTGTAGGAGACTGAAAAAAGACCCAAAGGAGAGTATCCTGGGAGGTGGGGTTACTGTAGCAGAAACCCTGGGGTGTGGCCCTGTGACCCAGCCAGTTTATGGATTGACTACAGCCCTTCACTGAGCCCGACCTAGGTCAGTAACTGTCAAGCTTAAAGTGCACTTGAATTACCCCTTAAAATGCGGTTTTGACTCAGTAGGTCTGGAGTAAGGGCTCCGTTTCTGAATTTCTAACAAGTTCTCAAGGGCTGCTGCTGCCCCTGAACCACACTTTGAGTAGCAATGGCTTTGTCTCCTACCCACAGATGGTGCCTCAGAAGAGGAGACCAGTCTCAGCAAGATGGTGATGAAATTTTGGGCCAACTTTGCTCGGAACGGGTGAGCTGGTGGCACAGACGGAGCAGGGTTGGGAAGGGGCAGGGCGTGTCTGCTGGGTGGGAGGAGCTTCAACGTGTGCTGGGCAAACTCCCCGCCCTGTGACCCCTGACGTGAGAGCTCCCTCAGTGGACAGGCTGCCCAGGAGATGGTCAGCCTCCTGTCTCTGGAGGCGTATGAGCCTTTGGCAGAGATGAAGCCAGGGGGTCCCTGACAATCTCTGAGGGTTGTTGGGGCCACACAGTAGCTTTGGGGAATTTCTATGTGATTCTGTTCCCAGGAATCCCAACGGGGAGGGGCTTCCCTCTTGGCCAGTATATGACCAGAAAGAAGGGTACCTTCAGATTGGTATCACCACCCAGGCAGCCGAGAAGCTGAAAGACAAGGAAGTGGCTTTCTGGAACGAGCTCCTGTCCAAGGAGGCGGCAAAGAAGCCACCCCAGTTAAAACATGCTGAGCTGTGATCGGGAGGCTCAGCTGGCCTTGGGGGCTTGTGGGACCCCAGACAGGGGTATTCTATAGAAGGTGTTTGTGGGCCAAAGAGGCATCTTATTGTGGAGGCTGGGGAATTATCTGATGGGAGTAGCAGAGGTCAGGGAGGAGGAAATTCTGTTTCTGTGGCCTCAATTTTGGAAATAAATGTTCTTTTGGAGACCAAGTCAGTGTCTTTGTCTTGGGCTGGAATTAAGTCATCCTCATTAGTGAGAGAAGGATGAGAGAGGGCACCACTGGCAGGAAGGTGACTCGGGCAGCTCTGGCTTGGCCTCTGGACAGGAAGAGTCCAGTAGGCTGGGCCCTGGGAGGGGCTGAGGGGGACACTGCATCTGCTCCATGTCTCTGGGCCGTCAACAACTCCAGTAAGTGGATGTGAGGGAACCAGAGTGCAGTGTCCCTTTCCTCCATGTGGAGCCGCCTGTAGACATGGAGGGGGCACAGACCAAGGATGTACCTGGAGTGGGAAGGAGGGGGACTTGCCATGGTGACACTGTGGCACTGTTGTGTGGCCCTTACTGACCCTCCCACAGGTCTACAGTTCTTTCTTCAACTTACACAGTATCCTCCCAGGCCCCTCCCTGAGGCCGTCTCTTCCAGCAATTCCTCTGAACCCTTTCTGCAGCCTGGACCACATCAGGTCCAAGCAGTGACCACCTTGAAGTGGGTCCCTGAAGTGTCCTGTGAAGACTGACTCAGAATCCCTGGGGTGACTTCTGGCTCCTGGGATATAGAAAGCTCTAAGGAATGCCACTCCCACCTTAACAGAAAGAAAAAAGTGGATTATCCTCAAAATCATGACTTTCTCTGACTCATTCAAAGAGGTTGCAAGGCAAACAATTACCCTGAAATCTCGGGGAAGACGGGCATTTTGAAGGAGAGATGGGAAGTGAACACTGGCTTACCGTCTGGCGACAGATGGAAGATGGAGTCACCATATGTGTGAGTACAATTACTCTAAAAATTCGAATCAAGGGCTAAAGGCCAAATGTGGGCAAGTATGAGAGTATGAAATCATAAAAACCACACACCCACAGGGAATTTACACTTGTTACAGGCCCTTCTCCATGGACCTCCGTCAGGGAGCCGTGAGAAATACTGGGAACAGGTAGTAAGACAAGAGAAAACCTGCCTCAAGGGTGCAGGCTTCAAGCTCTGCTAAGACACTTCTCCATTAAAAAATAAAATCCCCAAACCACTGAAGGAAAGTCAGCAAACCCACTTCCCTTGGGGCCCTGGGAAAGACCTGTTGTGCTGAGGAAAAGGAAAATTTTAGAACTTTATATATATATAGAAAATCTTGGGCTTCTCTGGTGGCACAGTGGTTAAGAATCCGCCTGCCAATGCAGGCGAAACGGGTTCGAGCCCTGGTCCAGGATGATCCCACATGCAGTGGAGCAACTAAGCCCATGCACCATAACTGAGCCCACACGCTGCAAGTACTGAAGGCCAAGTGCCTAGAGGCCATGATCCTCAACTAGAGAAGCCGCCGCAGTGAGAAGCCCGTGCACCACAACGAAGAGTAGCCCCCGCTCACCTCAACTAAAGAAAGCCCGGGTGCAGAAACAAGGATACAATGCAGTCAAAAATAAATAAATAAAAATAAATAACTTTATTTTAAAAAGAAAAAATGTTAAGTAAAATCCTAGTGCAGGTGACAGCAGAAAAGGCAGGCATCCTCCTGCAACATTTTGAAGGACAGGGAGAGGCTTGATCATGGCTTTATATCTCAAGTGCCAACTCCTCTTATCTGGAAAAGATGATAACACTTTCTGGGAATTGGAACATGCTCACATGATTGATGAGGATGACACAGGACACACAGCTATGCACAGCAGCCCTGTCTTATTGGTTTATAACTAGGAAACTATCGCCTAAAATATGACTGATAATAATAAAGTAATAGCTAATATTTTGGTTACTTACTCTGTTCAAGGCTTAAACCTAATATTGTTGCATCTATTAAACTCTTAAATCCTATTAAATTCTGACATCCTAATTTGTTTCATAGATAAATTTTTAAATAATCAGGTGCTATTATTTTACAATTGTGCAGCAGAGGAGAATGACCAGAGAGGTTATGTCACCTGGCAGTAACGGACACATGTGGTACTGGCCCCCCTGCAGGCTGACTGCAGCCCCAGGCCCAACCGGACACCATGTCATCCCATGAAAGCAGAGAACACTTAACACCTGGCACAGAGGCAGCAGTGCCAAAGCCCTGAGTCGGCAGTAAAAACCCTCCGCACAGCTCTGTGAACTCTCTGGGCTTCAGTCTCCCAACTCTGCAGCCAGGAGCACAGCTGGACTGTCTCTGAAGACCCTTGCAGCCCTGAAAAAGGAGAGGCGGGATTCAGCATCCAGTGATGTCATAACCGACAATATGTGGCCAGGAGGTGACACAGCTGTAGGGTAGGTTTAGTCCTCCGATTGTAGGCTGTGTGCCCTTGGGTAAGTTGCCTAAACTCTCTGGAATTGGCACCATCACTCCAGACCTTGCAGGCTCATTGCATGGTGCTGGGGGCTGGCTTTCTCTCGTCCCCAGAGGCCCTGCTTACTGTCTCACCAAAGCTCTGTGCCCTGTCCTGGGCACAGAAGGGGCAGGTAACCAGAACCTACTGTCTGAGAGCAATTATCTCAGGACACAGGACACCATCCTAAACTCAGGGTCTCGACCTGAGGCCAGCTGGGGCCAGGTATCCTATTGGGAAAAATGGAGTCTGTCCAAATGCTGTGGCGGTGACTCGTTCCACGGGGCTTGTTGGAGGACCTCCCCACGCCCTCTGGCACTGGATGAGCAAGGTTCCTATCCATCTCTGCCCTCACCGTGAGCTTGCTTGCAAACCAGGGAGCCTTTCTCCAGGAGCTTGTGGGGAGCTCAAGGATTCTCTGTGCACGGATGTCGGTGCGGAGAGAGCGATCGTAAAGGACACCGTTCGGGAAGCCCCGGCTAGGAGCCAGGCCACTGTCTCGCTTATTCCCCCTCGTTGAAATTAATCTTTTGTATCCAAAGGAGGAAATGAACTCTCAGAGAGTATCAGTGACTTGCCGGGTCAGGAAGTGGCATGCTGGCTGTGAACCTGAGTGCCTGACACCAGCCTGAGCCACACCCACGCACGCAGCACGGGCCGGCTCCCGGAATGCCCTCTGCACTCAGGGCACCTGTGGCCGATCTCGGTCCTGCCTTCTGAGCCACGCGTCTCCTCTTTCTCCTGGAGCGCCCATCAGATAGGAATTCCCTCCCCAGACCGCCAGGGGGCCCAACACCTGAAGTGTATTACCTGTTCCCTCAGCACACACTTGTTGCTAATAAACACCGCCAGGCCCTCCGCACTGCAGCACCACCGTCACTCTGCAGAGGAACGCATGAAGTCCCTCTTCTGAAACCTAGTCTCCGGGAAACTCCCCCCAAACCCAAATCACCCCGTTCTTTCGGGGTGTCAGGTAGCCACGGGCTGGACTTTGAGGGAAGCGAAGATGTCAGCCTGATCTAGGGAGGAACTTGCGAAGATTCAGAGCCAAGCCCCCGCAGGGAGCTGTCACGGGCGGCGAGGGTCCCGTCAGCAGCCCTGGGCAAGCCAAGACTGATGTTCCCTGTGGGGAGGCAGGGGGCAGAGCTGCTCCAGGCGTGTGTGGTCCACACAGTGGGGCACCTGTGAAGTGTTCCCGGGCCTCGGGCCCACTTTCAATGTACGTGCAGCGTATGAAAGCGTCCAGTTGTCAGAACTGCTCCTCCAGGTAGGAAGGTGATTTTACGTGTTGAAGGGAAAAATTGGGTGTCTCATATCGTGTGCTTTGACATGTTTTCTTAGCGATTCTCTTTACTGACCAGGGTTAGAACTGTGGCAGAAAATACAAAGAGGTCCTCCCAGGGTGTGTTAGACGCAAGCCCCGTGTAGAAGTCACACGAGAGGGGTGTGGGATCCCGTGCCCTCTGGGTACTTTTCCAGGCTCTCGTCACCGAGGACTGAGTTTGGCAGGGGCCCCCAGAGAAGGAAAATGAGAAAGGGACAACTTTCTCTGCCATCCATACTCCTGAGGGGAATAGAGGGAGTGTGTCCTCTGCGTGTCCAATGCCCTGTGTCCTCTGGCGAGGCTTTCGTTTGGAGCTGAGAAACCGAAGCTCAAAATAACCTAAGCGGCTAAGACGCTCAGTGTGTGTGTGTGTGTGTGTGTGTGTGTGTGTGTGTGTGTGTGTGTGTGTGTGTGTGT
>NW_006786802.1:462370-482842 GCF_000442215.2 Lipotes vexillifer | reverse complement strand
TGTGTGTGTGTGTGTGTGTGTGTGTGTGTGTGTGTGTGTGTGTGTGTGTGTGTGTCTGTGTTTTCGGGGGCGGGCGGGGGGTACTCTGTGGTCCAGAGCCGAGGTCTCTGCACGTCCAGTCCAGTTGCCCACGCCAGCCCTCCGTGATGGGCACGGAGTCTCTTTGTCCAAGACAGACAAAGGAAGACAGAGCCAGAATAAAGTCAACAGCTTTTATTACGACTCGCATATTTCATAGAAAAAAGGAATGTAGCGTCAGGTCCGGTCGTATGAGAAACGGTCAAATGCAGGTTTGTCCTGGTCGCTCTGTTGACACCCGGGGCAGGCTCTCCGCGACATCAGGCACAGCAGCTGCACTTGTCCGAGGCCCCTTTGCAGACGCAGCCCTGGGCACACTTGGCGCAGCCCACGGGGCAGCAGGAGCAGCAGCCTGGGGAGGCAAGGGCAGCGTGCAGTCGGACCACGCGTTGTCCGGAGCCACCCTGCCCAACAGCAGGCCTGGCCCCAGCCGCCCTCAGGCCCAGACCCTGAGTTTACGATGCTGTCCTCTGTCCCGAGATAATTGCTCTCAGACGCTAGGTTCAGGTTGCCCGGCCCATCTGTGCCCAGGACGGGGCCCAGCGCCTTGCAGAGACAGGGAGCAGGGCCTCTGGGGACAAGAGAAAGCCAGCCCCCAGCACCACCAGTGATGTGAGCCAAGACCTCGGGATCAAAGTGGAGGCAGACCCCTCAGAGAGCAGCTCCCGCCGGGCACAGGGAAGCTCTGGGCTGCTTCGACAGGAAGGGGCTGCACCAGGCCCGAGAAGCCACACACGGCCACTGGCTCGTGTCCCTAAAGCGCTTCAGTCCCTGAGGGGATTCAGAAGCGTGACTCGGGAGGCAGGAGGACTAGTTCTAGTGACAGGTCTGAGGTTGTTTGTTGGTGACCCGTCTGGGCCTCAGTCTCCCTGTTCTCTAGTGCGCGCCTGGGTTCTCGGTCATGCCGAAGGTGCTTCCAGCTCTGATTGTGAATCCCTTCCTGGTGAGCGGGGTGCCGGGAAGTTTGGTCACTGTCCTGCTCCTGCCTGCCGAGCTCTGGGCTCCCTCCTCGCGCTCAGCCCAGACCCCGCATTCCCAGAGAAGGCCCCCGCACACTCACTCTTCTTGCAGGAGGTGCATCTGCAGGCTTTGCAGGTGCAGGAGCCAGCGCAGCTGCAGGAGCCGCCTGCCAGGAAGGGAAAGGCCAGCAGTGAGCAGGGAGAGGGGACGCAGGAGCTACGGCAGACGGTCAGCAAAGCCTCCCTGAGCCCTCCTCCTCTGTCGGGACCCAGCCCTGGGAGCTCGTGTGCACTCGGGCGGATAGAGAAGCCCCAGCTCCTCTCTTCTGGTCCGAGGAGAGTAGGGCCCCTCCTGACGGGACTCCACAGGGAAGGTCCCGGGCTCCAGACCCAGCCCAGGCTGACTGGGGCTGGGGGCCAGGGCCCATGGCCTGAACCCCAAAGAGGCAGAGTGTCCCCTCCTCCCATCAAGTCCTGGCAGCTCCGAGGCCTCCTCCACACACTGGGTCCCGGTCTCGCAACCCCCTGCCCTGCTGGGTGACCTCAAGAAGGACAGCGCGGAGCCTCCGTGCCCTCAGTGTTAACAGCGAGGCAAAGGGAGACTGACATGCCCAGGGGAGCCTGGCTACCAAGATAGGCCTGGACCCGTGACGGGAGTCCTCCTGAGCTCAAACTCAAAAGCCTCCCTTCTCGTCCTGTGCCCGGGAAGGGGGCATCCTAAGGCTCAAAGCCAGGGCTCCCTTACCAGTGGGGCAGGAGCACTTGGGGTCCATCTGGAGGAGAAGTGAGGCTCGAGGTCCAAAGCAAGGGGCGAAGCCGCTTCAGGGGTCCGGTGGGGGCCGTGTGGGAGCGAGGAGCCCGGGGGCTCAGTTATAGGCCGCGGAGGCGGCCCGGGCGCAGAGGCCCCGCCCCCGCCTTGCACCCGCCCCGCGGATCCGGCGCCCGCGCCGGCCGCAGCGCCCTGGGCCGGGCTGTGAGCAACACACGCGGGGCCGAGCGCACGATTCCACTTCGGTGGTGCCGGCTGGAGCGGCGGAGCCGGGTGCCGTGCGGTAAGCGGTGTCCCAGCCCCCTGGCCGCCCCTTCCCCATGTGCCCGACGGGAGCAGCCACCCTGTTGGCGGGTTGTGCAGGAATCCGGCTCCCGCGTCCTCCGGTCTTCCCCGCCCCAGGCCCCGCGCCGCCGGCCGCCGGTTTCCTGCAAGCCTGAGAACAGCCCCCGCCTCCCGCTCGTGTCCCTGGTTTGGCTGGAGCCGGGGAGCGGTGTCAGAGAGCGCAGGCGGATGTGACCCTCACCACCGTTTCGCCCACCCCACGTGTCCCCAGGCGTTGCCAGCCCCGGTCCCCAGCACGGTCCTTTGGAAGCATTTTTCCGGTACCGGCTCCTGTAACCGCAGCGCGGGGAACGTTGCCTTCAGCCGCGAGTCCTCACTTGTGTTTTCCTTTCCTGGAGGGATCCTGGCTCGTTTCTCCGGGGGCTTCTTTGCCTGAACTTTGCAGGGGCGACTCCCCCACTGTAGCCGGTCCACCCCACGCCAGGGTGGAGGTTCCCTAATCATGGGATGCGCCCCGGGGACGGCATCATTGTAGGGGGTAGGCAGACCTGGCGTTAAATAACGAAGCGAGACAAGTGGATAGCTAGCTCCCTTTGAGTAGTCCTGACGGTTACTCACCACGGAGTCCGCGGCAAGCCTCGTTAGTCGCTTTTGCTCTTTGAGCTGTCACACCAACCGGGAAGGGAGACAGTAGTCAGGAGCCCGTTTCCCAAAGGCCAAACTACCTCCAGTACAAGGAGGCTACTGAGGCAGGCACACAGTGCTGGGGAGTGGTGCCCTGCTTCTGTGTTTTTGTCGCCTCGCAGCTGCAAGAGAGAGTCAGTGAGAAAGCTCCCCTTTGGCCCAGAGCTGTGTCCTCAGCCCATCTCCACCATGTCCAGCTCAATCCTGGGGGCGACCAAGGTGACACAGTAGGAACGTATTTACGATTTGGCGGCGACCTTCTGACTCTCTCCTTCAGTAGCGTTCGAGAGGTTTCTTTTGGGGTAACGTATTTCAGAAAATCACTGAGAAGAAAACGGTAAGGAAATCCCGATGCAGGTGACAGCAGAAATGGCAGGATCCTTCTGTATCTGTGAGGAGGCCACCGGCTGTGTTCCTCACGGCTTTCTATCTGTAGTGTCAACGGCTCTTTGCGTGAAGGCGGGATAACCCTCTCAGGGGAACTGGTCCCACGCTCGCAGGGTTGATGAGGACGGCCCAGAGCACAGAGCTAAACACAGCATCCTTGCTCGCGTGTCTGGAAGGAGAAGAGTGTCTCCTAGGCTACTGATAACAAATAAATAAATAGATACATGAATGCGTGGGTGACATGATAGATTACGCGCCGAGTGCCCAGTATATTCTCACCACCTTTGCATGTATTCGATTCTTTAATCCCGAGAGCCAGACACTCTTATTTTGCCCTTTAGAGCAGAGGAGACTGGGGCACGGAGAGGTTATGTCACATGACTGTGTGTGACAGAGATGGGACTGGCCCTCCTGCAGGCTGACTGCAGCCCCCAGCCCAACCGGACACCACGTCATCCCATGAAGGGTGAGAACACTGAACACCTGGCCCAGGGGCAGCAGTGGGAAAGCCCTGAGCCGGCAGTCGGAACCCTCAGCGCAGCTCTGTGACCTCTCTGGGCTTCAGCCTCCCACGTCTGCAGCCAGGAGCACGGCTGGACTGTCTCTGAAGACCCCTGCAGCCCTGAAACAGGAGAGGCCGGATTCAGCCTCCAGTGATGTCATAACCGGCACCATGTGGCCGGGAGGTGAGACGGCTGCGGTGTAGGTTTAGTCCTCTGAGTATAGGCTGTGTGCCCTTGGGTAAGCTGCTTAAGCTCCCTGGAACTGGCACCATCCCTCCAGACCATGCAGGCTCCCCGAGCCTGTCCAAATGCTGTGGCGGTGACTCGTTCCACGGGGCTTGTTGGAGGACCTCCCCACGCCCTCTGGCACTGGATGAGCAAGGTTCCTATCCATCTCTGCCCTCACCGTGAGCTTGCTTGCAAACCAGGGAGCCTTTCTCCAGGAGCTTGTGGGGAGCTCAAGGATTCTCTGTGCACGGATGTCGGTGCGGAGAGAGCGATCGTAAAGGACACCGTTCGGGAAGCCCCGGCTAGGAGCCAGGCCACTGTCTCGCTTATTCCCCCTCGTTGAAATTAATCTTTTGTATCCAAAGGAGGAAATGAACTCTCAGAGAGTATCAGTGACTTGCCGGGTCAGGAAGTGGCATGCTGGCTGTGAACCTGAGTGCCTGACACCAGCCTGAGCCACACCCACGCACGCAGCACGGGCCGGCTCCCGGAATGCCCTCTGCACTCAGGGCACCTGTGGCCGATCTCGGTCCTGCCTTCTGAGCCACGCGTCTCCTCTTTCTCCTGGAGCGCCCATCAGATAGGAATTCCCTCCCCAGACCGCCAGGGGGCCCAACACCTGAAGTGTATTACCTGTTCCCTCAGCACACACTTGTTGCTAATAAACACCGCCAGGCCCTCCGCACTGCAGCACCACCGTCACTCTGCAGAGGAACGCATGAAGTCCCTCTTCTGAAACCTAGTCTCCGGGAAACTCCCCCCAAACCCAAATCACCCCGTTCTTTCGGGGTGTCAGGTAGCCACGGGCTGGACTTTGAGGGAAGCGAAGATGTCAGCCTGATCTAGGGAGGAACTTGCGAAGATTCAGAGCCAAGCCCCCGCAGGGAGCTGTCACGGGCGGCGAGGGTCCCGTCAGCAGCCCTGGGCAAGCCAAGACTGATGTTCCCTGTGGGGAGGCAGGGGGCAGAGCTGCTCCAGGCGTGTGTGGTCCACACAGTGGGGCACCTGTGAAGTGTTCCCGGGCCTCGGGCCCACTTTCAATGTACGTGCAGCGTATGAAAGCGTCCAGTTGTCAGAACTGCTCCTCCAGGTAGGAAGGTGATTTTACGTGTTGAAGGGAAAAATTGGGTGTCTCATATCGTGTGCTTTGACATGTTTTCTTAGCGATTCTCTTTACTGACCAGGGTTAGAACTGTGGCAGAAAATACAAAGAGGTCCTCCCAGGGTGTGTTAGACGCAAGCCCCGTGTAGAAGTCACACGAGAGGGGTGTGGGATCCCGTGCCCTCTGGGTACTTTTCCAGGCTCTCGTCACCGAGGACTGAGTTTGGCAGGGGCCCCCAGAGAAGGAAAATGAGAAAGGGACAACTTTCTCTGCCATCCATACTCCTGAGGGGAATAGAGGGAGTGTGTCCTCTGCGTGTCCAATGCCCTGTGTCCTCTGGCGAGGCTTTCGTTTGGAGCTGAGAAACCGAAGCTCAAAATAACCTAAGCGGCTAAGACGCTCTGTGTGTGTGTGTGTGTGTGTGTGTGTGTGTGTGTGTGTGTGTGTGTGTGTGTGTCTGTGTTTTCGGGGGCGGGCGGGGGGTACTCTGTGGTCCAGAGCCGAGGTCTCTGCACGTCCAGTCCAGTTGCCCACGCCAGCCCTCCGTGATGGGCACGGAGTCTCTTTGTCCAAGACAGACAAAGGAAGACAGAGCCAGAATAAAGTCAACAGCTTTTATTACGACTCGCATATTTCATAGAAAAAAGGAATGTAGCGTCAGGTCCGGTCGTATGAGAAACGGTCAAATGCAGGTTTGTCCTGGTCGCTCTGTTGACACCCGGGGCAGGCTCTCCGCGACATCAGGCACAGCAGCTGCACTTGTCCGAGGCCCCTTTGCAGACGCAGCCCTGGGCACACTTGGCGCAGCCCACGGGGCAGCAGGAGCAGCAGCCTGGGGAGGCAAGGGCAGCGTGCAGTCGGACCACGCGTTGTCCGGAGCCACCCTGCCCAACAGCAGGCCTGGCCCCAGCCGCCCTCAGGCCCAGACCCTGAGTTTACGATGCTGTCCTCTGTCCCGAGATAATTGCTCTCAGACGCTAGGTTCAGGTTGCCCGGCCCATCTGTGCCCAGGACGGGGCCCAGCGCCTTGCAGAGACAGGGAGCAGGGCCTCTGGGGACAAGAGAAAGCCAGCCCCCAGCACCACCAGTGATGTGAGCCAAGACCTCGGGATCAAAGTGGAGGCAGACCCCTCAGAGAGCAGCTCCCGCCGGGCACAGGGAAGCTCTGGGCTGCTTCGACAGGAAGGGGCTGCACCAGGCCCGAGAAGCCACACACGGTCACTGGCTTAAGGGGCTGCACCAGGCCCGAGAAGCCACACACGGCCACTGGCTCGTGTCCCTAAAGCGCTTCAGTCCCTGAGGGGATTCAGAAGCGTGACTCGGGAGGCAGGAGGACTAGTTCTAGTGACAGGTCTGAGGTTGTTTGTTGGTGACCCGTCTGGGCCTCAGTCTCCCTGTTCTCTAGTGCGCGCCTGGGTTCTCGGTCATGCCGAAGGTGCTTCCAGCTCTGATTGTGAATCCCTTCCTGGTGAGCGGGGTGCCGGGAAGTTTGGTCACTGTCCTGCTCCTGCCTGCCGAGCTCTGGGCTCCCTCCTCGCGCTCAGCCCAGACCCCGCATTCCCAGAGAAGGCCCCCGCACACTCACTCTTCTTGCAGGAGGTGCATCTGCAGGCTTTGCAGGTGCAGGAGCCAGCGCAGCTGCAGGAGCCGCCTGCCAGGAAGGGAAAGGCCAGCAGTGAGCAGGGAGAGGGGACGCAGGAGCTACGGCAGACGGTCAGCAAAGCCTCCCTGAGCCCTCCTCCTCTGTCGGGACCCAGCCCTGGGAGCTCGTGTGCACTCGGGCGGATAGAGAAGCCCCAGCTCCTCTCTTCTGGTCCGAGGAGAGTAGGGCCCCTCCTGACGGGACTCCACAGGGAAGGTCCCGGGCTCCAGACCCAGCCCAGGCTGACTGGGGCTGGGGGCCAGGGCCCATGGCCTGAACCCCAAAGAGGCAGAGTGTCCCCTCCTCCCATCAAGTCCTGGCAGCTCCGAGGCCTCCTCCACACACTGGGTCCCGGTCTCGCAACCCCCTGCCCTGCTGGATGACCTCAACAAAGACAACAGTCTTGAGCCTCTGTATCTGTATTCAAAACTACAGTCTGGAAATTTCTGGCGGTTTAGTTGTTAGCGGTCAGCGCTCTCACTTACTAGTGTCTGTGTTGAATCCCTGTTCAGGGAACTAAGCTTCGACAAGCCCAGTGGTACGGCCAAAAAAATAAAAAATAAAAAATTGAAAAAATTTTGTCGCTGCCTTCGCTGGGAAGAAAGCACTGGGTGAACCGCCGGTGTCCACTTGTGCTCAAATTTAAAAGTCTTCCTCATCTTACCCCAGGGACACTCTGTCCTGTGCCTGAGAAGTGGCCATCCAAGGCCCAGAGCCAGGGGTTCCTTACCAGTGGGGCAGGATCAGTTGGGGTCCATTTGGAGCCGAGGTGAGGCCGGGGGTCGAAAGCAAGCGGCCAAGAGGCACCTGAGCTGGTGGAAGGCCTGTCGAGCCTTGGAACCTGCTTGCAGTGTTTGTACCCAGAGGAGTTGGCCCGGCCGCAGAGGTCCCACCCCCTCCTTGCACCCGCCCCCACGGATCTGCGCCCGCGCCGCCCGCAGCGCCCGGGGCCGTGCTGTGAGCAACACTCGGGGCCGAGCGCACGATTTTCCCAGTGCACGTGGGTCTGCTGTGCGAATGGAGAGCCGAGTTTGGTGCCTGCTCCGCTGTAGGGACTGTTTGCCAGGAGGTACGCTGTGTTCTCTCCTCCCTGTCCGCCCCTCCCGAATTTCCCGAGGGCGGCAGCCCCCTTGTTCCCGGATTTTCCAGCAGCCCAGCCTCTGTGTCCTCGCTGTCTTCCCCACCCCCGGCCCCCACGCTGTTGTCTTCAGGTTTACTCTTTCCGGAGTCCGTGTGCAACCGTAGTCTTGTGCTCACGTCCCAGGCGTGGCTGGATCCTGGGAGTTGTGTGCAGAGACCGGTGGTGGATGTGACCTTCACCACCAATCCTCCGACTCCCTCTTCCCCCACCATTTCCTGTCCTGATCCCCACGATGGTCCTTAGGCAGCGTTTCTCTAACGTTTCTCCGTAAGAGCACCGCAGCCAACTCAGGCCTCTGCCTCCCATCCTTCCTTCTGTTCTCCACTACTGAATGGATAGATGGGCACATTTGTCCCTGTGCTCCTGGCCTAAACTTGCCAGGGGTTTTCCTGATCCTAGCCAGTCCACCCTGCTCCGGGATGGAGGTTCCCAAAGCATGAGATCCCACCCCATGGAAGGGATCATTGTAAGTGATGGGCAGACCTGGCATTAAATAACAAAGCATGAAAAGTGGTTATTTCGCTTTCAGTGTTCAGCAGTGGGAATAGCACTGAGCAGGCAGTCAGATCCCTCTGCACAGCTCTGTGACCTGTGTGCACTTCAGTCTCCCATCTCCGCAGCCAGAAGCACAATTAGACTGTCTCAAAGCACCCTTCCAGCTCTGAATAATGATAGGCAGGACTCAGCATTCAGTGACCTCATGATCAGCGACCTTTGGCAAGGAGGTAAGACAGCCTTGCTATAGGTTCAGACCTCTGAATGTGATCTGTGTGCCCTTAGGCAGGTTGCTTAAACTCTGGGTAGCTGGCACAATCATTCCAGCCCCTGCAGGTTCACTCTGTTACTGGTTCAATGTAGATCAAGTGATATGAAGGGTGGGCATTGATTTTATGTTTCTCCAAATGGTGTGGCAGCATCTTATCCTAGGGGGGCTATTGCAGGGCATCCACACTCCCCCTGCCAGTGGATCAGTAAATTTGCAATCAAACTTTAACCTCCAGCCCGGAGTAATGCTTGCAAACCATGAGCCTTTCCCCAAGAGCTTGTTGGAATTCAACAAGATTCTGCCCCAGTAAAGTCACTGTGAACAGAAGCATCATAATAGACACTGTTTATTAAGCCCTGGTGAGGAGCTAGGCCACTCTCAATACCACATAGGGATATAATCTCCTTTTCATAGGAAATGGAGACTTAGAGAGGTTGAGCGACTCATTTAGGATATGTGGCTGGTAAGTGCCACTGTGGTCTGTGAACCAAGACTGCCTGACACCAGCACCGATGCACCCAGCACAGGCTGGCTCCTGAAATCCCCTCTTCACACAGGACACCTGTGGGTAAGTGTGGTCCTGACACTTGGGCCGTGTGACTCGTCTTTCTCTTTGACTTTACCTCAAATAGCAAATCCCTCCAAAAGTTGTCAGGAGGACTAGCTATTGCCATTATGTACAAGTCACTCAGCGCCTCCCTCCTTCCTAATAAATACCACCACAACGTTGTAAATGCAGAATCTGACACTACCCTGCACAGGCAGACATGAAGTCCTTCACCTGGAACCAATTTCCAGGTACTCTGCCTCTTGTTGGGAAATGGCTGGGCATTACGTGCAAATTCCTAGTCAGTTTGCTGGTTTCAAGTAGCCAAGGGCTGGATTTTGAAGGCAGAGCTCAGCCTGACCTAAAGGAACTTCCAAAGATTCAGAGCCAACTTACCGCAGGGAGCTCTCAGGGGTAGCAGGTGTCCTGTCACTGGCACTGGGCCAGCCAAGACAGATGTTCCCTGTGGGGATGAGAAGAGCTACTCCAGGTGTGGGTGGTCCACACAGTGGGGTGTTTGAAAGTGTTTTCAGCGTTCAACATACTCCTTTGATGAACACATGTGGTTTTTTTAAATAATTGAAATTTAGCTGATTTACAGTACTGTGTTAGTTTCAGGTGAACAAACATGTTTTTACCTTTTAAATTTTTCCTGTATTACTCTGTTCTTCATATATTTATTCAAATGTATTGAATCAAAAATTGGGTTTTGTATTTTCTGTCCTTTTCAGTTTTTCTTAGTAGTTCACTTAATTTTATTTTACCAAAGTTTAGGTTTGTGAAGTTAGAAAATAAAAACCACAGCTAGGAAATTCACACATCTTTCAGTGCAGGGAGTTTGAGACTTCCAGGTAGGGATTCAGGTAACTGGAGATGTGATTCCAACTTCTTTAGAGTCTGTCAAGCCTAAAATCTATGAGGAAGTGAAGTTAGCCAGGGAAATCAGAGGATGGGAAATGAGGCATTGAGAAGTCACCAACCCTTGCCATGCCACCAACCCTTGACATGAGAATGGAGGGGACCTTGTATCTGCTCGACATCCTTAGAGCATCTGGTCTAATGCTCTTCCACTTTACGGAAGATGAACCCAGTGAGGGAGTGTGTCTTGTCTTAGGCACTCAGTTTGTTAGGGACTCACATTTTGTTCCAGTACTCAAGTCTCTGCACTTCTCATCCAGTCTCCTACACCAGCCCTGGATGGCACAAAAGCCCTTATTCCCAATGCACAGAAAAGCAAGCCGAGTCGGAATAGTGTCAACAACTTTTATTACCACTTACATATTTCATAGGAAAGGGAATGTAGCAATCAAGTCAGAGTGGTATAAAAACGCAGGTCGGCCCGTGTTCCTCTGTTGACACCCAGGGCAGGCTGCCAGAATAAAGTCAACAGCTTTTATTACGACTCGCATATTTCATAGAAAAAAGGAATGTAGCGTCAGGTCCGGTCGTATGAGAAACGGTCAAATGCAGGTTTGTCCTGGTCGCTCTGTTGACCCCCGGGGCAGGCTCTCCGCGACATCAGGCACAGCAGCTGCACTTGTCCGAGGCCCCTTTGCAGACGCAGCCCTGGGCACACTTGGCGCAGCCCACAGGGCAGCAGGAGCAGCAGCCTGGGGAGAGAGGGGCGAAAGCAGATATCAGCGATGACTTTCCCAGGCTCCTCCTTGCCCAACAGCAGCCCTGCCACAAGCCCTCAGATCCAAAGGACCCCGAGTACAGAAAAACATGCTCTGTTCCAAGACAGTTGGGAGGACCTTGGGGTTTGGATTCCACTAGGAAATGGCTGCCCTGCCCCATCTAAGCCCAGGACAGGCAGAAAGTCAGAAGCAGCAGTGACAGGTGCCGAAGGGCAAAGGAAGACCAGCACCCCCACCAGAGCCATACACTCAGAGCCTGCTCTGGGTTCCCTCCCTCACCCTAGCTGCAGCCCCCAGGATCCCAGAGAAAGCCCTACACTCACTCTTCTTGCAGGAGGTACATCTGCAGGCTTTGCAGGTGCAGGAGCCAGCGCAGTTGCAGGAGCCGCCTGCCAGGAAGGGAAAGGCCAGCAGTGAGCAGGGATGGGGATGCAGGAGGTACAGCAGATGGTCAGCAATGCCTCCCTGCAACCTCTTCCTGGGTGCAGGGCCCAGTGCTAGGGACTCCTGTCCAGCATAGAACAGACAGAAATCTCACCCCTCCTCTGCCCTTCTATGCAAAGGGCTGTGTACTGCCTTGTATTTACCCCACAGGTATGGTCCCAGGCTCCAGAGCCCATTCAGGATGCCTGGGTCTGGATGCCAGGACCTTCTGTCTGAGCACATAAGAGGCAATGTCCCCTCGCACCCGGCACAGGGAATGCAGAGGCCTGGACAGACCACCGCGGCCGACCCAGAAGCCCCCTGACACCTGGATGATGTGGCACAGAACAGCCTTGAGCCTCAGGCCTCTCGCCTCTGAAATGGAAGCCCCAGTTGGATGGAAACGCTCTAATGGGGGATGAAGGCGCTTGTCCAGGGAGAAAGCACGTTCCGGGTTAACTACAGAAGCCTACTTCAGCTCAAGCTCAAAATATTCCTGCCTCCTCCAAACCCAGGGATGCTTCCTGGTATTGGGGAAGGGGCATCCAAAGTTCCAGAGCCAGGGGTTCCTCACCAGTGGAGCAGGAGCAGTTGGGGTCCATTTGGAGGCGAGGTGAGGCCAGGGGTCCAGAGCAAGCGGCGAAGAAGAGGGCCTTGGGCCGATTGGGGGCGTGTTGGAACCTAGCAGCTGGAGGGTTCAGTTTATACCCAGAGGAGGCGGTCCGGGCGCAGAGGCCCCGCCCCCGCCTTGCACGCGGCGCGCAGATCTGCGCCTGTGCAGCCGGCCTCGCCCGTTCTGGCTGTGCGCAGCCGGCCGGGCTGAGCGCAGGGTTCCGTGAGCAAGGATTGGGACGGTGTGCAGCGCTGCGGCCGCCCCTTTGGCGCTAGGACTCGCGGAGGGACGGTGTGCCGGGCGGCTCTCGGTTTCCCAGCTTCCCTGCCCGCCCCTTCCCAATTTTCCCAAGGTAGGCAGTCACCTTTGTTCCGGGATCTTCCAGGAACCCATTCCCCCCCGCCCTCTTTGCCACCCCAGGCCCCATTGCGTTGGTGCTAAAGTTCGTGTTTCCGGAGCCCGTGTGCGCCGCCCCCGGCCCTCCTCCCCCTCCCGCCCCCCGCCCCGGCCTGTGCTCACGTCCCTGGCTTGAAGGGGGCGGTGGAAAGAGCCCAGGGAGTTTTGTGCAGCGTCCCAGCGGTGGATGTGACGTTTGCCTCCCAGTACTTTTCCTTTCCCTGTGCCCAGAGGGACTTAGGCCCTGTTTTTCTGTCTCAGTTTCAAGGTGGACGCTGGCCTCTGTCTGCTCCATCCTTCCTCCACTCTTTAAGTTTGAAAGGATGTATGGGCACATATGTCTGGATCCTTCGCACAAAACTATCCAGAGACTCTCCACAGCCTAGCCAGCCCACCTCACTCCAGGGAGTTGTTCAGAAAGTGGGATGTCTCCAGGGGAGGGATCATTTTAGGTGATAGGCAGATCTAGTATCTGCATATCAAGAAAAATAATTGTTTCCCTTTCAATATTACTGACCATTAGACAGCATTGTGTGTGTGTCCCACCTGGTTAATTGTTTATCTTGCAACCCTCACAAAGACTCAAAAAGAGGAATACTGTTATTTATGAGCCCATTTGGCTGGTGGGAAAGGTAAGTCACAAGGATGTTAAATAACTTGCCCAGGGTCACAGAGTTGGCAAGCAGTGCCACCGGATCTGAATCCAGTCAGCTTCCCAAGGGAAGGAGTTCAAAGATAAAGTTTTCCTTTGGCCCAAAGTTTTCCTTTGATGTATCTTCAGCATCAGTGTACTGCTTGCAATCTTTCAAACAGAGATAAGCCTCAAGCTTATCAACTCTCCACGGGCCCATATCATGATTTTGTTTTCAAGGACCTAGATTGCCTTTTCCTTCTGCAAGACATCATACTGGTCCAGTACACTGATGATATTATGCTGCTCGGAGCTAGTTGCAAAAAGTAGCAACTACTCTAGGCTTATTGGTTAAGACTCTGCAATGGCTGTAAAAAAGCCTATGGAATAGAGAAGATGCCCTTAGGGCATCTCTTAGTACTACCCTGCTCTGTGATCAAAGTCAGTGAAAAACTACTGTAACAACCCAATCAAGGCAGGACTGATAAAGGCTCAGACCCTTCAAAAATGAAGGTTTGGGGGCTTCCCTGGTGGCGCAGTGCTTGAGAGTCCGCCTGCCGATGCAGGAGACGCGGGTTCGTGCCCCGTTTCGGGAAGATCCCACATGCCGCGGAGCGGCTGGGCCCGTGAGCCATGGCCACTGAGCCTGCGCGTCCGGAGCCTGTGCTCCGCAAATGGGAGAGGCCACAACAGTGAGAGGCCCGCATAACGCAAGGAAAAAAAAAACAAAAAAACAAAACAAACAAAAAAAAACAAAAAGGTATCATGTAGGACTAAGTAGAATTTGACAAAAAAAAAAAAAAAAAAAAAAAAAAAAAAAAAATGAAGGTTTGGGTCACGCCAGCATCAGTAAAGAACCATGACCAACTGAGGTGCTTGCAGGGAGCAAAGGGAATACAGAATAGGTAGTGTAAGAAGATGTTTATAAATGTCAGCTATAACCACATGACCAGTTCCAGAAACAGAAATGACAACTGTAATTGTTAGGAGTGCTTCTTTATTTTGTTATAAATATGTTTATATATATACGGCAAATGTCTGTTTTCTTCCCTCTCTTATCCCCTTCTCATATAACATAGAATGCATTGACTTTACATTGTAGTGTTTATGTATTGTTAACATCACAGTATTTGTTACGTGATATCAAGTACAAAAGTGACCATCACCCAAAGACTTTGCGTCCTCCTTTGGGGACAGTGTTATACATTCTCAGTTGTAGGTAGGAGAGTTGTGTCATGTTAGGCAGAAGTATGACCTTGTTATTGTCTTTGTTGGGAGATTAAGTGCGGTTTACGAAGTTGTGTGGGTGCTAGTTTGATAAGTGGTGGTCTATAACGGTTAGTTTTATGTACCCACGTGTTTTAGGCTGTCATGCCCAATCCTTGGTCACACGCTAGCCTGATGTTGCTGTGAAGGTATTTTTCAGATGTGATTAACATTTAAATCAGTAGACTTTGAGAAAAGCAGCTTACCCTTCATAATGTGGAAGGCCTCATCCAGTCAGTGAAGGCCTTAGAGAAAAACTGAGGTCTCTTGAAGAGGAGGGAATTGGGCCTCCAGACGGCCTTTAGACTCAGGATTGCAACCAACGTCAACTCCTACTGGAATTTCCAGGCTGCTGGCTGGCCCTATAAATTTCAGTCGTGCCAGCTTCCACAGTTGCATGAGCCAATTTCTTAAAATAAATCTCTCACTCTCTTTATCTATCTCTCTATCTACCTACCTACCTACATCCTGCTGGTTCTGTTTCTCTGGAGAATGCTAATACAAATATATTTTAAAACATATAAATCATTAAAGGAAAAATGTTAAGTAAAATACTGGTGCAAGTGGTAGCAAAGGGCACAGAGTGCTGTGCTCAGGGTTATAAATCCCCCAGTGCTGT
Organism: Lipotes vexillifer; assembly: GCF_000442215.2. Taxonomy (NCBI): domain Eukaryota; kingdom Metazoa; phylum Chordata; class Mammalia; order Artiodactyla; family Lipotidae; genus Lipotes; species Lipotes vexillifer. The sequence continues at coordinate 468,165 of NW_006786802.1, read as the reverse complement.
TCAGTTGATGAGGACAACATAGGACACACAGCTAGGCACACCACCACTGCTTCTGTGTCTAGAGGTAAATAAATAACCCCTATGTTAATAATAATAATAAATGGCTAACATTGTAGACCACTCACCACGTGCCAAGCACCACACTAAGTTCTTTACGTGTCCTAGTTCTTTAGTCTTCTGAATCATATGCTTTTATTTTGCCCCTTTAAAAGTGGAGGAGACCGGGCTTCCCTGGTGGCGCAGTGGTTGAGGGTCCGCCTGCCGGTGCAGGGGACGCGGGTTCGTGCCCCGGTCCAGGAGGATCCCACATGCCACGGAGCGGCTGGGCCCGTGAGCCGTGGCCGCTGAGCCTGCGCGTCCGGAGCCTGTGCTCCGCGGCGGGAGAGGCCACAGCAGTGAGAGGCCCACGTACCACAAAACAGAACAAAACAAAACAAAACAAAAAAATGGAAGAGACTGAGCCACAGAGAGATTATGTCCTGTGGCTATAAGTGACACAGGTGAGACTGGCACTCATGCAAGCGGACTGCAGCATCATGCCCTCACCCACAATCTTACACCAGGACTTCATATGACAGATGAGGATGTTGAAAGCTGGCACTGAGGCAGCAATGGGGAGAGCACTGAGCTGGCAGTCTGTCGTTCTGTGACCTCTCTGGAATTCAGTTTTCCATGTGTCAAGCCAGGAGCACAATCTGTCCATTTCGAGAGGTCCTTCTAACTCTGAATAGTGAGAGGCAGGATTTAGCATTCAGTGACATCATTATCTGCCAGCTGTGGCCAGGGGGTGAGGTCAGCTGTAGTGTAGGTTCAGACCTCTGACCTCTGAGCTGTGTGACCTTGGGCAGGTTGCTTAACCTCTCTGGAATCAGCACAATCACTCCAGCCCCTGCACATTCACTCTCTCACTGGTTCCTGTGCAGATCAAACGACATGAAGCATGGGAATGGCTTCTGAGTCTGTCCAAATGCTGTGGCAGCATCTTGTCCTGGGGGTCTCTTTGGAGGTCATCCATACTCCCTTTGGCACCAGATCAGCAAATTTCCAATCCCATCCTTAACCTCCAACCCAGAATAATGCTTCTAAACCAATGAGCTTTTCCCCAAGAGCTTGTTGGGAGCTAAAAGGATTCTCTCTTCATGAATGTCAGTGTGGACATAATGATCATAATGGCCACTGTTTATTAAGCCAGGACACTATCATTTAATCCCCACATAGAGATATAATCTCTTTTTCACAAATGGGAAAATAGACTCAGATGTTGAGTAACATGCCCAGGCCATACCACCTGTGGCAAAACAGGCTGTGAACTGAGATGCCCATGCACTCAGCACAGGCTGGTTTCTGAAACCCCCTCTTCACACAGGGCACCTGTGGACAAGCATGGTCTTGACTCTTGGGCCACGTGACTTGTCTTTCTCTTTTATTTTACATCAAATAGCCATTCCCTCCACAAGTAGCCAGGGGGACTAACTGCTGCCATTAATCACAAGTCACAGGGCACCTCACTCCTGCCTGCCTAATAAACACCACCACACCCTCCAAACTGCAGAATCTGCCATCACCCAGCATGGGCAGACATGAAATAGTCCATCTGGAACCAATTCTCAGGCACACGCCCTCTTCATGGGAAATGACTGTGTAATTCCCTCCACACCCCTAGTTATTTTGCGGCTTTCAAGTAGCCGAGGGCTGGATTTTGGAAGGACAGATTGCAACGGTGCTCAATGGACACCTTCGATGAACATGTGTGTGACGTTTTTAAATCTCTGATTTTGTTTGTTTTTCATATATTGATTGAAATTACATGTGTGGAATCTAAAAACATGTATTGTTCTGTGGCATTTTTATAATTTTTTTTGTTTTTACCAAGGTTTAGGTCTGCAATGGATGGGAAATGAAATCTGTTCCTTCACCACAGGGACCTTTTAGACGCCCCATTTAGATTCAAGCAGGTGAGGGAGTTTTCCACCCCTTTAGTCACTTTCAAGACTAAAATCCAGCGAGGAACTGAAGTTGAACAGGGAAACCATGGAGAATGAGAACTCTGGATTGAGAAGTTTCTGTGCCACCAACCCTTGACTTGAAAACAGAGGGGACCCTGTATGTGCCCAGTGTCCTTATAGCATCTGGCCTAAGGCTCTTCCATTTTACAAAAGATGAAGCCCAGTGGGGTAATGTGGCTTGAACAAGGCACTGGGTTTGTTAAGGGCTAACATTTTGGTCCAGAAACCAAGTCTCTACTTCTAGTCCAGTCCCTCACCCCAGCTCTGGTCAAGTTAAGGAAAACAGCCAGAATAAAGCCAACCACTTTTATTATCATTCTTGTATTTTATAGGACAAAAAATAAAAAAGAGGAATGTAGGTTTGTCCTGGTTGCTCTATTTACACCCGGGGCAGGCTCTCCGCGACATCAGGCACAGCAGCTGCATTTGTCTGAGGTCCCTTTGCAGATGCAGCCCTGGGCACACTTGGCGCAGCCCGGAGGGCAGCAGGAGCAGCAGCCTGGGGAAGGGAGGAGGCGGCAGAGATGAGCGCTTGGAACAAAGGATTAATAAGGCTTCCCGTCCTCTCCAGTGGAGGCGCCACCGTCCCTAGGGAAGGGGCACCTACTGCCCTATTTAAATTCCCTCTGTGGTGTACAGGGCTGGAGGCGTGGGGGCGGGCCTGGCGGGGGGTTGGGCGCGTTAGGGGTAGATGTAGAGAAAATTCCACTTACTCTTCTTGCAGGAGGTGCATTTGCACTCCTTGCATTTGCAGGAGCCGGCACACTTGCAGGATCCGCCTGCAAAGAGAACGGCCGACATAAAAACGGTTCCCGGAGACTCGAACGCGGGCATGGGTGCTAGAAGCCCGAGTTTGAGTCCCAGTTCCACAACCAACTCATGGGAACCTGGGCAAGCCACGAACTCTGATCTCCTTATCGGTCAAACGGGATCTCCTAGTTTAACTTAGAATAGAGGCGGGTACACCAAAACGCTTTCGAAAGGGGCAATTTGTGCCCGGAAAGTGAGTGATGAGTCAGAAATTGCTTCTCTAGTTCTGCAATTGACACCCATCCCCGAACCAGATCTCCTTACCCGGGGTGCAGGAGCAGTTGGGGTCCATGGCGAGAGGAAGCGGAGGCTGGGGTCCGGAGACTGCGGCACGAAAGATCGCAAGGAAGTCGAGGGGGCGTGCTGGAGCGGAGGGCGCCGTGGTCTGCCTTTATAGCGGGACGGAGCCGGGGCGAGTGCAAAAGCCCTCCAGGGCGGGCGCCGCCTGCACACGCCCCGCGCTGAGTCACTGGCGGCCCGCGCGACGCCCCGAGCTGTGCACACGGGCCACCCGGCACCAGTTCTCAGTAGCCGCCCTAGGTGTGCCTCGGCGAGGGAGGGCCGGGTGCAGAGCGCGGACCCCGCATGCAGGGCTGTGCTGGTCTGTGCACGGAGCGCTCTGACCCCTGCCCTTCGCTGTGTGCGCAGTTCCCGCCACCGCCTTGCCCCTCCCCCAGCACGCCCCACCCCAACCCTCCCCACCGCGTCCTGTGCCCTGTGCTTGAACGTGAGTAGTTAAGAGAATGGGTCTTGCGGATCCTGCCCCGGGGGAAAACCGGTGGGAAGTCAGGACAGATCAAAAAAAAAAAAACTCTTTGCACCCGTCAAGGCTTAAAAATTGTGTAGCATCATATTAAACCCGTGGGCTGGTTATTGATGACATACTGTATATCCAGTGCTTTAGCATGCGATAGGGAAGGCGCAAGCGTGTTATGTGCGAGCTCTCATTTAATCCTCTAACAACCCTGTGAGGTCAGGACTAGTCATCATTCCCATTTTAGAGTATGGAGGCCCAGAGAGGTTAAGTAACTTGCCCAAGGTCACAGAGCTAGTGAGTGGCAGAGCCTGGTTCAAATCAGTGGGCCCAGCAGATGCTGAAGTCACTCTAAGGGTAGACGTCACCAACAGGGGAGAATAAGGACCAAGAAGCCACAAGCCTTGTACTCAGGAAACTCCTCGTGATTGGGGCAGCCTCATGGGTGCATGGGGAAAAGTAATACCAGGATCATGGCTAGGATGGAGGCAGGGGGAACAGAGGGGAGACCCAGTCCAGCCTGGGAGGAGGTGGGCCAGTCAGGTGGGCCATTGCCTTGGGCCTGAGGGGGAGAAAGTCTTCACCAGGCAGGGGAAGAGGAAGGAGTCGTATTCCAGCCCATGGAGGAAGCAGCTGGATGGAAAGTTGGCATTCCCATGGAACATTTGGAAGGGAAAACCTCACAAGAGCTTTCTTCCCCAGTGGATGCAGAGGGGACGGGTAGAAGTGTGGTCCACATTCCTTTCTGGGGAGGTACATCCTGCTTCCCTGCTGGCACATGTCTGGCTGCTGTGAAATGGATCTTAGATCGTTATCCTGGGATTGCCCAGAGTGTGTCATCAGATGAGCAGGTTACTGGAAGGTTGGTGGCAGGTTTAGGGAATGCTGGTTGCTGCAGTGGGGAGTTTAGTGAGGAGGTGGGCGGAGGACAGGCTGTCCTCGCAGCATTTACTGTAAAGTCCTGTGGAAATGCCTTCACAGCTCAGCTCAGACGTCACTTTTTCCTGGGAGCCCATTCTGACCCCTGTGCTAGGTCAGGATACCTGTGGAATGTGCTGGTAAACAGCTTGTCCTTTTCCTTCCTGGCACTTCCCATGTCTGTAATACATAGGAAAGTGTGTGATTCTGCGACCTTTGTCCCTCCACAGCTACCTGCCACTGAAAACACCAAGAGCGCTCACTGCCCCTGAAATGTGCTTCCAGCCCTCGGCCCAGGGCCAAGTTTACAGTTGGCGCTTAATAAATATTTGTCAAATCAATTAATAGGGGTAAATCCCCTGATGTGTCCTCCCTTCCCAGCCCTGCCTCCTGGCATTAGGGCCGATTACAAAATGAAAGTAAAAAACTTGTTTTTCACCACTCTGGGACCTGTGTGGTCACTCAGAAACTCCAAGCAGGGCAGGAGAGTTGAACTGTCAGAAGGACTAAATTCTAATGGTCACTCTGCCACTCACTTGCTGAGTGACCTTGGGGCTGTTATGGGCCAGGGCTCCCCTGAGCATCAGTTTACTCATTTGTCAAATGATCAGATTGTACTAGAATTTGAGGGTCACATGCAAACATGCTCTGATGTTAGAGCCAAGGTCTCAGAAATCTCACTGTGTCTGGCAGCCCCATGGACCGAGAGCATGGGAGGGCTGCTCTTTGGATGGTGGGCAGATTTTGCTGTTGTTGTTGTTGTTAATACACACCCACATTGTATGCAAAATTCCTGGTTTCTTATAAATCAGATGGTCACTTGTCCACTCAGGGGAAACAATCCAACTCAATGAGGAGACAGTAACGCTTATTTTTGCCCTGTAAAGTATTGAATCAAGCCCTGGGTTTGGGCCATCTGTGTTGGCAGTAAAATTTGTTTTCAGGTCTAAGTTGTCTCCCTTAAGTCATTTTGACTCTGAGAGGAGAGGGAGGACCAATCGGCAAAGGTGAAGGGCAGCCCAGGCCCAGTTTTGCTTATCTCTGTACCCCTGTAAGCCTTGTGGGACAGAGGTGGAGAGTGAGGCCTTTAATGCCTGCAGTCCTCATGTGGTAGGAAGTGAGGAAAATGAAGGCAAGCAGCCTAAGATGAGGAAAAACACCCCTCTGCAAATTTGGTGTGAGTTATCAGTATGAGGCAATGATGTGGCCCTAGTCTGCATTAATAGAAGTATGCCATCCAGAATGAGGGAGGTGATTTTTCGTCTTTTTAACTGCTAATGTGGATTTTTTTTTTTTTTTTTTTTTTT
>NW_006786802.1:419030-461889 GCF_000442215.2 Lipotes vexillifer | reverse complement strand
TTCCGTTGCGGAGCACAGGCTCCGGACGTGCAGGCTCAGCGGCCGTGGCTCACAGGCCCAGCCGCTCCGCGGCATGTGGGATCCTCCCAGACCCGGGCACGAACCCGTGTCCCCTGCATCGGCAGGCGGACTCCCAACCACTGCGCCACCAGGGAAGCCCAAATGTGGGTATTTTTAGTTCTGCTGCTGAGTCGTCCATTCATCCTTACCCTGTGACAGTGCCCTTAGGTTTCCTTTGTAGAATCACTCTTGCCTACTCCTAATCCACGTGGACTAAGGTGGGTGGAGGGAGTTGGCCCCATTCGTGGGCTCCCAGGAGATTCCATCTTCCTGGACATAGTGATTGGCTCTGATTGGGTCACCTAGCCATGAGCCAGAGAGAATCAATGGAACTCCTCCTGGAAATGCTAGGAGAATGACAGATACTCTTTCCATCTAGACTTCAACCTGAAAGGGTGTGAAGCTGAGTTTCTAGAGCCTTTGTCTCCATGAGAAAGAGCCTGAGAATAAATTTATCGTAAAGGAAATGGAGCCTGACAATATCATTGGAACACCTGGATCCAGCCAAGCCTGAAGCCACCGTGAGTCCAAAATTTCCTTTTTTGTTTAAATCATTCTGGATAGATTCTTAACTGGCACAGCTGGGCAGACCACCCTGAGGGCTGTGTTCATTATTGGGCTTCAACAGTCCAGAAGACAGTTGATCGCAATAGTCCTAAGACTCAAAACCCCATCATGTGAGCAACAACTGAGAGGGGTGGGCAGGTTCAATCTGCAAGAAAACAGTTACCTTCGGATATGTGGACAGTGGTTGCTCCTGTAGCCGTGCAACAAATCACCCAAAACTGCAGTTTAAACAACAACCAGTTTATTGTCGCTCCTGGTTTTGTGGGTCAAGAATTTGAGAAGCACTCATTTGGGTGATTCTTTTGTTTCATGTATCACTGTCTGAGGTCACTTGGTGGCATTCAGTTGGTGGATGGGCTGGTCTGGAGGATCTAAGACAGCTTCACTCACGTGTCTGGCACCCTAGCAGGCGTGGCTGGAGGGCTGAGCTCAGCTGGAACTAAAGACCAGAGCTCCCTCCTGTGGCCTCTTCAGCATGGTGGCCTCAGGGCAATTAGATTCCTTACATTTGACTCAGGGCGCCAAGGGTGAGAGTCCCAAGAGACAGGAATGGTAGCTGTGTCTCTTAAGCCCTGGGCCCTGAAACTAGCACAGGTCACTTTCACCACTTTTGATTGGTCAAGAAGCCACAGAGCCTGCCCAGATTCGAGGGGAAAGGATGAAGACCCCAGGTCTTGATGGAAGGAGTCAACATGTTTGCAATTATCTCTCATCTGCCATAGTAGTCATGGGGCATAATATTGAGCACGTACTATGCATCAGGACATTCTGAGTTTACTTCGCTTAGACCTTGGCACAGTCCTACAAGGCAGATGCTGTTAGTATCTCAGTTTTACAGATGAGGCACTGAAGAGCTACATGGCCTGTTCAGAGTCACACAGCTGTAAGCGGCAGTGTGGGAATTTGAACCCAGGACTTTCTGATGCCACACCTACATGTTTATGCCATGCTGAAAAGAAGAGAATAGACTTGTGCTCTGTGGTCCCAAGGGCAGTAGTACCAGGAATAAAGATTCTGCTCTGGGTGGGAAAGGCCTTTCTTGCAATTAGAGCTGGTGACGACTGGAAGGGACCGCCTTGGGAGATAGTTTCCTGTCACCATGGCAATAGGAACAGAGGCTGCTGGATTCTGGCATTAGATGGTGGGATAGAAAGAATAGATATATTTATTGTGAGAAGATCATCAACATCGTGGAGGTGATGAACTAGCCTACCTCTACAAGATCTCCTTCCAAATCACCGACGCCCTGAGCACCTCTATCACCACCATCATGCACACGCTCATCAAAGACACCCTTGCCCATATATACAGACACACACACACACACACACACACACACACACACATAAATTTCCCTTTTAATGTGATTAGCATTATACTATACATATACCTTGGGGTTTTTTCCCCACTGAATGGTAAGATGTGGTGGTCTTTCCATTGCAGACGTGTTTTTATCAGATGTTCATTATGACCATGTTTATACTTCTCTCCTGAAGGATATTTAGCTCGTTTTGAGGCTTCTGCTGATACCAACGATGGGACAGTGAACTTCCTGGGTTGAAGGTATGTACGTTTTAAATTTGAGTAACTACCGTTAAAATACCCTCCAAATTTCTCTTCAAGACCCTGCTTTCAATTCTCTTGGGTATGTACCCAGAAGTGGAATTGCTGGGTCATCCTCTCTGTCCAACTGATCTATCTATTTTTGGAGGAACCACCATTTTACATTTCCTCCAGTAGTGCACAAAGGTTCCAATTTCTCCACATCCTTGCCAACACTTATTTTGTTTTTTTGTTATTTTTGTCTTCCTGATACTGGTCATGTGCTACGGTCTGAATATTTGTGTCCTTTGGGGCCTTTGAGAGGTGCTTAGGTCATGGGGGTAGAGCTCTCATGAATAGGATTAGTGCTTTTATAAAAGAAACCCCACAGAGCCCCTAGTCCTTTCCACCATGTGAGGATGCAGTGAGAAGTCTCTGACCCAGAAAAGGGGCTTCACCCAAACATGCTGGCACCCTAAACTCAGACTTCTAGTCTCTCAAACTGTGAGGAATAAATTTCTGTTGTTTATAAGCCACCCAATCTGTGGTATTTTGTTACAGCAGCCCAAAGGGACAGACACTATCCTAATGGGTGTGAGGTAATTTAGCTTTGATTTGATGCTTTTTGTAACACAAGGCAAGCCGGAAACAAACAGAGAAGACAAGCGTGGTTAGGTTTAAGAGCCTAGACTTTAGTCAGACAGCCTGGGTTCAAATCCTGGCTCTACCACATTCTAGCTTTGTTGCCTGTTAAGCACAAGACAGCAGGCTCAAACTGGAGTTGCTTATGCTAAGCCCCATGTCAGCAGGGACTTCGGCTCTTCCAGAAATCTTTAACCAATCAGGAATCACCTGATCAGCACTAGTTATGTAATCTGCCTGAGTGGCCCCTGCCATCCCTTGAAGGAAAGTAACTGCAATAACCAATCTGCTTTTTTGCCTGTTATGACTTCCTTGTTCCCTTCTAGCTATAAAAGTCTTTTGTTTTGTGCAGCTCCTCCTGATCTCCTTTCTATCTGCTACATTGGATGCTGCCCGATTTGAATGTTTGCCCAAATCAACTCTTAAAAATTTTAATATGCCTCAGTTTATCTTTTAGTAGACTGCATGCAGATTATCTAAGCCCTATTGCCCCATCTGTAAAATGGGTTTAATAATCATACCATTCTTCTAGAGTTGTAAGGATCAAGTAAGATAATGTACTTAAGAGAACTTTGTACAAGATAATCTCACATTTATCAATCTTTTTGGTGTCTTAGTTAAAAGAGGTGTCTCCACCCCAAAGTAATAAGCATTCTCCTATTTTCCTCTTCCAAATTCTCTTACAGCTTTGATCTTACTCCTGGGTGTTTAAATCAATTGGAAATTATTTTTTATCTGATATGCAAAGGGGTAGCCCATTGTTTCAGCACTTTTCACTAACTAGTGTATCCTTTCACTGCTGATTTCATGTCTCTTACTTGCAGCTGCACTGGGGTCTATTTTTGAACTATCCTCTCTGTCCAACTGATCTATTCCTGAGCCGACACCACTTCCTAGAGCTTTAGGACAAGTACTGGGATGCAGTTAGAACAAGCCTTTTTTTGTTGTTCCTTTCCAAAACTGGCTTGGCTTTTCTGGCACTGTGTTTCGAAACTCAGCCTGTTAGGTTAAAAAAACAAAATCCTGGTGGGCTTTTGAATGGACTGTCCTGATAAAGTAACTTGGAGGAAAACTGACATGTTTGCAGCACTGTGTTCTCTTAACTGGGAAACTTTTCTCTGCCAGAATTCTGTTTTTCTTTTCCATTCAAGCCAGGTAGATCTGTGTGTTCCCTTTTATCAAGGACTGCACCGTGCATTAAAGCACTCATTATCCTACGTCCCCTTGAAGAGGGAAGGAGCTGGACACAAACTGCCAAATGAGGTTTGAAAAGGAGCTGAACAACCTGTTCCGGGAGACAGGCTGCTCAGGGCGGTGACCTTGGAAACGAAGCTGAATGGTTTCCCAAGACAGGCCCCAGGGCTCCTGGCCTCTCCTCTAATGTCCCTGAAAACAGGCAGCCTTGCAGGAGCAGCTAGAAAATTCCAGAAACCGCAGGCCTTCGGGGCTGGGGGCTGGTTTTAACTTCCCCCAACCCTGTGGTACAGAGTGGTACCCCCAACCCTGTGGTACAGAGAGTGAGGCTGAGAGGCAGGAGAAAGAGACAGACCCATATGGGTCTGGTCTCCCCCTCTTTCCCCAGAGTTAAGCTTGACTTGGCAAGAGGGTCAAGTGCCATATGAAGGTGCGGGAGGATGTCCTCAGCCCCCGAAGTTCCATCCGAGTCCCAGAAAGACCAGTGGCCAATCTCAGGATTTTATATTCCAACTGAGCTGTCCCCTCAGATGAGCCTCCTTCTACCCTCCATGTCCTGCCCCTTTAAGAAGAGACCAGTCCTTGGTTTATGTCATTCATAGGATTTATTGTCACTTGCCAGTGGCTAGCAGGGGAAGGGGACACGCTGCCGAGCCTCACCATGGGGACAGGTGGTGCTGGGCCACCCAGCACTATTTACACACGTTTCGCACGGGGCACGTCCTCACTGGCAGCAGCTGCACTTCTCCTCAGCTTCGGCACCCTCTCCGCCTTTACACACACAATCCTTGGCACATTTCTCACACTCTGCGGGGCAGCAGGAGCAGCAGCCTGCAGATAAAATAGGGGCACCCAGTCTGATGGCCTTGCCTCCCCCATCTGTCCCCATCAAGAGGGAGGGGGAAAAGGAGGGATGCCAGAAGTCACTGCCCCCTTCCTAGTCTCACACCTGGGTTGACTCGGCATCTCTGTTGTGTCAGCTACGCTCTGGGCTACCCTGGGAGAGGGGTACCTAGTAACTAGCCCACAGCCCCTTCTGTGAGCACAGGACTCCCGGGGATGGGGGGATTAGGCCCACGCTGGGGAGTTGTAGGCCTGGAGGAGAAAACATCCAGGGTAAATGGCCTTGAAGGACAAAGCTGCAGGAGCAGAGATGGTACAGGTGTAGGGAGCCCAGGAGATTCATGGCCGGGGGTGGGGTGGGGTGCTCCACACCTAGTCTAACACGCAAAGAAGAAGGGTGCCTGCCCCCCACCTCCTTCTCCCCCTGCGTGTTCAGCTGCTTTGGGGAGATTCAGGGCAGGTAAAATCGAGGGGATCCACAAAGGCCCGAGACAGCCCAAGGGATCCCAACTCCAGAGCTAACTCCCAGCCTCACTAATGGCTCCCCAGGCACTGGAGGTTTTGAGGGAATTGGACCAGGATAGCAGTTCTCAATCCCAACTGCCCATTAGAATCTTCCGGGAATTTACAAAAACATCTTGCCACTGTAGGGCCTAAGATAACAATCATTGAGAGAGGGGTCCCTGCAACTGAGTCTTCAGGCCTCCCCGGTGGTTCTGTTACAGTAAGAGTCAAATCAATGTAACAGGGGGCCTAGGGGTCGCTCTGTATGGCGTGGACAGGCCTTGTGCTCCGGGGAGCACAGCGGGGAGGGGAAGGGCAGAGGGGTCCCCACACTCACTCTTCTTGCAGGAGGTGCATTTGCATCCCTCACACTTGCAGGAGTCAGCGCAGGTGCAGGAGCCGCCTAGAGAGGGAGGTGCCACAGGAAGGATTAAAGTGGTAAAACTTGGGGTGGGGCCAGGCCCCCTGGGGGAAATAAGACTCCCTTTCCTCAAATGTCCTTGAGCAAAGGCGTAGGGCACGGGGTTCTTTGCAAGTAAAGGGGCGCGCTGTGCCGCAGGATGGGGGCGGGGGCTCACCAGTAGGGCAGGGGCAGGTCTCAGGATCCATGTCGAGAGGAGCTGCCGCCGGAGGAGGTTGAGTTGGCTTCTCGGGCAATTGGACGCACTAGCGGCAGCAGGTGGCGAGGCTTTTATAGCCCCAGGCGGGGGCGCGTAGGCACAGCGCTCCAGGCGCGCGCGCCTCCTCTCCGTCTGGGAGCACCAGCCTGGGCGGAAGCGCGCACTGCGGCAGCCATTCCCTCCTCCTCCGCCGTGTGCGCGTTCGGGCGCTGCCCCCCACCCCCACCCCCGCTGCCTCGCGCACTGCCGGGTGCGCGCAGCCACCCTCTTCCCACAGTGTCCAGGGGGAATGCTGCCCCGCCCGCCTGCCTGCCAGTGTGTACCGCCGCAAATGCCTACCCGCAGACAGTGCACACTTCCCGCCTCTGAAAGCAGAGGGAGAGAAAAAGGCTTTGTTATTCCCCAGCCCTTCCCTGCCCCTTATCCCTTCCACCCCCCCCTTACCCTTATTCTAGGATTCCTCATCCAAGTGGGCTGCTGAGCCACCGTGCTGCTTTAGGACTCCGTTCCCTGTGTGTCTCATGGGGAGAGAACGCCACCGGAAGGGCCCTCGCAAACTGGCTTCGGGAGAGACCTGCTCTGGGAGGCCTAGCGGGCAGGTCTGGGGTGACGGGACGGAGGAAGGGTAGCGGTGCTAGGTGGCTGCATCTCAGCTTCAGAGGGAAGCGGATCTCCTTTCATTTGTTCCTTCTGCTGCGTTTCTGAGTCCCTTGTACTTGTGGTAGACTGAAAAATGGCCCCTCAAGAGCTATCCATGTCAAATCCTGGAATCTGCGACTATTACCTTATATGGAAAAGGGGACTTGGTAGATGTAATTAAATTAGGGATCTTAAGATGAGATCATCCTGGATTATCCAGATAGGCCCTAAATCCAGCGATGAGCATCCTTAGAAGATCTACAGAGAATAGAAGAGGAGGAGGCGACGTGACCACAGAGGCAGAGATTGAAGTGATGTGGCCAGCAGCGACAGAAACTGGACACAGAACCGTTCATGTCCTTTGCTAATAAGTCTGTGTCCTCACTCAGCAAATCAAGACACTTAGTCCCTAGGAAACAGAGGAACAAAGGACAGCATTAGACAACTGGTCAAAGGTGAAAGAAGCAGGAGAAAGGATTGCTAATGGCATTTCAGACAGGGCAGTCACATGGCGCCCCCCATGGGGAAGCCTCACTTTTCCTGCTTGTAGCGCAAGCACCTTTCACATGGTTGTAATTGGGCTTCACAGGGGCAAGGCTCATCTAGAGACAGTGAAAAAAAAAAAGTTATCCCAGGACTCCTGCAATAAAATATTTGAAAGGTGAAGGTGGGAGAGGTTAGCATCTGGCATTTGGTTGGAACACCTATTGCCTTGCCAAGAATGGAAGTTCCTCCACAAGCCCTCCCAAAGGGATCTTATCACCTCTCACACCCAATTAACACTTTTTTAAAAGAGATACTGAGATAGGCTGGGACCTGGGACTCTCTACCAGAGTGCTTGCACTTGAACCTGGACAAACGTCTCTTCATTTACAAAGAAACTATAAGAGGGACTTCCCTGGCTGTCCAGTGGTTAAGACTCTGCGCTTCCAGGGCAGGAGGCACAGGATCGATCCCTGGTCGGGGAACTAAGATCCCACATGCCGCACTCCGTGGCCAAAAAATAAGAAAAAAAAAAAGAAACAGAGACGAAAAATAACCTCGCATGCGCACTCGGGGCAATTGTGAACAGCAGGATACTTTAAAAGGGCCACAAACCAACTGCCATTTCTGAAGTGCCGAGAGTAAAATCAGGGTACTGCGCATGATCTCTGCACACAGCACCACCGTGGGAGTGGGCGGACCACCTAAGCCGCCCCTCCGGCCCAACCCACCAAACGGCCCCTACCCTTACCCCATTTAAGGAACCAACCCACCCTCCTTGGAGAGCGAGCAAGGGCACCTGTTTCTCGTTTTCATTGCCTTGTGCTGCAACACTGAGCCCCAGTGAAAGCTTGCCTGAATTTCTCATCTGGCCTCTTGTCAATTTCTCTTGATTAAAGAGTCAATACCTGTGTAGGATTTGCAGCCCTCCCTCTTTGGAGGTGGTCCCAAGGCTGCTTCCCAAGGAAGGCGGGTCTGGTGAGTCCCCAGGCTTTGGTTCTGCTGAGCGGGGGAGACAGAGACTCGGACCTTGCTCCGAATCTCCCACATGCAAAGCTGAGCCTCTTCTAAATCTGAGCTGGACAAAGCAGTTTAAAATGTTGGTTGGAAACTCCCCACCCCGAAAATATTAGCTTCCAAGTGGCCTCCAATAAGGGATTGAGCTAGCTTTCTCCAGGCTTTTGCAAGTTTGCTACGTGTTGCCCCACAAGTCTTAAGCTTCAGTAAAGTTGAAGGAAGGGAAAAAGGGAAGAAAGAAGAGTCCAAAGAGGAGACGATATAATCTTATATCCCAAGGTATTTAACGTGAAGCCCGGGTTGGTTCTCAACAGTGGCTTCATGCAATTTCAGATCGCAGAGCTCACCATCTCTAGCACTACTGTTTATTTCTTGCTTGTTTGTTTTTGTTTTGCCTGAGGGCACTCCAGCCTCAGACTTGTCAGGCCTAGGCCCTAGCCTTGACCCCACTCAAGGCCTCACTATCTCAGGCTTTCAGTACCAGGTGAGATGTGTATCCCAACACACTCAGCCAAAGCTGCCTCTCGGCCATTTCCCTTCGGGGCTTTCAGATTTCCTCGGGATTTAGGCTTGAGCCCCCCACCCACCGTGATGGGTAATTTTTTGTGTCAACCTGACCAGGCTCAGGGATGCCCAGATAGCTGATTAAACATTACTTCTGAGCACGTCTGTGAGGATATTTCCAAAAGAGATAAGCATTAGAAGACTGAGTAAAGAAGGTCACCCTTACCATTGTGGGTGGACATCATCCAATCTACTGAGGGTGCAAGTAGAACAAAAAGGCAGAGGAAGGGTGAATTCGCTCTCTGCCTGAGCTGAGACATCCATCTTCTGCCCTCAGACTCCTGGCTTTCCGGCCTTTGGACTTGGACTGGGATTTACACCATCGGCTCCTCTGTTCCCAGGCTTCCACACTCAGGTTGAATTACACCACCGGTTTTCCTGGGTCTCCAGCTTGCAGGTGACAGATTGTGGGACTTCTCAGCCTCCATAATAATGTAAGTCAATTCCTAACATCTCTCTCTCTCTGTGTATATGTATATCTCCCACTGTTCTGTTTCTCTACATCACCCCACACCTAAGGGTGGCCAGGATATTGAGAGATCTGAAAACCGCAACATCCTTTGGAAACACCCTCCCCCCAATTCTTCACATGGCCGGGCCCCTCATCCCTCAGTTCTCAGCTTCTGTGACCTCTGAAGAGCATTTCATGTCGATGTGTCACTCCAGAGGGTTCCCCATCACCCCCACCTTTATTTCCCTCAGACCCCTTGTTAATTCTCACAATGTAACCTGATTCTATGCTCCCTCTGCCAGTGAGGCTTCTTCCTCAGATATCCACATGGCTCATTTCCTTCTTTCTTTATTCTACGCTGTTGCTCAAATCTTGCTGTCTCCACGAAGCCCACCGTGATCACCCTGTTTAAAATCGCAACACATACCTCAAACCCACAGGACTCCTGATCCCCCATACGTTGCTCTATCTTTTCTTTTTTCATAGCATTTAACACCTTCTAATGAAGTAAATTACTTCTTTGTAAAGCTTATGTGCTGTCGCCCCCTGCTAGAATTTAAGCACCGTGATCCGATAAGGAATCATTTCTTTTGTTCACTGACATATGAAGTGCCTGGAACAGTGTCCTGTACATGGGAGACATTCAGGAGATATTTATTGAATGAATGAATGAATGAATGAATGGCTCTGAAGTCAAGTTGTTGCCTTTGTTACCGACCAGGATTCCGGGCCTCCTTAATCAATAGAAATTGATAAGAGGCCAGACAAGAAATTCAGGCAAGCCTTTTATTTTTTAATATTTATTTATTTGGTTGCACCAGGTCTTAGTTGTGGCTCGAGGGCTCTCCTTAGTTGTGGAATGAGAACTCATAGTTGCGGCATGCATGTGGGATCTAGTTCCCTGACCAGGGATCGAACTTCTGCCCCCTGTATTGGGAGCATGGAGACTTATCCACCGCGCCACCAGGGAAGTCCCCAGGCAAGGCTTTATTGGGGCTCCAGCTGCAGCAGGAGGGGGGTTCCCTTGCTCCCTGAAGCGGGATGAGCTGGTTCCTTATATGGGGTGAGGGTGTAGGGGTGGGTCCGGGGGTCGGCCCAAGGAGTGGCTTAGGTGGTCTGCCCACCCCTTTGCTGGTGCTGTGTGGGTTTTTGGTCTGTTTGTATCTTGTTCATAATTTGCCCCAACTGTGCATGCACTCAGTTATTTTTAGTCCCCTATAGTTTCTTTGTATTTTGTTGCTCGAGGAGAGGTTTGTTCAGTTGCAAGCACTGCAGCAAAGGGTCACAGGTCCCAGCCTGTCTACGTTCAGAGTCTGACTCTGCCACTTACTAGTAATGTGACAAGTTACTAGCAAGTTGCTAACATTTGCGTGTCTTGGGGTGCTCAAGGGTAAAATGGGAGGTTTGTCAAGGGCTTAAATTGGATGGCACTTGGGAAGCTCTCAGAGCAGGGCCCTAACCATGTTGGCTCTTACCAACCATGCAACTAAGTCTGAGACTCAGGAGGTCGGGGGAGGACTCTGCAGGAGCCTGGGATCCCTACAGCTCCTACCTGACACCCAGCTTCAGTGCTGGCCGCTGTTCTGTGCTTCTTGAGTTGCAGCTGCCTGTGATTAACATGGGTTCCAGGTGTTGGCTTGGACCAGCTGGGTCACAAACATCAATCCTCACCCTGGGCCCTGCAGCCAATCGCAGTGCTTCCTGGGAGAAGGGAGCTCATGGAGATGCTTATCTTTTTAATTAGCTTGGGGCCAGGAGGCAGGATCAGGTAGGTTGAGGGGTGGGATCATTCAGGGTCACACCAACTAATGCATGGAAAATCCCCAGGTGATCTCAGAAAAAAGCAAGGCGCCCAGGAAGTCCCACCCTTGGCTGAAACTGGTTCAGTGCAGGATTAAGACTGTTGGCGTTGCTCTTAAAAAGACTTGCCCAATTTATTATCCTGGGACTGAAAATTGGGCAATAGTTTGGAAGCCTGGGTAAACGGTAGTGTACCGAAAGAGTTTGCAAACTTGCTTATCTGCAAATAAAGTCATTTCTTGGAGAGATCTGGAGACTTATTAGTAGAATGATTGTTGAATGAGCCATGTTATTCACGGGAGGAGCTGAAGCAGGGGAAGAGGCACTGGTCTAAGAGCCCCATGGTTCCTAGTTCCAGCTCTTCCAATAACTAGCTTTCCGAACTCACGAAAGTGTCTCTTCAGTTTTCACATAGGTTGACCAGATGACTACTAGTGGCTAATATGGATAACGTCCACCACTTGCTGGGTGATTACTATGCATATTGAGGCACCATATTGAGCACCATGTGGAGCTAAACACTCCACATATTATATCACTGACTCTTTCCAATAACCCTATGGTAGGCATTGTTAACCCATTTTGTAGATGAGGAAACCGAGGCAGGGGAGAGTAGGTGATTTGCCCCGGAGGCAGAGCCAGGACTTGAATCTAAGCCCAGTGCTATTCAGCCTGCCCTGATATCTTTAATTCAATTTGCCATGACTTCCAGTTTTTAAGCGCCTATTATGTGCCAGGCTTGTGAATAGCCAACTACGGGGTTTTTTTGTTTCTTTTTTTTGCCGACTACGTTTTGATATCCCAAGCAAACTTTGTGGAATTGCAGAATATTCAGGTCTGCAACAAAGAAAGTCATCCTGCCTTTTTACCCACAAGGCAGGTCTGAGGCCCCTGAAAATGCCCCATATGGGCCCTCCATAATGTGCAGTGCCCTGAGTCAACCCAGCCTGTCCAACGATACAAGTGGTTTTCCACACCTGAGAGCGGCAGGAGGCCATCAAAGCCCTGACTTAGACCTCCCAGTGGAGATGGACTCTCCACTCTAAGCCAACCCTAGCCTGGACCAGGTCCCACCCCTACAATGTCAGGGGCCCAGATCTCATCTCCAGGGGACCACATCTCTGAGCCTGGGGCAGTCGTGAGCTGCAATAACTAGGTTCTGGGGACCCAATTCTAGCCTTTTGTGACATTAGCTTCCCAATTGCCACCAGATTATTGATGCACCTGGGGTCTTACCTTTGATTTGGCAAAGTGCCCTTCCCCTCCCTGTCTTATCCTTGCCCCACTCACCTCAGGGTTTGAGCAGTTGTTGTGACTCCTCCCAATAACCCATGCCATGGGTACCATCTGCCTTTTTATTTTTTATTTTTTCCATCTGCCCTGTTTTAACAGATGAGGAGACCCAGTGACAGCAAGGGTCTTTTCCAAAGTCACACAGCAAGGATGTAGTGAAGCCAGAACTTGAACCCCATTTCTTGACTCCAAGTCTAATTCCAGTGGTCCAGCTTCCCAAAGTGAGATGAATTTATAAAACAACCTGGACACATATAAACACAAGGTTATTCCCCTTTCAGTTCTCCATCAGTCTTCCTAATTACCTCAAGGAAACGCAATTTAGTGGTAGGATGTCTTCAGTGCTCGTCCCACATTTGCCCTGTTCCTCTTTTGAACAGAGAGAGAGGGTAAGGAGTCAGGGAAGGGATGCGGAGGGAGCCTCAGCCTGCTGCAGAACCTGGCTAGAAATGGCATAACTTTGCTTCATTTCTCCTCTGTCTCCATGGTTACCCCCTATTTATGGCACACGATGCAATTTCTCGCCTATAATAGCGATACAAGATTTCCTTTTCAGATGAATTTAAGTGTAATAATAGACCAGGTGATATGTGATGACTAAAATAGTGCAGGTGGTTCTCAAAGTTGGGGAAATACTGCCCTACACCAGGCTGACCCCGAGTGCTCAAAGCCAACCCGGCTGCTGGTTCTGTCTCCTCTCCCCTCCTGCGTCCCCCCTAGCTGAGCATGGGCACCTTTGTGTGGGGTCGAAACGCTCACAAGGAAAGTCTGCGCTTCTCTTTGGTTGTTGATGGGATGGGGGTGTTGGAGGAAGGAGGTGAGGAAGGGCTGTCTCCACGCTTTCAGGTTTCATAAGGTGGCCAGGATGACCCCAGCATATGTGCCAATATCTTGGTGCTCAGTGTGTACGCCTGGCTCTACGGATTGTAACTCGGCGTGTTTCCTAGAGGCTGAACCTCCTCAGTAGAGTAGGGACAGAGGGGGCCTGCCATCCCCTCTCGGTGGGGGACCTGGGCAAGTAGTTATTAAACCCTGAGAGAGTTAGAGGCTCAGGCTGAGCTGATTTTGAGGCTTGGTGGGTTGAGATTCAAGGGGCCACCCTGTCGCGGAAGTTCTTGATCTGGGCTCTGGCTGCTCCTCTGTGGCTCAGAGGGAGGGCGCTATGATGGGGGGATGGGTCCCCTTTAGCCTGGGCTCCTGAACTGCAGGGGCCGCTCTTGGGTGTCTGCTGGGCTCCCGCAGCAGAAGCACAAGGGGGTTTGTGCACTGCCCACATAACCCAGACCACCCTGACGCCACTTCCCGAATCCTTGAACTGCAGTGAGTGAAGACTGCAGTTCTTAAGAGCGACTGGCTTTGGTGTCAGACAGACCTGAGTTTGAATCTCCCTAGTTCCCCTCAGCTATTCAATGGGGATAATAACACTCCTTACCTCTTGGGTTATGGTGAGCATTCAACGAGATTTTATAAAACTTTTTATTAAAGTATAGTTGATTTGCAATGTTGTTTTAATTTCTGCTGTACAGCAAAGTGACTCAGTTATACATGTATCTATTCTTTTTCATTGTGGTTTATCACAGGATACTGAATATTGTTCCCTGTGCTCTACAGTAAGACCTTGTGGTTTGTCCGTCCTGTATGTAATAGTTTGCCTCTGCTAATCTCAAACTCCCAATCCTTCTCTCCCTTGCCCTCCTTCCCCCTTGGCAACCACAAGTCCGTTCTCTATATTTGTGAGTCTGCTTTTGTTTTGTAGATATGTTCATTTGTGTTGTATTTTAGATTCCACATATAAGTGATGTGGTATCTGTATTTCTCTTTCTGACTTTGCTTAGTATGATAATCTCTAGGTCCATACATGTTGCTGCAAATGGCATTATTTTATTCTTTTTAATGGCTGAGTAATATCCCATTGTGTATATATATATATATGCCACATCTGTTTTATCCATTTCTCTGTTGATGGACATTTAGGATGTTTCCATGTGTTGGCTACTGTAAATAGTGCTGCTGTGAACATAGGGGTGCATGTATCTTTTTGATGTATGATTTTGTCTGGGTATATGCCCAGGAGTGGGGTTGCTGGATCATATGGCAACACTGTTTCTAGTTTTTTGATGAACCTCCATACTGTTTTCCATAGTGGCTGCACCAATTTACAGTTCCACCAACGGTGTAAGAGGGTTTCCCATTCTCCATACCCTCTCCAGCACATTAAGTGAGGTTCTTCAAGCTGATTGCCTAACACGTAATATGTGCTCAATAAACAGTGCTCAGTGAACACTTCTCTGTTCAGAAATCTTCTAGGATCTGGAACTTGCAAATGATGGATGCCGGTTCCCCTTAGCCTGCTTTTCCAGTCTCTTCATTGTTGGCCTCCACCTCCCCTGGCAACCAAATGTAATCCATGCTAACCCAGAAATATGCCCCAAGCTCTCCTGCCTCCATGCTTCTGCTTCTGCTGTTGCCTCTTTTTGGAATGTCCTGCCCATGATTTCTACCTGTTTAAAATCCTTTGAGGCCACGTCTTTCAGGAAGTCTTCAGTCTTGCCTACAGCCAGATGTAATTGCCCTCTTTGGAACTTCTATGGGGGTTTGTCTAGATACTTTCTACCCTGTAGGAGAGGAGACAAGTTAATCTGACAGTCTCCCTAGCTGACTCTCAGGTCCCAGAAGGCCGAGGCTGAAAGAGGCGATTCCTTCCTTCCTTCTTGATTCTGTGCTTTAGCAAAGCTCCCTGCACACCTGAAATGTCCTTTGATTGTTTTGGATTTTTTTTAAAATTTATTTTATTTAATTATTGTTGGCTGCTCTGGGTCCTCATTGCTGCGCACAGCCTTTCTCTAGTCGTGGCGAGCGGGGACTCCGTTGTGGTGTGCAGGCTTCTGATTGTGCTGGCTTCTCTTGTTGTGGAGCACGGGCTCTAGGCCCGCGGGCTTCAGTAGTTGTGGCACGTGGGCTCTAGAGCTCAGGCTCAGTTGTGGCGCAGGGGCTTAGTTGCTCCACGGCATGCTGGATCTTCCCAAATGAGGGCTCGAACCCGTGTCCCCTGCATTGGCAGGCCGATTCTTAACCTCTGTGCCACCAGGGAAGCCCTCTCCTTTCATTGTTGAGTGAATGAATCAATGTGAGAACCAAGAGAGCCCGAATTTGGGCTCCGTTTTTGTGGGACCCTCTTGAAGGCTGGGTCAGGAAAAGACTCAGGTGGAATTAAATATATATTAATGAAGTTATCCTATGGTCCCCAGCATCCTGCTTTGCCTAGTGAGTCAAGTGGTGGTGAATTCTTTCACTTCATACCACAAATATTTATTGAGCTCTGCCTTAATGCAGACATCGTGCTAGGAACAGCAGACACAAAGCTGGGTAGGACAGTGTCCGTCTTCTCCAAGAACCCACCGTGTGGGTAAGGAGCTGTTTAATAAAAAGTCAACATAAGATGAGCACTGTGTAGAGCAGTAGCACCTATGCCTTTGTACACAAACCAGTCTCCCCTCTCTTCCTTCCTTATTGGACGCCCTCCCCCTGCTGCCCGGGTCTGGGGACAAGTGGCATCGCCTAATCCAAGGGATGACCCTGGGGACATTCTATTTCACATCTCATCTTCAGTGTTTCTAACCTGTGGACGATTTTCCCTCCCAGGGGACATTTGGCAATGTCCAGAAACATTTTTGGTGGTCACAGCCTATTGGGTGGGGAGAGGCAGCTATTCCACTGGCATCTAATGGGTAGAGGCCAGGCATGCTGCTAAAGATCCCACATAGCATAGGATAACCTCCCAAAACAAAGGAGTGCCCGGCTCCAAATGTCAATAGTGCTGAGGTTGAGAAACCCTGTTTTACGTTTACCCTATAAAACTGTGAGATGAGTTTTAGCAGCTCAAACATGTAGGGAAGGGAGCCAGGGGAACAGAAAGCACGCTTTCCAACCCCTGCCTTATCACAAACTTGTATTGGACCTCTGGTTCATCCTCCATCAAATGTGGATAGTCAGGGCTAGCCCTGCCTCCTTGATGAAGATATTTGGGGGCTGAAATATGTGAAAGCAATTGAGAGCAGGTGCTAGAGAAGGTGGATGATGAGGCTGGGCTTGGAGGGGGTGGGAGGCCCCCATCTAGCTAATGTCTATTGCAAACACTTGGCCCAAATTTTCTAAGAGAGTTTCAATTTCAAACACTCTGCCCTTCCCCTGTCTTCAAAAATAAATTGTACAAATCAGGCCATCTGTGCCTCAGATTAAAAGACACCTGGATCTAGCTCCCTTTCCCTTCTTTTCCCTTTTTTGTTTATTGTAGAAATTTTTCAAAAATTAAAAATATACATATGTAATCCTTTCAACTCTAAAAATAGAAGCCTAAAGTAAACACTGCTTTACAATGACTTTTCCCTTCCTTATCTGTAGATTATGAACATCTGTCCATGAAAGTAGTTTGATTTCTACAATTTTATTTTAGTAGATTCATTCCACAATCTATTTAACGAATCCCCAACTTTGAAACATTTTTGTTGTTTCCAAATCTTCACTATTATACTCCGTGCTGTGATAAACATCTTGGTATCCTTTGTGTGTCCATTCATACTTTTTTCCTTAGGACACAACATGCCTTGAAGTAGAATTTCTGGCTCAAAGTACAGATTTTTTTTTTTTTTCAAACAGTATGTATTTACCTTTAAAAATGCTTCTTCAGTAAAATTTGGAAAATTCAGAAAAATAGAAAGAAGGAAAAGTAAAGAATTATCTTTATCTACCATCTGAACACAACCACTGTTGACATTTTTGTATATTTCATTTCCATATTTTGTATGGCTTCTTTTTTCTTTTCTGTCTTTTTTTTTTTTTTTGCGGTACGCGGGCCTCTCACTGCTGTGGTCCCTCCCGTCGCGAAGCACAGGCTCCGGATGCGCAGGCTCAGCGGCCATGGCTCACGGGCCTAGCCGCTCCGCGGCATGTGGGATCCTCCCGGACCGGGGCACGAACCCATGTCCCCTGCATCGGCAGGCGCACTCTCAACCACTGCGCCACCAGGGCAGCCCTGGCCTCTTTTTTCAAACAAAATTCCTGCGTAATGAATTTGTAGCCTAATATTTATTTAAGATTGTTACCATAATCATTTCCTGTGTTTCTGCATTTTTCATGGTTGTATCATATCCTGTTGTGTGCACAGACCATGGCTTACTTGAGCAGCTTCATGGACTTAAAGTTATTTCCAGTTGTTCACAATTGTAAATAGTGAAAATGAAGCTTTTTGTGAGTGTGTGAGCCTTTTTTTTTTTTTTTTTCCCTCTGAATTTGTGGTGAACTCCTTAGATTTCCAGAAGTGAAACTACTGGGACAAATGGGAACGATTTTAGTGTTTGACGTACATTGCCAGATTATTTTCAAAGCCTTATGCCCTGTGAATCTGGGTGCTTTGCACCTTGTTAAGGCCTTTTCCACCTAAGGCCTAATCGGCCCTTGCAGAATTTGTCCCGATTTATCCTCCGGCGGCGGTGTCTGAGAGTTCTAGTCCCTTTCTGGGATCTTTTGGGCTCCCAACCCAGCCAGACTGAGGTGGGAACAGATCTTCAAACACGCCTCCCCGCTCCCACCCCCAGGCACAATTCCCCGGGACTCAGGGATTACCCAGGCCGCTCTTGCCTCTGGGTATGGAGCGCCCCCTGCCGTCCACGTGAGGAACTTCCCTCCCCGGCCTGGGACCTGGGCTCCATTCCTTTCCCACCAAACCCTCTTCCGGTCTCCATCCAAGTTGGAGTGTGGCCTGAGCAGGTGCAGCGTCTGTCACAGCCTCTCTGGGGTCTCCATCGTCCCTTAGGCAACACAGGAGCACAATCCATGATGTGTCAGCCTGCTGACACGGTGCTTTCCTGCTGCACATGGCTCTG
The DNA here is from genome assembly GCF_000442215.2 of Lipotes vexillifer. Taxonomy (NCBI): domain Eukaryota; kingdom Metazoa; phylum Chordata; class Mammalia; order Artiodactyla; family Lipotidae; genus Lipotes; species Lipotes vexillifer. The sequence goes on along the minus strand of NW_006786802.1, from coordinate 443,788 downwards.
CCATGAGAAAGCTCTTCTTTTTCTTGACCCCAAATCGCTTTCCTTGGTGGTTTCCTTGCACTGCTCAAGTGTTACCCATTCAGGGCCACGTGTAACCAGTCTGCTCCCTTTTCACTTCGGCCTTTTCCCCAGCTCATTTTCCCTTATGGGCCTCAAGCTTCCCTCTCAGCTGGTCCTGCCTGAGTGAGGGGAAATGTCCTTAACTTCTCTGAGTCTAGTTTCTTCACCTGTAGAATGAAGATAATAATCCCTATCCTGCTGGGTTGCTGCAGACATTCAAATAATACCAATAAAAAGCCGAGCCCAGATGTTTGGTTCAGGATAGAAGGCTGAGCATGTGCGTTTACCTGTCCTTCCTCCTGAAAATCCATGGAAAGAAACTAAAGAAAGACAGATAGAGGGAAAAACGCAGAACAGCAGAGAATTGGTGTGGGGGAGGATGACTTGGATCAATGAATGCGATTTTAACATTTTTCTGGAATACCGGAAGGGGTCGAATCACATTTATGGGTAAATGGGAGCAGAGGAAGCCACAGCTCAGATCAAGAAGTAGAGGAGTCTACGGGGTAGGGGTGGGTATTTTGTTCTGTTTCCGCTGGGGAGTCAAAGTGGGAGAGGAAGGAGGTGCAGAAAGCAGGGTGGTGACTGATGGGAGAAGCGGCTGTAGTCCTGCCACATGGCTTCCTTCACTTCTGCTTGTTTGGGTCCATCATTTTCCCCCAGGCTGAGACCGTGAGATATTCTCCAAAGAAAGGAAGTAACCAGTCTAACAGGGGCCAAGCTCCCATGTGAGGGACAGAAGAGGGCCCTTCTTGTTTTGACGCTGAGGCACAGGCAAGAACTTGCTGCCAGCTGCCTACCTGGGCACGCTAGAACCAAGTCCGCCAGCCAACAAGTCTCACTCGCATGCACAGAGCCTGCTTTCAGCTCAAAGAAGCAGAAATAGCTCAAGAAACTATCAGAGAAAACTTAATAATAAAGGTAAAACACCTTTAACTCATCAGGGAGATTCAGGAAATGACTCCATCCAGGAAAGATAAAACCTGGGTATTATGAGAAACATTCAGAGAAGGAGTTCTTATACATTAAAAATAAGATTGACAACATTTTTAAAGATCAATAGAAGTATTGCAGAAAGGCTGAGAGATTTCTCAAAAACAGACTTACAGTGAGAAATAAAGGTCATGTTAGTGTTCATAGCAGCAACACTGAATGTTGGAAAACAATGGAGCAATACCTTCAAAAGGGCTAAGAGAAAAGGATATTGAACTTAAAATGTGACATCTAGCCAAATTATCAGTCAGGCATGAGAGAGAAATTAAGGCGTTTTCCAACATTTAGGGGTTCTGAAAGTTTCCCCTAATTCATCCTTTTGGTAAAAGATTGCTTGAGGATGTACTCCAGCAAATAAAAGTCCAAGATAGAGGATGACAGGGTATCCAAGAAGCAGTGAATCCAACCCAGGAGAGCAATGTAAAGGGAACCCAGAATGACAGACAGACAGATGATCAGGAAAGAAGGTAATGGATATTAGATCATTTAACAAATAGCAGGAGAGAAAATTCCTGGCAATTAGAAATGCCAGGAAAACCAAAAGCCCTGTAAGAAAATGGTAGTCCAAATATGAAGGAAACTACAAAGTAGCCTGTATCCTGATTCTGAGCATGTCTCAGAAGAGAGTATCCTTCTTATCTCCTTTCTCCTGCAAGTAACTCAATTTCAGTGACATCGAGTTACATATCCTTCTCTGTGGATCCATTCACCCTTAGTTCTCCAGTAAAGAGTATTTATTTATTCATAATATCATAAGAACTGTTTATTTCTAGTGTCGTAATCAATCTACAGACAGAGCATGAAGGACTGAATCATACTTACATGATGTATCAGATTGCTTTCAGCTGCACAGTGGCTTAGGCAAATGAGGTTATTTCCCCCTTATTCCAAGAGGACCAGTAATGGTCGAACTTGCTGAAGGAGGCTACCAAGGACATCTAGTTTTTTCCATCTAGCTTCACTGTTCTATATTATTTAATGTTATAAAGAGTTAATGAAATTTTAATAAGAAATTTTATAAAAATAAAATCGTTCATAGTTCTAGAGTCCAATGTGTATCTATGACAATTTATAAATATGTGTAGATATATAAATTTAGAGTAGTATGAAATGTTTAATATTACAAAATATTCCTCAGTTACCTTGTGAAAGTTCTACAAATAGCATAAACTCATGCATGTTCTGGAAACACAAGTGAGAACACAAGGAAAACTAAGAAATTCATGTGTCACACTAATGGGAAATGATACTTTATGACATGAGAATCTATTGCATTCATGCTTTTTGAGGAGAAAGATTTATGAGTTAATTTGTCCTTTCATCTCTTCCACTCAGACCCACCCTGCACTTCTTGTTTGTTTGTTTTAATTTATTTATTTTTCTTTTTGACTGCGTTGGGTCCTCGTTGCTGCGCGCAGGCCTTCTCCAGTTGCGGTGAGCGAAGGCTAGTCTTTGTTGCGGTGCGTGGGCCTCTCATTGCAGAGGCTTCTCTTTGTTTCAGAGCACAGGCTCTAGGCACGTGGGCTTCAGTAGTTGTGGCACATGGGCTCAGTAGTTGTGGTGCACGGGCTCTAGAGTGCAGGCTCAGTAGTTGTGGCTCGTGGGCTCTAGAGCACAGGCTCAGTAGTCGAGGCACACGGGCTTAGTTGCTCCGCGGCATGTGGGATCTTCCCGGACCAGGGCTTGAACCTATGTCCCCTGCATTGGCAGGTGGATTCCTAACTACTGCGCCATCAGGGACGTCCCCATCCTGCACTTTGAAAGCAGTTTCCGTCTCTGACATTGGCATTGGGACCATCCATAAACTCTCTTGGCATACAGATACTTTTTGAAAGTAGGCTTTACTTTGTACAGCAATTTTAGGTTCAGAGCAAAACTGAAAGAAAAGTATAGAGATTTGCCATGTGCTCTCTGCCCCCACACATGCATAGCCTCCCCCATTATCAACATCCCTCACCAGAGTGTGCATTTGCTAAAACTGGTGAATTTGCATCAACACATCATGATCACCTGAAGGCCATAGTTTACATTAGCGTTCACTCTTGGTGTTGCACATTCTATGGGTTTGCATAAATGTTTAGTGACATACAGTCACCATCAGAGTATCATACAGAGATATGCCTTAAGAATCCTCTGTGCTCTGCCTATTCATCCCTCCCTCCACCAACCCCTGGCAACCACTGATCTTTTTAATGTCTCCATAGTTTTGTCTTTTCCAGAATGTCATCTAGTTGGAATCATACAGTATGTAGCCTTTTCGTATTGGCTTCTTTCACTTAGTGATATGCATTTATCTCCTCCATGTTTTTTCATGGCTCGATCGCTCATTTCTTTTTAGTGTTGAATAATATTCCATTCACACTGTGGGTGTCCCACAGTTTATCCATTCATCTACTGGAGGACATTTTGGTTACTTTTAGATTTTGGCAATTATGAATAAGGCGGCTATAAAACATTCATGTACTGGCTTTTGCGTGGACATAAGTTTTCAACTCCTTTGGGTAAATACAAAGGAGCATGATTACTGGATTATATAAGAGTATGTTTAGTTTTGTAAAAAACTGCCAAACTGTCTTCCAGAGTGGCTGTACCATTTTGCATCCCACCAGCAACAAATGAGAGTTCCTGTTGCTCCACATCCTCGCCAGCATTTGGTGTTGTCAGTCTTCTGGATTTTGGCCATTCTAATGGGTGTGTAGTGGTATCTCCTTGTTGTTTTAATTTGCATTTCCCTGAAGACATATGATGTGGAGCATCTTTTCATATGCTTCTTTGGCGTCTGTATATCTTCTTTAGTGAGGCATCTGTTAAGATCTTTGACTCACTTTTTGTTGATTTGAGGACATAGGACAAGAGCTGGAGGAGTATTTTCTTAGGGAACAGTGTTAGACACAAGAGCAGACCAGGGTTTAGGGTTAATTGATCACACTGTGCCAAATAGGTACTAGCTCATTAGTGACAGAGGCCCCCATGTATTCTTTAATAAATTTGTGTTTTGAGTGTTTGGATATGTAGGCTCTCTAAAGAGCAAGGCCCAGGACAGGGACCTCTTATGCCTGGGTGTGGGGCAGGATTACCTGCAGCCTTCTCTCGGCCCCATCCATCTAGTATAGGCATGAGCACAGCCTCTATGTCATGCAGCCCTAAATTCAGGTCCTAGGTCTGTCCCTTACTAGCCTTATAACTCTGAGCAAACCATTGAATCTCTTGAGCCTTGGCTTCGTCATCTGTAAAGTGAGGTCATAACAGGATTCTTCTCCAGGGTTGTTAGTGGAGGCCTCCCCCGAACACTTGCTGGGCTTGGGGCAAAAGCAAAGGTGGAGGATTGGCCTGTAGTTCATCTCTTCTCTTCCCACCCCTGCCTCCGTTCCACACTGTAAACATCAAAGTGCAAGCGCTCAGTCCCTATCCACACATCTCCCATCCTTGAATACAGCTGCCCCTTGGCCATCCCTCAGCCCTAGGAGTACACAGACTGATGGCATGGTCTACCCTCAGGCAGGACCAACCTGGAGAGGAGGCCCACACAGTCTCTGGAATTGGTCCCAGGTACCCAAAGCCTTGTCTAGTTGGTGGGATGGGGACAGTGGGGGAGGGACAGGTATGAGAGTTCCAGGTGGATGTGTCTCCTTGGACCCTCAGACTCCTCACCTGTGGGGAGGGGGACCAGAGACAGACCCACTAAGGCAGGGGGTCCAGGGCCCTGACTGTCCAGCTCTAAAGTGGTCCTGATGGTGCAGGGTCCATGAGATGATGTTCATAAACTGCTTAGCCCAGTGCTTGGCACTTGTTAAGTGTTCAGCACTCAGTGCTCAATAAATATTAGTTGTTGGTATTATTATTATTGTTGTTATTATTATTATTATTATTATTATTATTATTATTATTAAAGTGAGACACTGAGGGCTGATTCTCCCTTCAAGATGTGGTAGAAATAAAAGAGATTATTCAGGTGAAGCATTTGGGTGAGATGAGATGGCAGCCCTGTGTGCACTGAGGCTGAGGTTGCACAGAGAGTGGCCAGCCTGCTTGTTGGAGACACAGGGGACCTCTCTGCCCCCTGGAAGGTGTCATTACCAGCATCGTGTCCTTCCCAAGGGGCCTCAGAGCTCTGCAGTCACAGAGAAGGACTTGGCAGGGGCCTTCTCAGAGATTCATAAACAGAAGCCTAAGAAAGGCTGTAGCCCTGTGAATCCCTGTTTACAGAGCACCTACTATGTGCATAGAACCTATGCTATGGTTTTTCCCTATGAGGGAGGGACACTTTGCAGATGTGGAAACTGAGCCCCAAGAGGTAAGTGATTTGGTCAAAGTCATGCCGCCAGGGAGGGTAGAGCATCTGACTCCCAAGGCTGAGCCCTTTCCATTGCACTGCATCTAAAGCACAATTCATTTAGATGCTGCATCTAGAGCACAATTCATGGATGGAGGGGGAAACCTTCCCAGGGAGGCCGCAGATGATTTCCAACAGAGAGGATGACAGTGTGAATTATGGACGTGCCCAGTGCCAGGAAGCACACAGTAAGTCCTGCTCCTTGTTTGGCCCACTGAGCCCAGCCCCACAGGGCACCCTTGGGGAAGGCTCCATTCTCACCCACTCCTGCTTCTGGGTCACCTTGACCTAGGCCGGAGGTGGAGAAGGCTGCTCCTGGTCTCTTCTGGGTCCTGGTGTCAGGCCCTTGGCAGCATGAATGAACAACCTCCCAGAGCTTGAGTTTACCTCCCGCTCTGTTGAGGGTGGTGGTGTGGGTGAGTGTGGGCTGCGTCTCCACCTCCTCACCAGGGCCAGCCTCAGGGACTTCAGCCTTGACCGCCTTCCATCCTGGAAGTTGTTTCTGCACTCTCAGGGCATGGCTTTGGAGTCTGTCGGACCTGGGTTCAGATCTCAGTTCTACAAAACTAGGTGAGTGGCCTTGGGCAAGTCATTTAACCTCTGCGTGCCTTGGTTTCCTCATCTGTAAAATGGGGCTGATAACGGTACTGACCTTGTGAGGTCGTGTTGTGGCAATCAAATGAAGTAATGCATAGGCAGTGCTGGACCCAGTGCCTGGCAGGTCTTAAGTGCTCAGTATTTTAATCTATTATTCGACTACTTTATTCTTTTAAGTAACAGATCACATGGACCTTAGGTTCTTAATCAGGGTCTTCTGGGGGTTCTGGAGATGGCTTTGGGACAGCCTGTGAATTCCCTAAGATCATATGTAAGATTGACTGAGGCTGTTCATAGGGGTATTTTTAGGGAGAGGAAGGTTTATTGCTGTCAGTGAATTTTTAGGGGTGTTTATAACCCCTGCTCTCAGGGGTCCCAGGCACAGTGCTTGGCTTGGCGGGTCAGAAAAAGACCAAAAGACGTAGTCATAGCCTCAGCTGCCTTGGGCAGCGCCACCATGGCAGAGATGTGTGTGGAGTTTTCTCTTTGTCTCCCATATTTTCTTTAACCCTTTTGTTTCATCTATTTTTTCTTTTGTCACCTTATTTTTTGGTTGTTTAAGCTCTTAATTTTTTCCATCTACCTATTCTTTTCTCTTAAATGGAAAAAAGGACCTGGCAGAGAGTTTACTATATGGGAGAAAACACTTGCCAAGTTTTCAAGGTAAATAGTGTGTGTTTCGGGGTGGGGCAGATGCTGTGTATCATCGGTGCGTGTGCAGCCACAGAATATCCCTGGGAGGTCACACCAGTAAGTGGTGACAGTTGACTTGGGGAGGGGGGGACTGGGGCGCAAAAGTGGGAAGGAGTCTTACTCCCTTTGTATCTTTTATGTTTTGTACATTGTGTATGGAGACCTATTTAAAAACAGGTTTGTTTTTTTGTGGGGGGGGCTTCCCTGGTGGCGCAGTGGTTAAGAATCTGCCTGCCAACGCAGGGGACACGGGTTCGAGCCCTCGTCCGGGAAGATCCCACATGCTGCGGAGCAACTAAGCCCGTGCGCCACAACTACTGAGCCTGCACTCTAGAGCCCGTGCACCACAACTACTGAGCCTGCACTGTAGAGCCCACGAGCCACAACTACTGAGCCCGTGTGCCACAACTACTGAAGCCCACGCGCCTAGAGCCTGTGCTCCGCAACAAGAGAAGCCACCGCAGTGAGAAGCCCGCACACCACAATGAAGAGTAGTCCCTGCTCGCCTCAACTTGAGAAAGCCTGCGCGCAGCAACGAAGACCCAACACAGCCAAAAATAAATAAATTAAAAAAAAAAAAGAATCTGCCAGCCAACGCAGGGAACACAGGTTCAAGCCCTGGTCTGGGAAGATCCCATGTGCCGCAGAGCAACTAAGCCCGTGCGCCACAACTACTGAGCCTGCCCTGTAGACTGAAGCCCGTGCGCCTAGAGCCCATGCTGAGAAGCCACCGCAATGAGAAGGCTGTGCACTGCAACGAAGAGTAGCCCCCGCTCGCCGCAACTAGAGAAAGCCCGTGCGCAGCAACGAAGACCCAATGCAGCCAAAAAATAAATAAAAAATAAATAAATAAAACCTTACTTAAAAAAAAAAAAAAGATTAGGTTACCCCAAAAGTGGACCCTGTACAAGTAGTTACTTTGTGTGGGGATCCCAGGAAGCCCTGGAAAGAGGATGGAGAAGTGAGGCAGAGAAGGAAGGAAGCCAATACGGAGTATGTTTATGTCTGTGGGCTATCGGAGTTCATTGCTGCTGAGGACTTCTGGAGGACGGTGTAGAACATGACTCAAATTTGTCCCATTGTAAGGGTAAAGATGCTGATGTTATGAATTCACTAACTCCTGTTTGTCATCTGTTAAGGGCTGTTCCCAGGGGCAGCCTGCCCTGTGCATGCGTCAAGCAAGCTCGTGCTGCACGAGAAAACCCTCAGGCAGAGCGGTAGGATCTCGGGGTTAGCAGCCATCTGCAGAATGGGTACAGGCTGGCGCCTACTGTATCTTCATGGGACCAGCCCTTCTTGGTCCTGCTGGGCTAGGGTAAAACATTGCTCTGAGCCACCAGACAACCACGAGTGAAAACTTTATTGCTCCAAGCACTTTATATGAATGTCACCACCACCTGACCTGGGCAGATATATAAAAAGCACAACCTATTGTACAGTCATTCCAACTCCTCGACTAATGCACTGTACAGATGCTTCCCAGGCCTTGTCCCCAGCACGATTGGGTGCATTTCAGTGGCAGCAGCTGCACTTGTCTGAGGCCCCTTTGCAGATGCAGCCCTGGGCACACTTGATGCAGCCCGGGGGGCAGCAAGGACAGCAGCCTGGAAGGGGCAGGAGATGGACAGATCAGCTTTGGGTCAACACTCTTATCTGACCACTTCCCCCTTCACCACTTAGAAGGAAATAGAAAAACAAGAGCATGCTACACACAGGTTACGATCCACATGAGCAAAAAACCTGGGACAGGAAGTGGTGGGATGTTAGAGCTGGAAGGGACCTCAGGGGTCGCCCAGAGTCCATCAGAGGCCAGGGAGGGGAAGGGGTTGGCCCACCTCCATTGGACAGTGGCAGATCCAAGGGCTCATGATGCCAGGCCATTCCCTTCACTACTGGGCAGGCTGAAACCTCCCCTCAGCCCTCTTCTTATCCAAACCTCTGAAACACTGAGGATGCCCTCACCCCCAGGTCAGCTGCAGCCCGGGGGACTCAGCTTTCATTTCAGATCCCTCCCAAATGGGTAAAGGCATCCAGGACCCCCTCAATCCCACCGTGGCTGGAGGGTTGAGGATGGCAGAAACGGACTCCCAGCTCCCCGCCAGCAGTGCGTGGCCCCGATCACCAGACTCACTTTTTCGACATGTTTTACAGCTGCAGGTTTTGCATTTGCAGTTGTCTCCACAGGTGCAGATTCCTCCTAGGAGAAAGGACAGAGCCACAAACATGAGCATCAGTGGGGAGCGGGCACACAGGCGTGCTGCAGGCCATCTAGGTGGCTGGGGGTCTGGGCTGCCCTTGGTCAGTGGATGGACAAAGGGTGGAGCAGGCACACAGGCGTGCTGCAGGCCATCTAGATGGCCAGGGGTCTGGGCTGCCCTTGGTCAGTGGATGGACAAGAGGTTGAAGATGCTGCTGAGAATCACCCCAGTGGTGAAGACCATCCAGTGGTTCCCAGTCACAGTCCATGGACAGAAACTGGGGGGACTACATCAGAATCCCTGGGGGTACTTATTAAAATGCAGATTCCTAGGGCCAACCTTTGAGATATTATGATTCATAGGTCTGGGTGGAGAAAGGGAATCAGTATTTTTTAAAAAGCAACCCAGGGACTTCCCTGGTGGTCCAGTGGTTAAGACTCCTCGCTTCCACTGCAGGGAGCATGGATTTGATCCCTGGTCAAGGAACTAAGATCCTATGTGCTGCGCAGTGTGGCCAAAAAATAGAAGAAAAAAAATCCCCAGCAACCCAGATGATTCTGATGTACAATTAGGTTTGAGAAACCACTAAGTTAGGCCAAGCCCAGGGTCCCCTGGGGACTGTCGAAAACTTTAAGGTATCAGGCAAGATGGAAATCCTGAATGTGTAGGAGGAAGGGCAAAGGATATAAACAAGCCCAAAGTGAGAGTCACAGCTACCACTTGTTTCCATATCATAAAACCATCTATATTAAAAAAAAAAAAATCATCCCGCTTCTTGTTTTGAGTTTCAAGATGCTGGAAGCTTCTGTCTTTTCGGCAAATTTTGGGGACAGACATGTCCTGTTAGGAACCAGGGAGGCTTGTGAGACTTCTTGATGCCGTTTCCAAAGGTCGTAAAAACCAAGATGGCTCTGAACCCTGACCTCACTTCTCCTGGCCAACATGCTTCCATGGAATTAAGCAGTTTCAGACTTGGAGGTCCGCATATGCTTCCAATAACTCCCCTGACACCTGCAAATGCATTATGATTTTAACCCTTTCACAGCAACCCTAGGAGGTGGGCAGCTGGGGATAAGTAACCCTATTTTTCAGATGAAGAAACTGAGGCTTGGAAATAATAAGTGTCAGGAGTGGATGGGAGCAATGGACCAGAAGCAGGTTGGTCTGGGCCAGAGCTCTTCCCCCGCCCTGGTGGCTGCTCCCAGAGGCTTGCTGCTAGGTCCCACCACAGTCATTCCTAAACCAGGTTATTAATTCTAGCAAATGAATCTGGTATCCAGCAGAGAGCGGGAGCTGCCACAGAGGTGGCCAGTCTGACACAAACCCCATTGGTGCTTCCAATTGGAAGAAGAGAAGCATTAATCACAGTCCTGCAGGCTCCCTGTGGGAAGCTGGCGAGAGGTCGCAGAATCCCAGGGTGGGCGTCCTTACTCACCAGACATGCAGGTGCATTCCCCAGGGTCCATGGTCCAGGTGTCTGAGCGGCTCTGGTGCTGTCACAGCTGGGGAAGTGAGGCTGAGTGAGCAGTCACCAGAGGCTTCTTTTTTATGGCTGTGTGGGTGTAGACTTGGGCTCACCCCACCTCTCCCTGGAGCCAGACGCCCTGCACACGGCCCAGCCATGGGCTGGGTGTTGGCAGAGGAGAGGGCAAGCAGTACAGTCATTTAGGTGGCTTTTCACAAAGGGTGCAGGTGGCTGTACCTGCCACCTGCTGAGGTGTCAGGGAGCCAGGCTCAGGCTCAAATTGCAGTCACATCGCGCAGATTGGGAGCTACCTGTGTCCCTTCTCCAAGTCCTACACATACTATTATCTGCCATTTCTGTTCCCTCCTTCACGGGGGCTGCTCCTGTCCTGGCCCGGGGTCTCATCTGTCTCCCCTGGTTGACTATGAAAGCCCTTACCACGTGCAGGCGGGGGCCCCTATTCTGGGCCCTGGCTTTAGAAGGCCCCGCTGAGGCACCCTCCTGGCCATGCCCCCAAAAGTCAGGGGCAGGTGCCCACTCAGAGCCTGTAACCTCTCTTTCTAGACCACACGTGGAGCACCCTGGGTGCTGGAATCTTCGGTCTCCCCAAGCCTGCTTGCTTCTAAGGATTTGCTCAGTCCTCTTCCGCACGCTCCCAAGGACAGATGTGCAGCCAGCATGTGTCTCTCTAGGCCTGAGAGGTGGCCGCGGGTGGCTGTTTGCTGGGGGTACAGACAGAGTTTGGATGTGTGGGCTGGTGCCCACAGGGGTGTGTGAAGGAAGGAGCTAGCGGTGGGGAGAGAAGGGAGGGGGGCCACAGATTGGGGGTTGGGGCCATATCGCCAGGCACCTCTGCATTCTAGGTTGCAGTGTTAAGGTAGGAGGGTAGAAAGTATTTTATTTGTTTATCTGATTTATAACTTTAAAATATTTTAGCTGGGGGGCTTGCCTGGTGGCGCAGTGGTTGAGAGTCCACCTGCCGATGCAGGGGACGTGGGTTCGTGCCCCGGTCCGGGAAGATCCCACATGCCGCGGAGTGGCTGGGCCCGTGAGCCATGGCCACTGAGCCTGCATGTCCGGAGCCTGTGCTCCGCAACGGGAGAGGCCACAATGGTGAGAGGCCCGCGTACCGCAAAAAAAAAAAAAAAATATATATATATATATATTTTAGCCGGGTAGTATGTGGACCTCCCACTTGTATTCTTGCTCTGCCCCCCTAAACATTAGGAGGGGCCTGGAACTAGCCTCCTGTGTTCTTGCCCCCTCCTCCTCACTCTGAAAGGCCAAAAAGTGGTCCTGCCCACCACCAGTGGAGATAGTTGCTCGCATGTGTAAGTTAGTGGGTTCTCCTTTACTCACCCGCAACGACCACCAGGGCCTCAGTCTGACCCATGGAGCCATGGGTTTGAGCTGAGAACTTCTAGTGAGGAGAAAGGGATTCAGCCCCATGGTCATCAGGGCACTGGGGAAGGGTAGGGAGGGGCAACATTGTAGTGGTCCCCAAATGGTCCCTGCCCCAAAGGAGTTCACAGCATAGTCGGGGATCCAGGCCCATTCATTCATTCAGCACCTTTCAAGGGCCAGCACTGTGCTGGGCACTGGAGAGCCAGGGGTGAGTAAAAACAGAGTTAATCAGCCAAAAATCAATCAATAAAATAAATAAATTTATTTTTAAAAAAGGGCTTCTCTGGTGGCACAATGGTTGAGACTCCGCCTGCCAATGCAGGGAACACGGTTTCAAGCCCTGGTCCGGGAAGATCCCACATGCCGCAGAGCAATGAAGCTCGTGCGCCACAACTACTGAGCCTGCGCTCTAGAGCCTGTGCACCACAACTACTGAGCCCTCATGCCACAACTACTGAAGCCCTTGCATCTAGGGTCCGTGCTCCCCAACAAGAAAAGCCACTGCAATGAGAAGCCTGCGCACCACAACAAAGAGTAGCCCCCGCTCGCCACAGCTACAGAAAGCCCGCATGCAGCAACAAAGACCCAGTGCAGCCAAAAATAAATAAATAAATTTATTAAAAAACCCAAAAAAACATAAAACAGCTAATGGTGCAGAAGGGCTGGAGGATATCTCAGCCCAGGAAACCCATGACCCGGCAGGGCTGCTCTCAAAGCCCAAAGGCTGGATCTGCCTTCCCACGCTTGCATTTACAGCCCAGTCCCAGCCCATCTCTTGGAAGGTCCAGCTTCTCCCCCCTTGCCCTCCACTCCTGAGTGTGCCCTGTAGCAGATATGAATGCCTTGGAAGGTCTGGCCCAACTAAGTGAGCCCAGAGAAAGGAAAGGATTTCCCTTCCCCCTTATCTAAGCCATCTCTCCTCCCTGCTCACTCTCTGAGCCAGGAGCTGCTGCTTCCATGGATGACTGACACTGCAGTGTTGCTTAAGGCCTCAACTGAATGATAGTATCAAAATCCAATCCCCAAGCTATTTCCCAGTTTCTGGGCTGTGTGGATTGAAACAACCTTGTGTAGCATCAGGTGGTAGAGTCCATGTTGACTGCACCCGGGCTGTCCAGTTCCTGTTACATGGTGTCCCCTTAGGGCCTGGGGAAGTGCATCCACAGACCTTGTCTGCCCTTTTGGCCATCTTCTGGGTCTCAGCTCCTGATCTCTGTATGGCAGCAGGAAAACAAGAACACACACGCCGCCCCAGGAACATGGAATGGCTGGGGGACACAGCTTAGATCCGCACTTAGAAAATAAATATCAGTGCCACTGGCCCTCCATTCCTGCGGCGGTGGGACCCGCAGCTGCAGAGGGTGGACTCGCCGTCTTCTGTACGGAACTTCACTCTCCGTGGATTTTGGTATCCGCTGGGGTCCTGGAATCCATACGCTGTGGCTACTGAGGTATGACTGTATTTCTTCAGAGGCGTGATCCTTAGCCTTCTCAGGGGATTCAAGGGGCCCTTGAAAATCTGATGAAAGCTCTACCTAGGGAAAAAAATGCACAAATACATGACATTTTCCTGCCGCAAGTTCAAGGGATTTGTGGATCTCTGAAATCCCATTGCTGGGCCTCCTTCCACTCCCCCCAGGGGCCCTGAGGTAAGAGCTCCTCTGCAAAGAAGCAGTCCTGCTTCAGCCGCTTTTCTGTGGCCACACAGCAGTTGTAGCTCCTCTGAGCCAGTGAGCCCTAAATACCTCCTTCTCCGCTTACGGCCTCTCCATACGAAAAGTCAAGTGGTTTTTCTCAGAACAATGAAATGGGCTGTTCCAGAGGAGCAGCTAACGCTCCACCTCTTAACCTAAATGACTGCGTTGTCATCTTCTCCCCCTCCCAACAAAGGTCAAAGCTAGACACCCGCTGTTCCTGCATCCAGCAGTTTCTGCCAGAAGTTCTGGGACTCATGGCCTGGGAATGGAGGTTCAGCCACGATGACGGCAGAGAAAGGTCCTGTGCTGTCACTCCACACCCTGGTCCACGTTTTGTGCTTGAGTCACCACCCTTTCCCATACAGAGCCCCTCTGGACATACGTGTCTCCCCAGGAGCAGCCTGGAGCCATTGGTTTTTATAACGCTGGTTTATAAATCGGCCTCTCTCTACACCACAGTCTTCTCACAAACAGAGGCTGTGCTTATTCATCTCAGCAGCCGTGTGGCCAGGCACACGGAGTGCTGCCACATAGTGGGTGCTCAATAAATATTGATGAGCTGATGATGAATAAATGACTCAACAGAGTTACATGTAGGCTGTATTCTCCAGCTCTTGATGAAGAGATTTAGAGGATCTTGTGGCTCACCAAGAGCAGTCTAGAGCTGGAGATCTGGAATCATGCTGCCTGGTTCCTGATCCCGGTTCTGCTGCCTGATTGGGGGCAAGTTGCTTAACCCTTCTGAGCCCCAGTTTCCTCATCTGCAAAGTGTGGCTCATGAAAATGATAACCTCATGGCACTGTCATTGTGAGGGTTAAATGAGAGAATGCATATTCAGCACTTAGTTCAGAATCTGACACATAAATATTATCATTATTTTGCTATTAATATTATCTGTGCTTAATACAGCTGACAGATTGGTTCAGTCACTCACCCATTTGTATGTTTCAGGCTCATAGACTATTCTACAACTGGTCCCAGGGTCCTGAGTGGGATGCATTCATCAGCAGTAAATATTGTGAAGAGTTTTAGTCTCTGGGTTCCCAGCTTTTAAGCTCAGCCTAGTTCCTTTTGGGTCCCAGGGCCTGGGGACCATGGGGCACTGCCCTTCCTTTCTGACTTCCTTTGCTGCAGTTTGCATCTGTTTGGAGTCAGAGTTGACCTTCCACCTACAAGGCCCACTTATAGGGTATTTTTGGCTTCCTCTGTAGGACTAGGCATAAGATATGGGTGGACAAAATCAAAGCAGGCAGGGGCCCCAGGGGACACCAGCTTGAATCAAGATGGTCAGTGCTGGAAGAACCCTGAGAAGTCATGGGCCAGCTTCTTGTCCAAATGGGGAAACAAACAGAGGCCCAGAGAGACAGGGTTAAGCCCTGGTCACCCAGCTTAGGTTCGTGGTGGGGCGATTTGAACCTGGCTCCTTGACTCACTGCCAGTACCCACTCTTGAGTTCTAAGGCAGGACTGTTCAGCCATTTGGAACCTTGTGGCTTTCTCTACTGTTTATTAATTAATTTTATTACAAAAGTTCAAACATACTAAAAAGAACAGTATTACAAACACCATGTTATCTACCACCTGGAATTAACAGATGTCAACTTGGTCATGTTTGCTTCAGCTCTTTTATTTATAAGACTTAAAAAATTATCAGGATCATGGCTTTAAATACCACCTATGTGCTGGAGACTCCCCATTTACACCCCCAACCTGGGCCTCTCTTTTGAACTCCAGGCTCATATTTATGACTGCTACTCAACATCTCCGCGTAGACGTCAGACAGCATCTCAGACTCCCCAGATGAGCTTCTGCTCCGGGCATCACCTCCAAGCACACCAGCGTCTCGTCTGCCTCCATCTCTGTCACCTGGTTTGAGCCACCGTCACCTCCCGTGAAGATTCAGGACTCATTTCCTAACTGGCTTTCTTGCATCTGCCCTTGCCCTGGGCCCTTTATACCGCATTTTCTTTATTATAAAAATGCTGCTTTGGGGCTTCCCTGGTGGCGCAGTGGTTGAGAGTCTGCCTGCTAATGCAGGGTACATGAGTTCGAGCCCTGGTCTGGGAGGATCCCACATGCCACGGAGCAACTGGGCCCGTGAGCCACAACTACTGAGCCTGCGCGTCTGGAGCCTGTGCTCCGCAACAAGAGAATCCGCGATAGTGAGAGGCCCGCGCACCGCGATGCAGAGTGGCCTCCGCTTGCCGCAACTAGAGAAAGCCCTCGCACAGAAACAAAGACCCAACACAGCCCAAAATAAATAAATTAATTAATAAACTCCTACCCCCAACATCTTCTTAAAAAAATGCTATTTTGGGCTTCCCTGATGGCGCAGTGGTTGAGAATCCGCCTACCGATGCAGGGGACGCGGGTTCGTGCCCCGGTCCGGGAGGATCCCACATGCCGTGGAGCGGCTGGGCCCGTGAGCCATGGCCACTGGGCCTGCGCGTCCGGAGCCTGTGCTCTGCAACGGGAGGGGCCACAACAGTGAGAGGCCCGCGTACCGGAAAAAAAAAAAAATGCTGCTGGGGAATAATACCCTGGTGGGCCAGTGGTTAGGACTCTGCGCTTTTACTGCTGAGGGCCCGGGGTTCGATCCCGGGTCGGGGAACTAAGATCCTACAAGCTGCGTGGTGCGACTTTGGAGAGGGGGCAGGAGGCTCGGGTCCGTCCATCCTTCCTTATTTCATCCTCTCCTTCCTTTCTCCTTCCCTCCCTCCTTTCCTCCCTTCACCCTCCCCCTTTCTTCTTTCCTTCCTCCCTCCATCCCTCCTTCCCTCCCTTCCTTAATCAAAACTCAGCAAACATATTTGGGACCTACTGTGTGCCTGGCTTTGGGTTAGCCCTCTGGATGGAGTAAGAGAGCCAGACACAGGACCTGGTCCTCACAAGCGTGCTTTCCAGGAGGGGTGGTGAGCATGTCCATAGCTATCAGAAAGGAGAAAGCAAGCAGAGTTTCTGTGAGGACACACAAATGCAGGGCGGCCTTTGAAAGGCCCTGAGAGTGAGTATCTCCCTAAACGTTGGCCCCGAGGTGCCTCCCTTGCCTCACCCTAGTCTCAGCCCTTCATTTCTCCCCATCTAGGTAACCTCTGGGTTCCTCATGGAATTTTGGGGCTGGACTGGAGGTTTTTGCACTGTACAGGCTCAGAGCCCCAGGGCTTCACAGAGATGTGTTGCAGGGGCTTCTGTGGATGGGATGCTAGGTCCCATCCCTTTCCCCTCCCCCTATTTAAACAACGCAGCTCCTCTTTCTAAAATCTGTTTTGTCTTATGCGACCCACCCCTTCAATCCCTCTTGTAATGATTTTATCTGGGGGCTGGTGGGAGCATGGTTTGCTGCTGCTAAGACCAGTTGGAAAACCACTGAACACAAGCCCTGCCTTCCAGGTTACGGGCCTTGCCCAGGGGAACAGTGGGAACTTCCAGATCTGCCCCTGGAATCCCAATTGGAACTCAGGCCCAGTGTGCTTTCTTTTTTTTCCTCAAAACATTTATTTATTAATTCTTTAAAATAACAATAATAAACCTATTACATGTGAATCTAAATAACATTAAAAAATTTTATATTATAGTTGATTTACAGTGTTGTGTTAGTTGCAGGTGTACAGCAAAGTGATTCAGTTATATATATACATATACATATATCCATTCTTTTTCAGATTCTTTTCCCATATAGGTCATTATAGAATATTGAGTAGAGTTCCCTGTGCTATACAGTAGTTCCTTATTGATTATATATTTTATAAATAGTAGTATGTATATGTTAATCCCAAACTCCTAATTTATCCCTCCCCACCAACGTTTCCCCTTTGGTAAGCATAAGTTTGTTTTTGAAGTCTGTGAGTCTGCTTCTGTTTTGTAAATAAGTTCATTAGTATCAACATTTTTTTTTTTACTTTTTTTTAACATCTTTATTGGGGTATAATTGCTTTACAATGGTGTGTTAGTTTCTGCTTTATAACAGAGTGAATCAGTTGTACATATACATATGTTCCCATATCTCTTCCCTCTTCATCTCCCTCCCTCCCACCCTCCCTTTCCCACCCCTCCAGGCGGTCACAAAGTACCAAGCCGGTATCCCTGTGCCATGCAGTTGCTTCCCACTGGCTATCTACCTTACGTTTGTTAGTATATATATGTCCATGCCTCTCTCTCGCCCTATCACAGCTCACCCTTCCCCCTCCCCATATCCTCAAGTCCATTCTCCAGTAGGTCTGTGTCTTTATTCCTATTTTACCCCTAGGTTCTTCATAACATTTTTTTCCCTTAAATTCCATATATATGTGTTAGCATACGGTATTTGTCTTTCTCTTTCTGACTTACTTCACTCTGTATGACAGACTCTAGGTCTATCCACCTCATTACAAATAGCTCAATTTCATTTCTTTTTACGGCTGAGTAATATTCCATTGTATATATGTGCCACATCTTCTTTATCCATTCATCTGATGATGGGCACTTAGGTTGTTTCCATCTCCGGGCTATTGTAAATAGGGCTGCAATGAACATTTTGGTACATGACTCTTTTTGAATTATGGTTTTCTCAGGGTATATGCCCAGTAGTGGGATCGCTGGGTCATATGTTAGTTCTATTTGTAGTTTTTTAAGGAACCTCCATACTGTTCTCCATAGTGGCTGAACCAATTCACATTCCCACCAGCAGTGCAAGAGTGTTCCCTTTTCTCCACACCCTCTCCAGCATTTATCGTTTCTAGATTTTTTGACGATGGCCATTCTGACTGGTGTGAGATGATATCTCATTGTAGTTTTGATTTGCATTTCTCTAATGATTAATAATGTTGAGCATCATTAGTATCAACATTTTTTTAAGATTCCACATATAAGTGATATCATATGATATTTGTTTTTCTCTGTTTGACTTACTTCACTTAGTATGATAATCTCTAGGCCCATCCATGTAGCTGCAAATGGCATTATTTCTTTTTTATGGCTGAGTAATATTCCATTATATATGTATATTTCATCTTCTTTATTCATCTGCCGATGGACATTTAGGTTGCTTCCATGTGTTGGCTATTGTAAATAGTGCTGCAATGAACATAGGGGTGCATATATCTTTTTTTTTTTTTTTTTTTTTGTGGTACGCGGGCCTCTCACTGCTGTGGCCTCTCCCGTTGTGGAGCACAGGCTCTGGACGCGCAGGCTCAGCGGCCATGGCTCACGAGCCTAGCCACTCCGCGGCATGTGGGATCTTCCCGGACCGGGGCACGAACCCGTGTCCCCTGCATCGGCAGGCGGACTCTCAACCACTGCGCCACCAGGGAAGCCCTATCTTTTTGAATTATGGTTTTCTCTGGGTATATGCCCAGGAGTGGGATTGCTGGATCATATGGTAGTTCTATTTTTAGTTTTCTAAGGAACCTCCATATTGTTCTCCATAGTGGTGTTTTCTCTTTTTAAAATTAATTTTTAAACTCGGGATGATTTCAAAAACAGATAAGAATAGAAAATTAAATACAGAACCTTCCAGTGTTATCAGATATTAACGTTGTCCTGTTTATTTCAGTTGTTAAAGGAACAAAATAATCAGAGTGGAAACCTTCCGTGTTAACTTTCCAAATCTCATTCTTACTCCATCACCAAACCCGGGAACCAATTTCATGAAGTGTTATCATGCCCGTGCGTGTTCTTCTAGTTTTACTACATATGTATCTATAAAAATTACATACCCTTGTTTTACAGGTTTATAAACCTTTTATAAAATGGCATCATTCTCTTTGTAGCCTCTTACAATTTTTTTTTTTTTGCTTTTTTGGCTCAGCGTTTTGAGATTTATGATTTTCACTGCTTTATAGTATTCTATTATATGACTACTTCTCGATTTATCCAGTTGATGGGCATTTAGGTGTTTCTTTCCACTTTTTCATTGTTATAAGCACTGCTGCAGTGAATATCCACGTCTAGTGTTTCTGTATGTGACATGTGCCAGAGTTTCTGTAGGGGGTATACCTAGGAGTAGACTTGCTGGATTGAAGGGGACATGCTTGTTCTGCTTTACTAGATCTTTCCAAATTGCTCACCACAGGGGTTTACACTCCCATGACCAATGTACTCAAGTGCCCAATTCTGCATGGCCTTGTTAATACTTGGTACCGCCAGCCTTCATTTTTGCCGGCGTGACAGATGTGAAGAGGCATATCCCTGGCTGCTGATTTGCATTTCCCTAATTACTACCAAGGTTGAGCACACTATCAGAAGACTCTTGGTCCCTCACGTCTTGTCTGCGTGGTCCGCTCTTCTTCCTAAAATGCTGCCCTCCTCCATCGTTCAGTAGGACGTAGCGCTAAGCAATCCCACTTTGGCATCAGTCTGTATATTATTTTCTCAGACATGTGGCAAGTCTCTGCCTTCCCACATTACTGGTTTCTAATAATTCCCCTGTTGGAGGCTCGAAGTGACCTTGGTTGATAAAGATGAACATCCGGTGTAAACCCAGGGAAACCACTCAAGGTGTCGGGGGGCAGGAGGTGAGAGTAGAGGGGGCTGCATCTTCAGCCTTCACAAGCCCACTGGGGCCCAGGCGTCAAAGCTCATTTCAGGCTTCTGCACTTTATCCCCTTTGTTTAGAAACCCTTCTGGAGAATTCTTGAAAAAGCAGGAGGGAAACAGAAGAATTCCTGGAATTAACATAATTCTAGAGTGCCAGAGCTGTAAGGGCAATAATGTGGTGCAGACCTTGTCTCAATCCCAGCCCCATTAACAGATTGGGAGCCTGAGGCCCCAGAGGGGAAGTGTCCCGGCCACCAGTCCATCCACAGTGCGAATCATCTGGGCCGTGTGATGAATTGAGGAAGAAAACTTCCCAGGGCCTTCGAAACCTCTTAGGTGACTGTGGAGTGAGGCCATTCGCAGAACCACCTGCTTGGGTTAAGCATCTGCCGAGGGCCTCACACGGTGCCACCTGCCTTACCCAAGGGTACAAAGAAGAATTGTGTAACTGGGGAGCTGAGACACCGGAGAAGAAACCATTGGTGAGCATCATAAACGTGTGTGCTCAGATGGTGAAATAAATGTGGCTGCCTCTGTGCTCATCTCTCCCTCTGCCTCTTCTGCTTGCCTTTCTTCTTTCTCCTCTTCTTTCCTCCTTTTTTTCTCTCATTCCCCCTTTACCTTTGCACATCTCACTTTTTCTCTTGTGTCTTCTTTTCTCTCTCCTGGGGCAAGAAGCCCAGCCCGGGAGTCAGGGCAACTGAGTCCTCTAAACTCACTCACTGGGATTGCTTACTCACAAGTTCACTTCCCTGTCCTGGGCCACAATTTCCCTGAAACAGCAACGAGGTGTCATAGCTGGTGGTCTGTTCCAGGTGCAGGTAAAGAGACAGCTGTTTAGAAGATGCCTGTCTCCTTAAAATTTCTAAAGGAGTAACCCCTCAGCCAGCACCAAAGCAGTCTGTAAATGTCTACAGCATTGGGATCAAAGCCACATTTGGGAGAAACTTCCCTAATTGTTAATTGTCTGCAGGCACTTTTAGCTGTGCTTTTCTTCCAAGGATGTGGGAGCCAATTCAGCAGCCCAGGCCCTGCAGCCCCTGCAGTGTATTCTGGGCTCGCCAGATCAGTGTTTTCTCCAGTTCCAAAACCCTTGGGGTCTGGGGACTTCTGTTTGAACAGACCCCTTAGATAGAGGAACCAAGGCTCAACCCACAGAGCCCCCCCCCACACACACACCTGGCAGGGATTTCACTAACAACTCAGAACCATAGTGCACTAGTTATTGAATTTGTTGGTTTCTCCAGTATAAATACATAGTTCTCTGAAAATAATCGGCTCATCCCCAATTAATGTTAGGGAGAAAAAACAAAGACAACAGTTTGAGGGTTGTGTAGAGCAGAATAGTTATCCACTGCAGTCATTTCCTGCATTGTAAGGGGTTGATGACAGAGCTTGTCACCTCCCCTCAGCACCTGTGGGGTTACTGCTGTCTTTGTGAAGTTTGGGTCTGGGAAACCCAGCGTGAGAACCAGGAGGGGTGGCCATGACAACCCAGCTGGGCAGGAGTGCCTAGGTGTGCTTGAATTCCTGGGCCAGATGCATGTCTGAGTGAGCCTTAGATGGACATAGACTTACGCTGCCACTGCTTTGATTCCGTCTCCCTCTTTCTCTGTATGGCCTTGGACAAGCCATTTGGCCTCAGTTTCCCTGCTAATACAATGGGGATAATAACACACTTTTCTAAGGGTGCCTCTTAAGAATAATTGGCCAGTTTTTGCAGGGCACTTTGAAGAAAATTGCTGTGAAGATGTTCTGCTGGCCCTGGAATTTTCCTTGGTGCAAATATCAAACAGACGAGGATGATTCTGGCACTCCCAGCGGAACCATTTTCCCCAGTTCAGTTGGAAGAGAGCAAGACAGGGAGGGGCTGGGATCACAGCCTGGGCCTGCCTGGAATATTAAAGGCACAGCCCTGCCTTTGATGCCTGCCTGCAACGCTTGTTAATTTTAATAGGAAGCCAGCAGGGGCAGGAAGGTTCTGCCTGGCAGAAGAAAAGAGGCCTAGACTGAAGAGGATTAGTGCCAGTTCAACTTGGATCTTGTTTGGCTTTGAAGTCCTTGGCCCCCGTGGTGGAGTGACAGGACAACTCCTAGATGTCAGCAGGGTGGAAGGCAGGGGGCTGGGGAAAGTGTGGACCTGAGGCCCCTCAAGCCTCAGCTCAGCCAGGAGCAGACGGCCCCTGTCTCAACTGGGGAATCACCGCAGGATCTCCCAAGCTGGTGATTTTCTGGGGAAACCTCAGATAGTGGTCTCAAACTGAAATGACTTTGGGAGCTAGGTAGTTAATGCATGAGAGCAAAGTCAACTGATTATAGTAATGGACAGTTCTGGGGACTGTGGCTAATTGTCTAAGCTCCAGTTGAATATTGGGATTTGGGAATGAGGGCCAAATTTTGCCATCTGTTCTAATTTTTTAGGAGAAATGGAAAACTGGATTTTGTGTGCATGTGTGAAGTGTTGCAATTTTTAAACAGTAATCAAAGTTGTTTGTTTATTGTTTTAAAATACTCTTCTCATCATTTGTGTACAAACACATCCATAGGCCAGAGCAGCCCATAGGCCTATTTTGTGACCTCTGTCTCTAGAATTCTAAAGCTTCAGGAGTGCAGAGTCCCTTAAAATTCACTAAGACTTTTGGTTACTATTTTCTAGAGACTTCAGACCAGTCCCTGGTTGAGGGTATCAGAATTATCCAGAGAAAGCTTTTTAAAAAAAACGAATATTTAGGGATTCTGATTCAGTGGGCTTGGAGTGGGATCTGGGGAGGGTCTCTGATTTTTTTTTTTAACTCCTCAGATGTTCTGGTGTGCAGCCAGGTTTGGGAAATGGTGACCTCATCAGTTCTTCTTAGTGTTTTTAAATTTTTTTTAAGTCATAAACCCTTTTGAGAAGCTGAAGAAAGTTGTCAGCACTTTCCCTAGGGAAAAAAAGATACTCACCCAGAAAAAATTTTGCATACAATGTCAGGGAGTCTGAATACCCTCCCTCTGAAGGCCATCCAAGACCACCCATTAAAGAACCTTGTCAGTACTTGATGCTGGAATCCCATCTACAAGTGCCATGAAAATAGCCTCTGGGGTCTCCCTTGTACTCCTCCAGTGACAGGGAGCTCATTACCTTTGGAGAAGGTCTATCCCCTTTTTGGGGGGAGCATTCGGCTTTCAGTAAATTCCTTTTTGTGGTGAGCAGAAACTGGCTGTCTCTTCTCAAAGCAGCCTTCTCCAGCACCCCTAGCTTTCACCCGCAAGTCCCACATTCGTCCTCTTGCTCATCTTTCCGGTTTTACTGGGGTTTAGAGGGGAGAGCTGCCGCAGGAGGCCAGGAGAAGCTGAGGGGTGGCCCAGGATGAGGAGCTCTTCCTCTTGGGATTTGAGACCTCAGGAGCAGATTATTGACCAGATCCTGGTGATTCCTGTTCCTGACACTTCATCCCTTTGTCCTTTTGAGAGACCCCTCTCCGTGAATCCAGCACGAAATGTCAAACCTACTTCATCGTCACAATCCTCTCCCTGAACCTTTCCCTGTGGCTCTCTCTCTTGGAGTGGCTGACCCCCAAGCTTGGAAGATGAACTTTCTCAACATGAGTCAGGTGCAGCTTGCAGATACCAGAGGCATCAAATATGCGATCGCTTGAATCCCTTTAGCCCGGTACTCTTGCTTTGATCAGGGTCTAGTGGGCACTTGCAGGAGAGGAGTGCTGCTGTGACATTCATGCCATCCCATTCATTCAACATTGGCCAAACATTGACCACACGGTTGTAAAAGGACCTCCAACCTAGCCTCAGATCTGTCACCTATTGACAGATTCGAAGGAATTTGAAGCCTTCTTAAACCTGTTTTTATTCTTGGCCCATCCTACGTCTGCCTTGGTGTAGGAAACATCATAAGGTCCTTCTGAGCAAAATAGGTTGGGGTGTGTGTGTGGCTTTTCTTTGCCTTAAACTCTTTTCAACTTCAAGGTGGAACCTCTCGTTCTTCTAACAGTTGGGGTTGGGTGTCCATCATCCCTCCCGCTGCATCCAGTTGGGACTTTATAGATTTAATTAAAGTCTCCTTTTCTCTATCTGGAAGAAACCTCGTTTTGAAGCTCTGTCATCTCATCATCCCTTTGATCACTTTAGTCCTCTGTACTTGCCTGACAAATGTACCCGGGTTTGAATGCAAATGCCCCTAAGTGCTTTCACTCACCTTTCATCCCAGAGCTTCTGTAAAAAGGGAACACATGGGCCTGCCCAACATGGGCTTGAGTGAATCCCACAGGGAGGCTGGAAAAATGCTATCCTCTTACTAACCCTGCCGGAAGACAGGGAGGATTGGCCCCTTGTCATTGAATGGATGCTCATGGAGCTGGCAGAGTCCCACTCATGCATTCCAGCATCCATTCATGCATCCATACCACAACTATTTACCAAATTCATAAGATGGGCCAGGTTCTGGGCTGCATGCTGCAAATGCAGCAATCAGTAACACCAAGCAATCCTTGCCCTCCTTGGGTTTCTATTTTAGTAGGGGAGACAGAGACAAATAAATAAGCACACACATGAATAATTATAAGTTGTCATATGTGATATGAGAGATAATCACAGATCCATTAAGGGGAACCCAATTCAGACAGAGGAGGTAACCTTCAGCTGAGACTGGTGGAGGGAAGTGTGTTCCAGGCAGAGAGAACAGATTATGCAAAGGCCCTGTGACTGAAAAGAGCTTGACTTTTTTGAGAAACTCAGAGAAGGCCAGTGTAGCTAGCAGGTAGTGACTAAAGGGGAGGAGATACTTCAAGAACTGGGATTCAAATGCCTAC
>NW_006786802.1:317922-419020 GCF_000442215.2 Lipotes vexillifer | reverse complement strand
TTCAGCAGGTTTCATGAATGAGAGAAGTGAGCCAGATGGGAGACAAGAGGGAGCAGTGGGGACTGTGGCAAATTGGTGAACACACGCCCTGTGTAAAGGAGGCAGTCAATGTTCAGATCTAGCCAGCCTTGCACGTGTGAAAATGGAATCCTGGCCAGTATCGCAAGACCTTTTGATTTTTCAAGAGAACTCTCAGATCTAGATTTTTATTAAAAAATCTTTTACCTTTAAAAAACATTGAGGGGACTTCCCTGATGGTCCAGTGGTTAAGACTCTGCGCTCCCAATGCAGGGGGCCTGGGTTTGATCCCTGGTCAGGGAATTAGATCCTGCCTGCATGCTGCAAGGAAGAGCCTGCACGCTGCAACTAAAGATCCTGCACGGGACTTCCCTGGTGGTCCAAGAATCCTCCTTGCAATACAGGGGACGCGGTTCGATTCCTGGTCAGGGAACTAACATGCCCCGGGGCAACTAAGCCCGTGCGCCACAACTACTGAGCTCACACGCCTCAACTAGAGCCTGTGTGCTGCAAAACACAGAGCCCACGCACCCTGGAGCCTGCGCGCCACAACTAGAGAAGAGAAAACCCACACGCCACAACTAGAGAGATGCCCGCGCGCCACAATGAAAGATCCCACATGCCTCAGTGAAGATCCCGCCTGCTGCAACTAAGACCCAACACAGCCAAAAATAAGTAAGATAAATAAATCTTAAAAAAAAAAAAGATCCCACACGTGACAATGAAGATCCCACGTCCCTCAAAGACCCAAGGCAGCCAAATAAATAAATAAATAATTACTTTTTAAAAAATAAAAAACACTGAGATCTTCACAACACATGTTTGAGGCCCGAATGTGACCTGCCTGGGTGCTGCCTCTCGGCGGCCCCTGAGCTAAGTAAATCCACAGCAGTGGATTAAGGAATTATAGAGTGCGGGGTGTCTCCTCACCCAGGGAAGTAAACTGAGGCCCCTAGTAGTCTCTGCTTCCAGTTCTTGCTCCACCCAGTGGTTTCCTGAGGAATGAGCCGCCTTTTAGGCTGATTTCCCTTTTGGCTCCAGGCAAGCTTTGAACTGTGAGGCTCAGTTTTTCTAATTTGCAAATGGGAGGATTGAGGCCAAGTTTGGTGGCTCCCTGGGGCTCTAATGTGTGGGGTAATTAGGGTTTGAAAATGACTTTGAAACTTCCAAGAGTGAAATACCCACCAAAGTTCAGAATGGGATTGTTCCTTAAAGTGCCACCAAGTTGTATATCCACCCGCCCCATCTCCAGGCCTTCCCCAGATAGCAATGCTGTGGGATTCCAGGGAACCCCCAGTACCTCCCTGTCTTCCCCACCAGCCTGTCCTTTCCTTCCCTCCCTTCTGTTCCCTTTCTGTCCTTGCCCAGAGACTCAGTGGGTCCAGTCACAGGGAGTCACAGTGTTGGCTGTAGGAATGCATCCTTGCGGAACTTGCAGCCCAGCAAGGAAAACAGAGAGTCAGAAATGACGTATGCAGTGCACGTTACAAGATGGAAATTGCAGGGGGTCCAAGGAGCCAATGATCCACTCTGGGTTTCAGGAACCCCACCCCTGATCCCAAGTAAGTGATGCTTCAGTTGAAAGCTGAATGTTGAGCAAGGGTTAGCCAGAGTGGAGACAAGAGTGGGGCAATATTCCAGGTCGAGGGAGCTTCCAGGATCAGAGGCTGGAGGAGGGGTGAGGGTGCTCTAAATTTTCCTAGACCTGAATTGAGGCCCACACTTCTGAGACCTCAAAGCCCAAGGCCAAGTGGTGGATTGGTGGTTAGGAGGGTACAAGGTCCAGCTTACATGGGTCTTATGAGGCAGGGCAAGGATTTTTTTTTTTTTTTTACCTTGAGAATAATAGGGTTATAAGAAGTGGATGAGTTTCACCCCCCCAAAAAAATAGGATTTGATTGTATCATTCCAGAACTCAGTGGTTACTCCCTTGGTCTCATCTCCTTCGAGGAAAGCCTGGCCAATGAATACCTCTTCTGTGATCTCCAAACACCCTTTCTGCATCTTTTCTTCATCCCCAAACACCAGCATCTCACCTGCAAAGTAGGTACTATATTGTAGATGCATATGGGGAGGACACACTTGCTCAGAGAGGTCATGCGCCAAGGTCATCCAGCCAGGAAGGGGCAGAGCAAGGATTTGAACCCCGGTCTATCTGTTCGGAACCCCGGGCTTTGTCCACCATGTGTGCACGGTCAAGATAATGACTGACACCTGGAAATAACCATCCTCAGCCACGTCCCCAGGTAGAAAAAGCCCTGGTCTGTGGAACTCTCCTTGCAAATGCTGGAGGGAAAACAATCCCCCTCTAAAATCAACATCTGCACAGAGCTGGGTTGAGTGGGAGCTCAAGGAGCAGGAGCTCTGTTTGCATATTAAGGAGGCAAAGATGCCAGTGGCTCATTAATGACGACCTGGCCTCCAGGGTTCTTAGGATGCCAGCTTCTGTGCAAGTCTTTTCTCTTTCAGAGAATACTGAGCTGGTTCCTGGAATTGATGCAGCACAAAAGGGCAATTCAGGGCCTCCTTTGAATGCAGTGTTCTGTTCCCACCACAGCTTTCTAAAGATGTGGGGAGAAAATAGAAACCCAGAAGGACTAAGAAGTTCTGTTTCTTGGGGTGAGCGGCAGGAGTGCTGCAGAGTCTGAGGACAGGCCTGCCAGTGGGACAGGCACCTGCAGCCTGCTGGCTGGAGAGCTGGGGGCTGCCCTGGGCCTGGGCTGAGTCACCTTCCTGGTACCCATGGTAAATTACCACCCTTGGTTTACAGCTAGAAAACCCAAAAGGAGACTTGAGTCATTGAGCATGATTGTGATCTGGACGTACCAGAAGATATGGATCCTCTTTTCAGTCCTCTGAGGGGTCCAAAGAGGGCTCAGCCTGAGATCAATGCCATGGGTTTCCCTGTGGGAGGGCTGGATCTGTGTGAGAAAACTTAGGTCATTCATACAAGTATAGAAAAAATAATACAAATGGCTCTTAGAGCAAATGATAAGATACTCATCTAGACTTATACTACTAGAAATGCAAATTCAAACTACAACCAGATAACATTAAAAAAAAAAAAAATCTATCTGATTGGCAGGGATCCCAAAATGTGAAGTGTGCTGTGTGGGGGGGCGGTGAGGAAACAGGTGTGCTCTGTCGTGGATGGTGACATGCAAACTGCAGGATAATCACAATAGCTCCCCAAATTTAAAAAGCACATGTGTGTCTAGGTGCTTGGGATACATCAGTGAACAAAACTGATAAATATCATCTCTCAGGGAATTTATATTCTCAGGGAAAAGCAGGAGGAAAATAAGAATAAACATGGGACTTCCCTGGCGGTCCAGTGGTTAAGACTCTGCCCTTCCACTGCAGGGGACATGGGTTCGATTCCCGGTCGGGGAACTAAGATCCCACATGCTGTGTGGTGTGGCCAAAAAAATAAGAATAAACATAATCAATCAATCGATCCTAGAGTTCGTTAGGAGGTAATAACTACTATGGAGAAAAGGGCAAGTAGAGAAGAATAAGAGGGATCAGAAGTTGCTGGGGGCAGGGGACACGTGGCATATACAATAAGGTGGTCAGAGTAGGGTCCTTAGAGAAGGTCCCTCAACAGCCCTGTGCAGTAGTCCCCATTTCACAGATGGTGCAACTGAGCCAGAGGTGAGTTTAGTGACTTGCCTGGAGGCACACTGCCAAGAAAGGGAAGGCGGGAATTCTAACCCAGGCTGAATGGCTTGAATCTGTGCATTTCACCACCTCATTATGTAAGATCTATTAGGAACCTGGAGATGCGGAAACTGAGGCCCAGAGAAATCAAAGGGACTTACTCAAGGTCATGGAGCAAGAGGAGGAGTGGGGTTAGTGAATCCTCTGCTCACCAGGGAGAGAGGTGCTCTAGCCTGGGGTTCCCGAAAGGGAGAGGCTTTAAGATGGTGTGCTGAAAAACGTCGTTGTTTTAATAGTTTTAATTGACATTAATGCGTATTAGAAAGAAATGCAACTAACACATGGAATTTGTAATTGCACAAGGTTTGTGCTTAGGATGAATAATTAATTAATTAGGTTGCTCCACGTCTTTTTTTTCAAGATTAAATCAAAGCCTTTATTAAACATCTCTCCTTCAAACCACCTGCATTTAAACCTATACCCCTCTCCTGACTTGCGAACTGCTAGGGCTATGTGTGTGTCATTGTCACCTGGAGGGTCAGATCCAGTTGGGCTGCACAATGCTGAAAAGCCACACCAAGATACACCACGCTGGGCAGACCACCGCGGTTCTGTGCCCCTCAGGCTCTAGGTTAAGGTTGGCAGCACTGGCCCTGGAACCAGAGCTCAAGCACAGGAGACCAGGAAGCTGCAGTCTGAGTCTCCTTGTTCCAGACCTAGCCATGCAGATCGGACAAGCAGCTCTTGGCTACCACTGTGCACCGGGTCTTAGTTGTGGCAGGTGGGCTCCTTAGTTTTGGCTCACCGGCTCCTTAGTCGCGACACGCAGGCTCCTTAGTTGTGACATGTGAACTCTCAGTTGCAGCATGCATTGTGGCATCTAGTTCCCTGACCAGGGATCGAACCTGGGCCCCCTGCACTGGGGGCGTGGAGCCTGGATAAAACTTCCTGTGCCACCAAGGAAGTCCCAGGATGAATAATTTTTAACTGAATCAATGTAATGGAAAGACTAAGTAAATTATAGCACAGGCAGAATGCAGTTATGGCAAAATTTGGGGGGAGTATTCACGGAAGACTGAAGTTTGGGCAACTCTGCCCTAGATTGTGGCTACCTCTGGGGCCACAGGAGAAAATTTGGGGAGCAGCCTGGAAGCTGAGCCTCCTGGCTCAAGGCCGCTCTGCCCAGGAAACCCTACCCTGTTCCTGCATTGTCATCACCGCAGCCTCCCCGCAGGCCGTCTCTGCACTGTGGGAACCAGCCCTCTGTACGTGCAATGTCATCTTCAAATTGCTTTCGGCTTGTTAGTTGGCTGTGATTCACACCAAGCTGACTCAAGATCCCACATAGCCCTGCAGAGGAGGGCTGATGCCAGTAACATCGGGAACACCCTGCCAGGCTGGTGGCCAGACCCCACCCTAGAGACCAGCCTGGGAGAGGATCCTGGCTTCACCCCCACTGTTTCAAAAATAATATTTATCACCTTGGAAGAAAATCCCCAAACAGTCAGCTCCTCTAAGTATTTATTTATTTAAATTTTTTGGCCACGCTGCACGGCATGTGGGATCTTAGTTCCCCCGACCAGGGATTGAACGTGTGCCCCCTACATTGGAATCGCGGAGTCTTAACCACTGGACAGCCAGGGAAGTCCCTTCACCCCTTTAAAGCATCTCTGGGAGACTCAGGTTTTTTCACCTATGAAATGCAGGTGATAGTAAGGTTGTTGGAAGCACTCAGCGTATCAAGCATCTGGTGTGGAGCAGCTGCTCCATAAACATTCCTTTCATAGCCAGATGCCACTTCCTCCATGGGGCATTTTGAGTTCCTTATCATCCCCCCTCTAACTTCCAGAACATTCCATATGTTCTTCTCTTTCAACACCGATCAGTTCTCTGTTTTGCATTAGGGTGAACTGTGCCCCTGTTTCAATTAACTCCCTGAGCTTGGGGCTTTTGTCAAAGCCATCATTATATCTCTCTGGGGAGGAAGCCCAGGGCCTGGCGAGAAATTCCATAAATGTTTGTGTGTCTGAGAGGCAGCAGGGCGGCGGGCCGTAGTGAACAAGGACAAGGGCCCTAGAGCCCACTCTGTGGGTGCAGTCCCAGTTCTGTCTTTCATTAGCTATGTGATCTTAGGCAAGTCACTTACCTCTTCATGCCTGGGAGTACTGACCTGTAAGATGGAAATCATTGATAATAGCACCTACATCATAAGGTTGAGGATTAGATAAGTTAATGTGTGTAGGACAGAAGCTGCCACATGTTAGGAGTTTCATAGCTGTTGACTATTATTATACCAGCATCTCACAAAGGACCTTTTTCCTGGTGTGGCTTCCACAAATATTTGTGGGGTTTTTTGTTTGTTTGTTTTTTTGCGGGGGGAAGGTTTTTTTGGCTGTGCTGCGTGGCATGCAGGACCTTAGTTCCCCAATCAGGGTTTGAACCCAGGCCCTTGGCAGTGAAAGCGTGGAGTCCTAACTACTAGACCATCAGGGAATTCCCCATAAATATTTGTTAAGCTGAACTGAGAAGACTGTATCCTCACCCCTCATTATCTCTCATTCCTAATTCATTCTCTGGAGTGAAGACATTGTGCCTTATTAAAATGCAAATGTTGTCCTCTTCAAATGTTATGTGAACACTTTCTGTGTAAAAGGCTTTGCGCAGGAATACCCTCTGTGGTCTTAAAAGGAAAATGAGGATGCTCTCCAAAGCATATTGTTAAGTGCAAAAAGCAAAATATAAAACCCTGAGTCTAGTATGCTACCATTTATGGAGAAAACAAAAGCGAGGGAGAGGGGTATACATAGGAAGAGAGGACTTACCTATGTAGTCACAGACCCTCTTCAGGAGACCCAGGACATTGGTCTCAGGGAGGTCTCCAGGGAGTGGATTTTGGTGGTGAGGACGGGGGTGAGAGGGGGACTTCCTTTTTATTGTATGACACTTTTTAAAAAAAAATATTTTTTATTATGGTAAAATATACATAACATAAATATTATCAATTTTAGCATACAATTCAGTAGCATTAAGCATATTCACGGTGCTATGTAATTCTCACCACTTTTTTAGAGCTTTTTCATCATTCCAAAGAGAAACTATACCCATTAAACTCTTAACTCCCCGGGACTTCCCTGGTGGTCCAGCAGTTAAGACTCCGTGCTCCCAATGCAGGGGGCCTGAGTTCGATCCCTGGTTGGGGAACTAGATCACACATGCATGCTGCAACTAAGAGTCCGCATGTAGCAACTAAGAAGCCCGCATGCTGCAACTAAAGATCCCACATGCCACAACTAAGACCTGGTGCAGCCAAAATAAATAAATAAATAATAAATAAATATTAAAAAAAAAAGAGCAAAAGTGTTAATTTAAAAAATAAATAAATAAACACTAACTCCTCATTCTTTCCTCCCCTCCAGCCCCTGGTAACCTTTATTCTATTATACTTTCTCTCTTTATGAATCTGTCTATTCTAGTACCTTATGTAAGTGGGATCATATAATATTTGTCTTTTTGGGTCTGGCTTATTTCACTTAGCATAATGTCTTCAGGGTTCCTCCATGTTGTAGCATGTTTTGGTATTCATTCTTTTTTACGGCTGAATAATGTTCAGTCGTATATTATCACATATAGCCATACTTATCACATCTTAGTTATGCATTCATCTATTGGTACACACTTGGGTTGTTGCCACTTTTGGCTACTGTGAATAATGCTGCTATGAACATTCATATTTAAGTACCTGTTTTCAAACCTTTTGGATATATACCTAGGGGAGGAATTGCTGGATCATATGGTAATTCTATGATTAATTTTTTGAGGAATCATCATACTGTTTTCCATAGTGGCTACATCACTTTACATTTCCATCAGCAGTGCACAAGGATTCCAATTTGTCCACATCTTTCTGCATATGCTTTGATAGATTTTAATTTGTTATGATATCAAAGTATTACCTATTCAAATCAGAAATAAGCATTTAAAAAAAGACATTGTGCTAAAGAGGTTAGGGTATGCGAGTCAAAGGACAAGACAACAACAATAAAACCAGAAGCAGCCCTGATATTCAGAAGGACTGCATGACTCAGAATCCAGAGGGTTGAATTTTGATCTTTGCATTTAATTGGCAGCATTGCTACACCCCTCTTTGGGACTTGGTTTCCTTGGGGGTCAAATAAAAGTGTTGGATTAGGTACCCCTGAGTTCCCTTCCTGCTCTATGAGCTGAGGATCCCACATAGATTGGTCCCAAGAGAAGTGTGGACAACGCCCCCCGGTAGGTAGATTCTCCATGTGTGTCTCCCACCACCCTTACCCGATGGCTTCCACTGGCTTAGGCGTTGCAGGAGACTTGGTGGATGGGGTGAGAGCAGTGGGGGTCTTTATTGCTTGGCTCACTCATGGCATTGCCATCTCTATGAATACAGCTCCTGCCAGGCACACCCTCACTGGGCTCCTGAGATGTAGTTTCCTTCCCTTGTGTCTTTAGGCCTAGAGGTGGTGTATTCATTTTCCAGGGCTGCCATAACAAAGTACCACAAACGGGGGGCTAAAACAACTGAAACATATTGTCTCATAGTTCTGGAGGCTAGAAGTCTGGGATTGAGGTATTGGCGGGGTTGGTTCCTTCTGAGGTCTGAGAGAGGCATCTGTTCCATGCTTCTCTCCTAGTTTCTGGTGGTTTGCTGGCCATTTTTGGTGCCTCTTCGTTTATAGGAGCATCACCTTCACCTTCACCTTCACATGGCGTTCACTCTGGATGTGTCTGTGTCCAAATTTCCCCCTCTTCTCAGGACACTAGTCATGTTGGATTATGATATCCTAATGTGTGTGTGTGTGTGTGTGTGTGTGTGTTTGTGTGTGTGTGTGTGTTTTGCGGTCCGCGGCCCTCTCACTGCTGTGGCCTCTCCCGTTGCGGTGCACAGGCTCCGGACGCGCAGGCTCAGCGGCCATGGCTCACAGGCCCAGCCGCTCCACGGCATGTGGGATCTTCCCGGACCGGGGCACGAACCAGCATCCCCTGCGTCGGCTGGCGGACTCTTAACCACTGCGCCACCAGGGAAGCCCCTAATGACGTCTTTTAGTTTGATTATCTATGCAAAGACCCCAGCTCCAAATAAGGTCACATTCTGAGGCACTGGGGGTTAGAAATCCAACATACCCTTTTTTGGTGGGGCAGGGAGGATACAATTCAGCCCATAACAGGTGGCTCTTTTTCCTGTGTTGGTTTCCCAAGTCCTGTCCACACCGTCATTCAGTTTCTCGCCATCCCAGTTGAGCATGTCTTCTGTGTGTTGCAGGGACCCATCGAGCCTTAGCACTCTGGTCATTTGCTTTTGTCTATTTTTCAAAAAAAAATAGCCCTGATCTTTGTTTCCTGGTGTCACTGTTGGAGAATTTCACAGCTGCCTGTCACCCCTGTTCTCTGTGTGGTACTGCTGTCATCACCTTGGCCTTGTCCCTGGGAGCTTAAGGCAGGCGGAGGGAAAGGACGTCTGTGTGTAGGAGGAGAGGGTTCACAATATGTCACATCTGCTTTAAAGTTCCTCTCAAAGCAGCCTCCTTAAGGAAGAAGTAATGGTTAAGTGTGTCCAGGTAGGTAAAGGAACTAGGAATTTCATCCGCCCAAACTCCCAAACCCTTGAAGGATCCACCTGGGGGTGTTCAGCATAAAGAAGCCATGGAGGGAAGATGATAAATCTTCAAACACCTGAGGATCCCACATGGGTATAGTGATGAGGTCAATCTGTCTATTTCTATAGAGAGACGGATACATGACCCAATATAAGTAAGAGATTTCTGAGAAACGTGTTCAAATGTAATGGCTTCCATGTGAGTCATAAGCCCTTCAATCACGGGAAGTATTCAAATAGGGGCTGGATGGTGATTCTTGCCTTGGTTAGAAGCCCGGGCTGGCAATCTCTCTGGCCTCTTCCTACTGGGAAATGCCATGATTGTAGAAATGGAACTTGGAGTTCCCTTCAGCTTGCTCTGCTCCCTGAAGATAGAATGCTCAGATATGGGGTCTTCCCTGGCGGTCCAGTGGTTAAGAATCCACCTGCCAACGCAGGGGACGCGGGTTTGATCCCTGGTCGGGGAACTAGGATCCCACTTGCCGTGGGGTAACTAAGCCCACGTGCTGCAACTACTAGCCCACGCGCACTCTGGAGCCCGCGCACCACAACTAGAGAGAAGGCTGCGCGCCACAGGGAAAGATTCCCACCTGCCGCAGCTAAGACCTGCCGCAGCCAAATACATAAATAAATATTAAAAAAAGAATGCTCAGATCTGCAAAGCTGCACACTGCTTTCAGCTACAGCTTAGGAGCTCCTAAGAAGGTAGAAAAACTCAAACTTTCCAGACCAGTTGCCCCAGAGGTTGTCTTCCTGCCCAGATAGGTGGTTACGAAAGCTGAGACAAGCCTTAGCCAGCGTCCAGTGCCCACACCCATGCCCACACCCACGTATGGCTCCAGGAGGCTATAAAGAGACACTCCTTGGAAACTGTGACAGACTCCAGCCATCAGCTTTGATCTGAACCCTGGGGGTGGTCTGGGCCAGGGACCGCTTCCTCTGCTCCTTGGATTCTGGGCTTCCTGCATCCTGTGTGGCCTCCTCTAATTTCAAAGTGACTTGAAGACTCTTGGGTCTTCGTTGCCCTGGCAGAGCTGACTTGTAACTGTCAGCTCACCTCTGGTCACGCCTCCCCATCAATCAATACCATTTGCCACCGTGGGCTTGGCAGGTGGAGATGAAAGTGGGAGTAGTTTTTCATCAATCACAACAACAAAAAGATTAAGGAGAGTAGATTTGCAGATTAAAAAAAAAAAATCACAACTCATGTAAGTTACATAAGGATTTCAAAATCAGAAGCTTATGCTTAAAGCCAGAGAGTATTAGAACATCAACAAAAATTAATCAAAATCTGTTT
Source organism: Lipotes vexillifer (assembly GCF_000442215.2). Lineage (NCBI taxonomy): Eukaryota > Metazoa > Chordata > Mammalia > Artiodactyla > Lipotidae > Lipotes > Lipotes vexillifer. The sequence continues at coordinate 408,416 of NW_006786802.1, read as the reverse complement.
CCTTGAGTGAATTGTTTGACAAGGCTGTTATAATATTTGAATCCTGCTAGACAAAAATCTTTACTTTCTTAAAGCGTCTTTAAATGTAACTTACTAAGTCTTTGAATAACTGAGAATGTGATGCATTAAAGCATTGCTTTATTGTTGTTTCTATACAAAATAATAACTCTGGTCCTCATATGTGTGCAAATGGTAATCATTCCCTCATGGCTTCCCTTCTTTGCTTCAGGAGCCTCTGGCTCACCCAGAATCATGAATCATGCTCAGATCATGCCCAGAATGTCAAGCATGGTCTTGTGGGTGTCATGGTACAAAATAAGAAAAAGGAAGAGTCGTCACTTCTCAATGCCCAGTAATACAAAACCATACAATCTGTTTTGAAATTTTCACTGGGGAGAAGTTATGTCGGCCGGTCCTACAGAGTGGACCAGGGTCATTAGAGAAAGAGAAAGAGGCTCCGGGCAGGCCTCTCTGAGGAGGGAAGCATTGAGCTGAGATCTGATTGACTCATGGGAGTCAGGCTTGAAATGCTTTGGGGGCTGAGCATTCTGGGTGGAAGGAACTGTAAGGTGGTTTAGTAAGTCCTGCCAAGTGAGTTATTTAAGACGTGAATGTTGACATATTTGCATAGACATCATTCATTCACCAAATATTTAGTATTATCCATTATGTGCCAGGAACTGTTGAAGACACTTGGACGACGTTAGGCTGGAGTATCCTTTGTGGAGGCAGCAAGAACATTGCATGACAGTCCTGGTGTCCTTTGTTCCTGCTGCTCTGCCCTGTCTCCTGGGGTGTGCAGCTCAGCCGCCCCCCGGGAGCTGGCCTGCCTATTCCCCCAAGGGTGGTGAAAGAGGCTTGCCTCCCAGGACTTGGCCTGTAGTTTTCCAGTGATGAACAAATCTCCTGATTCTGGCGTTCAGGATTAGGAAGCCCATTTTCTGGCAAATAGAAGTCACGTTCTCCATTATCATTTTTTTTTTCTTAATAAATTTACTTATTTATTTTTGGCTGTGTTGGGTCTTCGTTGCTGTGCGTGGGCTTTCTCTAATTGCGGCGAGCAGGGGCTACTCTTTGTTGTGGAGCATGGACTCTAGGTGCGTGGGCTTCAGTAGTTGTGGCACGCAGGCTCAGTAGTTGTGGCTCGAGGGCTCTAGAGCTCAGGCTCAGTAGTTGTGGCACTTGGGCTTAGTTGCTCCGTGGCCTGTGGGATCCTCCCGGACCAGGGATTGAACCTGTGTTCCCTGCATTGGCAGGCGGATTCTTGACCACTGTGCCACCAGGGAAGTCCCTCCATTATTACTTCTCACAAAGGAAAAAGTAATACACTGACCTCCATCTGCCTGATTTCTCTTTCTTTCTCTTGAGGTGGGGGTAGGGAGGTACTGGGCTCCCCTACCAAAAGTGGGCAAGACACTTGAATTCTAGTGTGGAGAGACAAAAAAAAAAACAAGTAAAGAAATAAATAAAGAAGATCATCTCAGAAAGAGAGAAACACTTTGAGGAAAATAAAGCAGAATGATGTGAGAGTGAGAGAGATGGAGCAAGCGAGGGCTGGGGCACTGGGCAGGTCTCTCTGAGGAGGGGAGCTTTGAGCTGAGATCTGATTGACACATAGGAGCCAGGCTTGATAAGATCTGGGGGCTGAGCATTCCAGGCAGAGGGAACTGTATGTGCAAAAGCCCTGGGGTGAGACCATGATGTGTGTTGGGATGATTCACAGACACCAGAGTCCTATAGGCCAAGTTAAAAGTTCAGATTTTGTTCAACTTGTAATGGGAAGCCATTGGAGGAGTTTGTGTAAGGGAGCGACATGATCTTATATTTTAATTTCAAAACGTAAAAACAAAAATCTACTTCCTAGAGGCATAACTTACATACCATAAAATTACTTATTTTAAGTGTACAGCTGATGAATTTTGATGAAAAAGTTCCATTTTAATATGTGTTTCTCACTTAGTCTGACTTTCAGCATCTCTTCCTGAGGTTATTCACAGACTTAAGCTACAAGCACCTGAGCACCATTGTGGACCCCGGCCTCACCTGGGGATCTTCTTGGCAAGAGCCCCAAGAAGAAGGCAATGATGCTTCGAGGGATATGAGTCCCTGGGCGCTGGGATTTTTGGCCTCTCCAGGACGTTTCAAGTCCTATGCAAGTATCAGAGAACCCCCCATAACAAGAAACCACTGAGACCTTGGACAAGGATATTGGCGGCAACCACAGGGGACTAGCGGTCGGAGACCCCTCCCCCCATTTTCTGGTATCAGTAAGCCTCCCTAGTTCTGATGGGTCTCTGAGGTTGGGGTGTGGTAAAGTGGGTGATGGGGGGGGTACCTAACACTGATGGATGGCATTTCCTACCAGTTCAGTGAAATGTGCAGGTTGGGGTGGAATAAGGTGGGGAATAGAGGAAAATTGGAGTTGAAATTAGTCTGTGCAAACTGTAAAATGGGGATAATAATATTACCTCTCTCATAGAGTTATTATGAGGATTAAGTGAGATAAAAATACAAGTAAATAATTTAGAGTCTGGCACATAGAAAGTGTCCAACAGATGTTAGCTCCTATTATTATTATTTAGCTTTTCCCTGTCTGCTGACCAAAGGTTAGCTGTTCCTGTTTTGTGTAAGTGACATGCTGTGAAGTGGCTTTTGCATGTGAGTCTTCTATTCCTCGTTTCACATGTGTGAAATGGGCTGACAGAAGAGACCAACACGAACGGCCTCACCTTCACGGCCCCCAGCAGACGCATCCCAGAGTTACCAGGGAGTCATGTGATGAAAGACTGAAGGATGGAGCGTCCGGGAGGGCTACTTGTGAACCGTTCTCACAGAGCCAGGCTCTGTGCCGTCTGCTCTGCCCAGTGGTCCCCGGCCCCTGCCCCTCCATGGCCTAATGGTCACTTGCTTTAAGTTTGGGGAAACTTAAAGCTGGGGTCCTTTATCGGCAGGTTCTGGGGCAATGGGTGGGGAGAGGCTGTGGATCTCTGAAGTTCACAGACAGTCCCCACCCTCACACTCCTTTATTTTCAAGTTGTGCATACGTGTTAATTACAAAAGTAAACCAAACTCAATGTAAAAACAGCCAACACCACAGTGCGTAAAGATAAAGGCAAAAATTCTTCTCCAGCTGCTCCCCTGCACCAGTCCACTTCCCAGACGTCAGCCCTGTGACTAGACTAGTGGAGGCCACAGGTCCTGGGGGCCCTCTCACCCCGCCTCTGTCTAGGCCTTTAATCCTGAGTCCTAATATGTGAGAGCCTCCGTTCTTTACACCTGCACACCCTCTAGTGTGGGTGCTTTGCATAGGCGAGGTGAGGACACAGAGGTAGAGGCAGGTGGCAGGCATGGCCCCTGTAAGTCAGGATCTAAATTCTTGGTCTCACCTAGGTCCACCAGACCTTGACTAGTGAGGTTGGTTTTTCTAACCCCAGTGCTGAGAGGATATTTGGAACGAAGCTACCTGCTAAAAAAAAACAAAACAAAAAAACACCAACTTTATTACAATAGCAACCCTAACAAGTCAAAAGCAGCCTTTTCAGCTATAGGTAATAATAATAACCTTATAATAACAACGATAATAACCATTTATGGGGTCTCTTATTAAGTGCCAGGCATTGCTTCAAGTCGTTTATTTATATTCGTTGGTCTAATTCTCACAACAACATTCCCCAGAAGTAGGTACTATTAATCTTTCTCTTTTCTAGAAGAGACACTGGTGCTTGGGGTGTTGACTGAAGGAGACAGGACGTGCAGTGGTTAGCGGCTCAGGCTCTGGAGCCCAGACCACCTGGGCAAGCCCTCCTGGTTCTGCCACTTCCCAGCTGTGTGACCTTGGACTTAGGTTATAAAACCGCCCATGACTCAGTTTCCTCTCTTGTACAATGGGAGGATGACAGAATCTCCCTCACAGGGTGGCTGCGAGGATTCAGTGAGTTAGTGTGTCCAGTGCCTGGCACAGAGAAGGCACTCGATACCTGTGGGCGTGAGGACTAAATGATGGGCCCCAGTCTCAACTAGTGATTGACCGAAGAGGAATTTAAACCCAGGTCTGCAGGTTCTCAAGGCTTGTGGGCTTACCTGTTATGGAATGCTGCCAACCTAGAGCCCACAGGCTCTTCCCCTCCAGGTTTTGGGTTCTCAGGAGCCTCAGATCTCCCTGATGTGAAGATGTGTCCCCTCTGAAAAGCCAGTGATTCCTAGTGGGTGGTGAGAGGTAGAGAAGACTGTAGGCCAGCCTCTCCTGGCCATGGTTGGAAGCCCTCCAAGTCCCTGCCCTGATCAGCGCTTGGCAGGGAGGATGGGGATTCTCAACCCTTCTGGGGAATCCATGCTGTTCCTAATTAGGGTTGTGATGCAAAGACTCAAATACCCCCAATATGGCAAATGATATGACTGCTGTGAGACCCATGAAAGCACAGAGAGGAAGGGAGGCTACCTCCCAAGTGTGGTAGCTGCTGTAAGAGAGACCGTCAGACACGACTCCCTGGAGTGGTGCTGTCCAACCTATGAGGTGAGGGTGAGGACATTCCAGGCAGAGGGCTAGTGTGAGCAAAGGCAGAGCGGCTAAGAAAGCAGCTGAGAAGGGACTGAGCTTGAGGCAGGAGGCAGCAAAAGCAGAGGCTGCAGAGGCCAACAGTGGTCAGAACTTGGAGATCTTTGTGTAATCTGTCAAAGAGCTTGAACTTACTTTGGCTGCAAATGGGGAACCAGTGAAGAGTTATGAAGGGAGGAGGCGACTCTGGGAAGGTTTTGTCATCTGTCAAATGGGATAACAGTGGTATCTCCCTCATAGGGAGGATTAAGAGAGATGATCCATATAAAGTACTCAGAATGGCACCTAGAAAATGCTCATTAAATGTCAGTGATGGGGCTTCCCTGGTGGCACAGTGGTTGGGAGTCCGCCTGCCGATGCAGGGGACACGGGTTCGTGCCCCGGTCCGGGAGGATCCCACGTGCCGCAGAGCGGCTGGGCCCGTGAGCCATGGCCGCTGGGCCTGCGCGTCCGGAGCCTGTGCTCCGCAACGGGAGAGGCCACAGTGGTGAGAAACCCGCGTACCGCAAAAAAAAAAAAAAATGTCAGTGATGGATGCCACTGCTGCTGGTACTGTCCTGTTGGGAAGAGCGAAAGCAAAGTTGCAGGCCCCCAAGGCAGTACACTGAGTGAGCGAGGCTTCACCGGGTGGATGGAGGCCAAGACCAGCCTTACGTGGATATCCAGCAGGCCATGGACTTGTCTGCCTGCTAAAGACTAAAACCCAAGCTCCTTGGTGTGGCTCACAGTCCTGTGTGTTGTGGCCCCTCCTGGCCTCTCTTTCTCACTCGCTAGGCTCCCGCCACCTTGTCTTCTTCCTGATCTTCAAATGTGCCCAGCCTCGGCCTTTGCCCTTGCTGTTCCCTCTGTCTGGAATGCCCTTCCCTCACATCTTCTAATGGCTGACACTGTCTTGTCATAAAGCTCTTGCTTCAAATGTCACTTCCTCTGAAAAGCCTCTTCTGAGCCTCAGCACATCAGCCTTATCAGAGAAAGTGATCTTATTTGCTTTCCTGTTCAGTGTCTGTTTCTCCCTGTCCCCTTGATACAGGCTGAACTGTGTACCCCTTCATCCAAATTCATTTGTTGAAGTCCTAACACCCAGTACTCAGAACGCGCCTATCTGGAGTTAGGACCTTTAAAGAGGTGATTACCTTAAAATGAGGCCCTTAGGGAAGGCCCTGAGCCAATCAGACTGGTATCCTTACCAGAAGAGGAAATTTGGACACACAGAGAAGGGTGTGTGCACAGAGGGACAACCATGGGAAGAGGCAGCAAGCCAAGGAGAGAGGTTTCAGGAGAAATCAATTGTTTCGGCATCTTGATCTTGGACTTCCAGCCTCTACAACTGTGACTGCATAAACTTCTGTTGTTTAAGCTACCCAGTTTGTGGTATTTTGTTATGGTGGTGTATTAGCAAATGAATGCACTCTTAGATGTAAATTCCATGAGGGCACAGATTATGTCTTCCTTGTATACCATGGTGTCCCTAACTACTTGAACACTGACTAGCACACAGAGACCCTCAATACATGTTTGTCAGAAAAATGAAGACTGTGAGATGACCTCTATTAGAGATTTATTCCTTTCAAGCTGTTCCTGGGAGGGGTGGCCTGTCAGCCTTGTGATCAGCTATTAGCAGAATGGAGTGGATTCAGAGAGCTGATGCCTCCCTGGAGGCAGAGTCTAGGGGCTGATGGGAGGGGTACCTCACAAAGTTCTGATGGTAAAAGGCAGGAGGACAGACCCAGGACAATTTCCATTACAGGACTGCTTGGGTAAGTGCTACAGGACTGTGGGGTCTAGGCAGTGAAGCAGAGACACTGGGGCAGAAAGGAGCTGGGAGAAGTCAGAGGCAGGGCCTATCAGATGGGGTTTATCGGGCTATTGGCTCAGGCTTTACATTCCATCGAGGCCCTCAAATTTAGTCTTTTATAAATTTATTTATTGAATTTATTTATTTATTTTATTTTTGGCTGCATTGGGTCTTCGTTGCTGTGCGCGGGCTCTCTCCAGTTGCAGCGAGTGGGGGCCACTCCTCGCTGTGGTGCACGGGCCGCCTCTCAGTGCGGTGGCCTCTCTTGTTGTGGAGCACAGGCTCCAGGCGCGCGGGCTTCAGTAGTTGTGGCACGTGGGCTTCAGTAGTTGTGGCTTGCAGTCTCTAGAGCACAGGCTCAATAGTTGTGGCGCACGGGCTTAGTTGTTCCGTGGCATGTGGGATCTTCCCGGGCCGGGGCTCGAACCTGAGTCCCCTGCATTGGCAGGCGGATTCTTAACCACTGTGCCACCAGGGAAGCCCAAATTTAGTCTTTTGACATTATCTCCAGAAGAGATTACAACTAGTCACAGACCCCCAGTACGCTTGAAAAAAGATGCTCATTTGTATGGCTGTAATTACAAAATGCAAATATCAAGAATATTCTAGAACCCATCTTTCAAGACCCACCTACAGCATCTGACACGGTTATTTTCCTACTCCTGGCAACACTGTCTTCACTTGGCTTCCTTCTCAGTCTCCTCTGTTGCTTCCCATTCATCTCGTCCCTCAGCCCTAACCGTTTATTTCCAGAAGGTAGCCAGAGCGATCCCTCGGTACCTTTGCACCTGAATTTCCTCTGCTGGAACACTCTTCCTCAAAACTGACTCCCTTAGTTCTTTCAGGTTCTTGCCTGGACGTGACTTTCTCAGTGAGGTCTCTTACCCACCACCTATTTAAAACTGCACCACCTCCAAACGTCTATTCCTCTTCCCTCCTTACCACTTACTACCAAAAGGCCCCTCCCACATGTATTTCTCAGTTAGTGTTTGTCTCCCCCGAAATGGAGGTCAGCTCCAGGAGGGCAGAGGTTTGTCTCATGTTAACTACCATACCTCTGTTGTCTAGAACAGTGCCTGACACATAGTGAACCCTCATAAATTATCTGAATGTCGAGAAGTTTAATGACTTTTCAATTTTTCGTGTTCGCATTTAAAATTTATAGAGCATCTTACAAAGGGCCATGGACCATTTAAAGGTGAGAGTTTAAAACATTTTTTTAAAAGAGTCTATATATTTTGTAACTACTGTGGGCATCAACATAACAGCTAAACTAAGGAGAAGAGTAGGCATTCAAGGCATGTTTCTTTAATTAATGACCCTTTGGAGTGTGGTTGACGTGCGCGTTGTCTGCAACGGTGCGGCAGCTTGGTTGCAGTGCTAGAAGAAGCCCCAGGGGTGCGCTGGCTCAGATACCGCCACTGCAGACCTGTTAGTTGAGTCGAATCCAACGCGGGTAAGTTACAGCTGCAAAAGACACGACTCCACCACCGAGACCCAGCTTCAGCCTCAGCCGAGCCTGAGGCCCGACCGCGCAGCCGCAGAACTAGGTGGGCGGGCCTGCGCAGCCGCAGAAAAAGCCGGTGGCCGGGGGTCCAGCTCAGTCTCGCTCAGGTTCCCGCCCGGCCTGGTTCCTCGCGTTCTTCACCGCCGCGGGTGAGGCCGGCTTCGCTGCATCGGTATCGGACCACTAGCCCTCTTCTCCTGAGCTGACGCCATCATGCTGCTGCCTGTGTTCACCCTGAAACTGCGCCACAAAATCAGCCCCCGCATGGTGGCCGTAGGGCGCTACGACGGGACTCACCCGTGCCTGGCGGCCGCTACCCAAGCAGGCAAGGTAACCGCTCCCACAAGTTCCCACCCGCACGGGGCCCGGGCCCCTCGAGTCCCCACAACCTCTGCCCGCTAGGTCCCTGCAGTCTAGCTCCTCATTCTTAGGCTCCTCCCCCAGCCAGGGTTGCCCGGTAACCTCCGTAGCTCTCCATCCTGCGCACACATCGTGAATAATCACGCAGAACGGCTTTTCTGAGCAGTTAATTTGTCTTCAGGCACTTAGACTCGGACAATGTTGGTGTCTCTCTACAGACAGGGAGCTTACGGAAGAGAAGACCCCAGAGGGGGAATGGCTTGGTCAGGGTTAGCAGTAATGGCAGACCCCAGATTAGAGCCCAGGGCCTCTTCCCTTCGTTCTGGAACTCCTGCTATCTCAGACTGCCTCTCAGAGCCAACAACTTTACGGGGGGAAAAAAAAATCACAAAGACGCTTAACTTAAGTGATTCAAATTGCATTTTCGATCTTTATCCACGTACAGTCACGTCTCTTCCTATAATTTATTTACTAAGTACCTTTTAGGAGCTTACTATGTGACGGGTGCTGGGCAAGGTGTGGGAATCGCAGAGACGAAGAAGATATGGTCATTCAGCATTCACCAGACTTACTGGACACCTCCTTCGTGGTAGATCTTGGGGATTCAGAGATAAAGTTGGAGTCCTGACTTTCAGAAAGCTTATAGTCCAGAAGGACAGCAGACAAGGCAAATCAAGAAACTGTGTGTTGATGGAGGCATGCCCCCAAACCATGGAATACTATGACGCCAAGCGTAATAACTTCTAACAGGTGCAAAGCCTTATTACGTTAATCATCTCAGGATCCTTGCTAAATTGCCAACCGCTGCCATATAGCACAGGTGTCGTAGATTGTGGCTCCGGTACCTACTAAGTTCATGACCTTGAGCAAGGTACTTAGTATAGGGTTGCTAAGAGGATTAAGTAAGTTACTACTGATACATGTCATGTGCTTGGCATATAGGCAGTGGTCACTAACTGTTAGCTGTTATTTTCTTCTTATTACTCCCACTTTACTGATTAGAAATAATGGTTCAGAGAGGTTCAAAGCAATGTTTGAGGCTGTTCAACTGGAAAGCGGTAGAAATGAGATTAGAGTGCATGTTCTCTGACCCAGTGTGGATTTAATAAGCTAACATTTATATAATGATTTACAGTTTTCGAGACACTGCCACCTATGTTGTATGTTTTCTCATATGCCATGCCTTGGGATACATAAGTAAAAAGTAATGATTCATCTTCATTAAGTTGTATAATGGAGGAAAGCATTTAGCACAGAGCCTCGTATGTAATAATGTTAGTAGGCACTGACAAATACCAAAAATTCATATTGCTTCTGCTGTAGGTGCACAGCAGCTACATAAGTGGGTTGAAAAGATCCCATTGATATTAGCTCAGCCCCTGATTTATTGAGGGCTTGCTATGTGCTGGGCACTGTTCTTAGCTCTGCAGTTACAAGGGTGAAGGTGACAGACAAGTCTCATCCCCTTGGAGGTTACTTTGAGAGGGGGAGCCAGATAGTTAACAGAAACACACACACTGTCTCCATGGGAGAAAAACAGAGTAAGGGGTTGGGGGTGATGGGAGATTGCTATTTTAGACAGGGTGATCAAATAGGCCTCTGATAACTGTGGATCAGAGGTTTGAAGCAAATGAGGAAACCAGCCCTGCAGATAGGTGGAGTAAGTGTAGCAGCAAGTACAAACAAAGGCTCTGAGGTAGAGATACACTTGGTGTGTTCCAGAAACACAAGAAAGGTGCTGGGGCTGGAATGGATTGAGGGAAGCAGTGGGGTAGCCAGCGGCTGGATCATATAGGGCCTTGTAGGCCACGGTAAAGACCTTGGTTTTAATAAAGTGCGTGATGGGATTCGGTTTACGTTTTAGATAAAGGATTAGTGGCTGGTGCTGCAACAGAGCTGCAGGGAGGGGAGTATAGGAGTGGAAGCGGGAAGATCAGGCAGAGGTTTCTGTGGAACCACTTTCATTAGAATGTGACCTGGAGTGGGAGGCAGGGATTCTAAGTCTCTTTCTGAAGATGGGGGGAAAAAAGGGAGAGAGAGAGAAGTTCCTATGTTCTGTGTAATTGGACACTTTATATTCAGAGCTTCAAAAACAAATCTGAAGTCCTGACCTGATCTTTTATCTTTAGACTTAAAGAAAAAATTGGTACTATTTTATGATCCAAATAATACACAAATATATTTTCCTTTAAAAACAAACATTGCAGGTAAGGCTAAAGCTCTCCTTGACTGTTGGGGCCCATGTCTCCAGAAACAGGATTTTGTCATTTTCAGTGGGACTCCGTTGTGAATGGGGGGCTGACTTATTGGGATCTGGTCTCTGAACCTGAGCAAGGATGTTTTAAAAAGGGGTTTCTTGCAGGATGAACATTAGTCCATCGGGGGACAGGTTTCCTCTCACCGTGGAATTGGAGGGCCTAGTTGGAATTTCTATTGTCAGAAACACTCCCTCAGCCAGAACAGATAAGTGAACTTCAGCCAGTCCTTTGGCTGAAGGCACTGGGAGTGATCTGTTTGTTGTGTGACTGAGCCTGAGGGACAGGTGAGTCTCCAGGGCACTGATTGCTGTATGCAGAGAACAGCAGGAGGGGAACTAGGGAGAAACCAGACTCCTGGGACTCTAGCTCGTGACAGCAACTTCCAAATTGTTTTCATCCCAATAACAGCGAACGTGAAGTCCATAGGTTATTTTTCCTCCTGTTCTTTCTCAGCCTGTCTAATTACTAGAAGACTCTGTAAGAATTCTTTTGTTCAGAACTTTTATAAAAGGAAGTGAGATGTGGCTAGAGATTACTGGAGCCAGACACCAGGCTTGCATCTTAGCCCTGTCACTTACCAGTGGTGAGACCTTGGGAAAGGGCCTTAACCCTTCTGACCTCCTCTGTATATCAGGAGGACCAAATGTTGTTGTGAGGACCAAATGCAGTAATGTTTATAAAAGCATGTTGTAAAGTATTACACAAATGAGAACATGAACACAATATTCAGTAGCTACACACACTATCTCTATGTTTCTAACCAATCTTTTAAAAATTATTTTTTGTCGACTAGGTTACCTTGTTTAGATAATAATCTAAAACTAATCCTGCTTGGATTTAAAACCAGTCCTAAAACTGAGTTCCTCTGCTGAGTTTATAATTAACTTCTCTATCCCAAACTTTGCTTCCTTTCTTGTTCCACACCTGTTCCTCCTCAGGATTGAGGATTATCAAAGAAAAGCAGGCATTGTAAGCAAGCTGGACCCTATGGGGCCTTCCTGGGACAGACCCCTCCCCTCCATGTCCTCTACCTGCCTCTTGTTTGTAGAAAAGCTTTAGTCTCCCAGGCCTGCCCTGAGTCTCAGAAGGCTGGCTCAAGAGTTAATTATTAGGAATGGGAAGATGGAGAAACAAGCTGTTGAGCTGGGAAACTGGCAACAATTTAGACTCTAAACCAGCCATAAAGAGTCACGGGGAACTCCCAGCTCCCAGTTCCCTGAAAGCTGTAAAAGTCTGACACACATTCCTAAGCTGTTTTTACAGGGAGCAGACTCCTACCAGATGAAAACTGCTGATCACAAGCACGTAGACCCCAGACCGGTTGAAGCCAGAAGATAGGTGATGCTTGAAACTTCAGCTTGTTGCCAGCCAATCCAGGAATTGTGCACGAGCTGCTCATGCACCCTGCGGATCCCTCCCTCACACTGCCTTTAAAACCTTTGTCTCCTAACTGGCAACTTGGAGATGGTCTTAGGACGTTAGTGCACCATCTTCCCAGGTTGCTGGCCTCTTGCGTAAAGCAAAGTTTCCTTTTCCACCAACACTTGTCTCTCGAGTATTGGCCTTTTGAGTGGAGCAACCAAACCGGCCTCACCTGGTTACAGATTTATACCAAGGGGTGAAATGCTCATTTAAAATTAGCAAATTTTAGAACTAGAAGGGGCTTAAGGCATCTCTAGTGCAGTTTCTCATCCTTTTCTTTTTTTCCATATTGCCTCCCATGGAGTTTTTTTCAGAAAATTAAAATTTCCCTAATGAAATTTTAATACCACAGATATACAGTATATCAGTTTTTATAAAGACCCTTTGGAGGGTACAAGCCATTCTAATGTCTAAGATCCCCCCACCCCAAACCCAGCCACCCATCTTGAGGGCAGTATCACCCCTCTTGAGATGCGTGTTTTAGTCTAAACCTCCTACAGAAGCCCAAGGAAATTTAAAGATTTGTAGGGATACTCAGATGATTATATTTATGATAGTTGAAACTGCTAAATTAATTAACTTTGAGCTAATTATTTAATTCTATCTTACTAGTATAGACTATGAAAGCCTTCAAGAAGCTTGCTTTGTGTGACTCAGTTTAGGTTTGTAAGACAAATCTACTACCTACCAGACCTTAAAACTACGAGTTTTAAGGGTTAGGAAGTGAATTAGTTAGGTGCTTGGATGGAAGATACTAAAGGAAGTGTTTATTATTCTATTTTCTCTGATCTTCGTGTGTAGCAATCACATTGTAGCTGGTAGCAGCTTCCTACAGGTTGACCAGGAAAAGGATGGTTTGTAAGAGTGCTTTAACACTCTATTAGTGGGTAGTATATAAGCTGCTCTGGGAAGCAACAACTAGATCTTGGCTATTACCTTGTTCTTTATAAGGCTAAGAACCACTGGGTTTCCAGAGTTTGCAGCGATTGAAAGCCAGCCATGCGCAGAACTGTGTATGGGTGTTTTAAGTTTTGTAGATGATTAAAGTCACTTGTTAATGTTGATATCTGTTAATAACCTGAGTCTTTTTTAAAAAGATGGATGTTAATTTTACATTTTTGGTATTTTAAGGGGATGTAATTAACTGTTTTTGTTTTAGGTTTTTATTCACAACCCTCATACGCGGAGCCAGCATTTCAGTGCATCCAGGGTCTTCCAGAGCCCCCTGGAGTCTGATGTTTCACTTCTCAACATTAACCAGACAGTCAGCTGCCTGACTGCAGGAGTACTGAACCCTGAACTTGGCTATGATGCTCTTTTAGTGGGGACACAGACTAATCTTCTGGCTTATGATGTCTACAATAATTCAGATTTGTTCTACAGAGAGGCAAGTATACCCCTTTATAACCATAAAACTTCCATTACCCATTAGTGTCCACTTTTTCTTCTTTATGATTAAAAGAGATCAGACATTTATTTTGGTTTTTTATGTGGTTGTTGTAGTGTAGTTAAAACACATGTGGATTTTGCCATTTACATCTCCTTTGTGTACTTGACATTTATTTGGTCATGGTTAGTAACCACTTTTTGACACTCCAGTTTATCTCTCCGGAGGTATATCTGTGCTACTACCATCTGTCAAGATTTGCCATTGAGAGTTCTGCCAACAGCCAGGGAGCCAGTAAACAGGTCTCCTGGTGGCTTTGCATTAAAGTTTAGTATAGTAGTTTCTAGGAGAAGCGCTTACTGTAGCCTGCCATCTACAGGCTACTGCAACTTTAATACTCAGGTAATCCAAATTTATTATAGAAAAGATATAGAAGCAAAATAATAATTACACGTGGTTTCTTCATTTGGAAATGGCACTTAACTCTTGAATTGATTTATCCCGACTTTTTACTAAGTATTTGTGAGTGAATTTTTTTTTTTTTTTTACAAAATGGGATCATACTATATACATGTAGCCTTTTATTTTTTTTCTATAATAGCTTCATTAAGATATAATTCATATATCATACAATTCACCTATTTAAAGTATACAATTCAGTGGTTTATTCAGAGAGTTGTGTAACTACACCACAATCAATTATAGAACATTTTCATTATTCCAGAAAATACCCCATACCCATTAGTAGTCACTCCCCATTTTCCCCCAACCTCTCATCCTTAAGCAACCACCAGTCTACTTTCTATCTCCATAGATTTGCCTATTCTGGACATTTTCTTTTATAAATTTATTTATTTAATTTATTTATTGTTGGCTGTGTTGGGTCTTTGTTGCTGCGCGCAGGCTTTTCTCTAGTTGCGGGGAAGGGGGGATACTCTTCGTTGCAGTGCGTGGGCTTCTCATTGCAGTGGCTTCTCTTGTTGCAGAGCACGGGCTCTCGGCGCGTGGGCTTCAGTAGTTGTGGTGCGCAGGCTCAGTAATTGTGACGCATGGGTTTAGTTGCTCTGCGACATGTGGGATCTTCTTGGACCAGTGCTCAAACCTGTGTCCCCTGCATTGGCAGGCGGATTCTTAACCACTGTGCCACCAGGGAAGCCCTATTCTGGACATTTTGTTACATGTATCATACTTCATTCTTTCTATGGCTGAGTAATTTTCCATTGTATGTATAAACAACATTTTATTTATCCATTCATCATTTAATAGACATTTGGGTTGTTTCTACTCCCTGGATATTACATGTGGCCTTTTTATTCAGAGATATATGTATTGTATTGAACTTTATATTGAAGTTACTATATATCTATGCTTTATTCTTTTTTTTCCTTTATTTATTTTTCACATCTTTATTGGAGTATACCTGCTTTACAATGGTGTGTTAGTTTCTGCTTTACAACAAAATGAATCAGTTATATATATACATATGTTCCCATATCTCTTCCCTCTTGCGTCTCCCTCCCTTCCACCCTTCCTATCCCACCCCTCCAGTCGATCACAGAGCACCGAGCTGATCTCCCTGTACCATGCGGCTGCTTCCCACTAGCTATCTACCTTACGTTTGGTAGTGTATATATGTCCATGCCTCTCTCTCGGTTTGTCACAGCTTACCCTTCCCCCTCTCCATATCCTCAAGTCCATTCTCTAGTAGGTCTGTGTCTTTATTCCTGTCTTACCCCTAGGTTCTTCATGACATTTGTTTTCCTTAAATTCCATATATATGTGTTAGCATACGGTATTTGTCTCTCTCTTTATGACTTACTTCACTCTGTATGACAGACTCTAGGTCTATCCACCTCATTACAAATAGCTCAATTTCGTTACTTTTTATGGCTGAGTAATATTCCATTGTATATATGTGCCACATCTTCTTTATCCATTCATCTGATGATGGACACTTCGGTTGTTTCCATCTCCAGGCGATTGTAAATAGATTTGCAGTGAACATTTTGGTACATGACTCTTTTTGAATTATGGTTTTCTCAGGGTATATGCCCAGTAGTGGGATCGCTGGGTCATATGGTAGTTCTATTTGTAGTTTTTTAAGGAACCTCCATACTGTTCTCCACAGTGGCTGTATCAATTTACATTCCCACCAACAGTGCAAGGGGGTTCCTTTTTCTCCACACCCTCTCCAGCATTTATTGTTTCTAGATTTTTTGACAATGGCCATTCTGACTGGTGTGAGATGATATCTCATTGTAGTTTTGATTTGCATTTCTCTAATGATTAGTGATGTTGCGCATTCTTTCATGTGTTTGTTGGCAGTCTGTATACCTTCTTGGAGAAATGTCTATTTAGGTCTTCTGCCCATTTTTGGATTGGGTTGTTTGTTTTTTTGTTATTAAGCTGCATGAGCTACTTATAAATTTTGGAGATTAATGCTTTGTCAGTTGCTTCATTTGCAAATATTTTCTCCCATTCTGAGGGTTGTCTTTTGGTCTTGTTTATGGTTTCCTTTGCTGTGCAAAAGCTTTGAAGTTTCATTAGGTCCCATTTGTTTATTTTTGTTTTTATTTCCATTTCTCTAGGAGGTGGGTCAAAAAGAATCTTGCTGTGATTTACGTCATAGAGTGTACTGCCTGTGTTTTCCTCTAAGAGTTTGATAGTTTCTGGCCTTACATTTAGGTCTTTAATCCATTTTGAGCTTATTTTTGTGTATGGTGTTAGGGAGTGATCTAGTCTCATACTTTTACATGTACCTGTCCAATTTTCCCAGCACCCCTTATTGAAGAGGCTGTCCTTTTTCCACTGTACATTCCTGCCTCCTTTATCAAAGATAAGGTGACCATATGTGCATGGGTTGATCTCTGGGCTTTCTATCCTGTTCCATTGATTTATCTTTCTGTTTTTGTGCCAGTACCCTACTATCTTGATTACTGTAGCTTTGTAGTATAGTCTGAAGTCAGGGAGCCTGATTCCTCCAGCTCCGTTTTTCATTCTCAAGATTGCTTTGGCTATTCGGGGTCTTTTGTGTTTCCATACAGATTGTGAAATTTTTTGTTCTAGTTCTGTGAAAAATGCCAGTGGTAGTTTGATAGGGATTGCATTGAATCTATAGATTGCTTTGGGAAGTAGAGTCATTTTCACAATGTTGATTCTTCCAATCCAAGAACATGGTATATCTCTCCATCTGTTTGTATCATCTTTAATTTCTTTCATCAGTGTCTTATAATTTTCTGCATACAGGTCTTTTGTCTCCTTAGGTAGGTTTATTCCTAGATATTTTATTCTTTTTGTTGCAATGGTAAATGGGAGTGTTTTCTTGATTTCACTTTCAGATTTTTCATCATTAGTATATAGGAATGCCAGAGATTTCTGTGCATTAATTTTGTATCCTGCTACTTTACCAAATTCATTGATTAGCTCTAGTAGTTTTCTGGTAGCATCTTTAGGATTCTCTATGTATAGTATCATGTCATCTGCAAACAGTGACAGCTTTACTTCTTCTTTTCCGATTTGGATTCCTTTTATTTCCTTTTCTTCTCTGATTGCTGTGGCTAAAACTTCCAAAACTATGTTGAATAAGAGTGGTGAGAGTGGGCAACCTTGTCTTGTTCCTGACCTTAGTGGAAATGCTTTCAGTTTTTCGCCATTGAGGATGATGTTGGCTGTGGGCTTGTCATATACGGCCTTTATTATATTGAGGAAAGTTCCCTCTACACCTACTTTCTGCAGGGTTTTTATCATAAATGGGTGTTGAATTTTGTCAAAAGCTTTCTCTGCATCTATTGAGATGATCATATGGTTTTTCTCCTTCAATTTGTTAATATGGTTAATCACATTGATAGATTTGCGTATATTGAAGAATCCTTGCATTCCTGGAATAAACCCCACTTGATCATGGTGTATGATCCTTTTAATGTGCTGTTGGATTCTGTTTGCTAGTATTTTGTTGAGGATTTTTGCATCTATGTTCATCAGTGATATTGGCCTGTAGTTTTCTTTCTTTGTGACATCCTTGTCTGGTTTTGGTATCAAGGTGATGGTGGCCTCGTAGAATGAGTTTGGGAGTGTTCCTCCCTCTGCTATATTTTGGAAGAGTTTGAGAAGGATAGGTGTTAGCTCTTCTCTAAATGTTTGATAGAATTCGCCTGTGAAGCCATCTGGTCCTGGGCTTTTGTTTGTTGGAAGATTTTTAATCACAGTTTCAATTTCAGTGCTTGTGATTGGTCTGTTCATATTTTCTATTTCTTCCTGATTCAGTCTTGGCAGTTTGTGCATTTCTAAGAATTTGTCCATTTCTTCCAGATTGTCCATTTTATTGGCATAGAGTTGCTTGTAGTAATCCCTCATGATTTTTTTTATTTCTGCAGTGTCAGTTGTTACTTCTCCTTTTTCATTTCTAATTCTATTGATTTGAGTCTTCTCCCTTTTTTTCTTGATGAGTCTGGCTAATGGTTTATCAATTTTGTTTATCTTCTCAAAGAACCAGCTTTTAGTTTTATTGATCTTTGCTATTGTTTCCTTCATTTCTTTTTCATTTATTTCTGATCTGATTTTTATGATTTCTTTCCTTCTGCTAACTCTGGGGTTTTTTTGTTCTTCTTTCTCTAATTGCTTGAGGTGCAAGGTTAGGTTGTTTATTCGAGATGTTTCCTGCTTCTTAAGGTGGGCTTGTATTGCTATAAACTTCCCTCTTAGAACTGCTTTTGCTGCATCCCATAGGTTTTGGGTCGTTGTATCTCCATTGTCATTTGTTTCTAGGTATTTTTTAATTTCCTCTTTGATTTCTTCAGTGATCACTTCGTTATTAAGTAGTGTATTGTTTAGCCTCCATGTGTTTGTATTTTTTACAGATCTTTTCCTATAATTGATATCTAGTCTCATGGCGTTGTGGTCGGAAAAGATACTTGATACAATTTCAATTTTCTTAAATTTACCAAGGCTTGATTTGTGACCCAAGATATGATCTATCCTGGAGAATGTTCCATGAGCACTTGAGAAAAATGTGTATTCTGTTGTTTTTGGATGGAGTGTCCTATAAATATCAATTAAGTCCATCTTGTTTAATGTATCATTTAAAGCTTGTGTTTCCTTATTTATTTTCATTTTGGATGATCTGTCCATTGGTGAAAGTGGGGTGTTGAAGTCCCCTACTATGAATGTGTTACTGTCGATTTCCCCTTTTATGGCTGCTAGTTTTTGCCTTATGTATTGAGGTGCTCCTATGTTGGGTGCATAAATATTTACAATTGTTATATCTTCTTCTTGGATCGATCCCTTAATTTATGTAGTGTCCTCCTTTGTCTCTTCTAATAGTCTTTATTTTAAAGTCTATTTTGTCTGATATGAGAATTGCTACTCCGGCTTCCTTTTGGTTTCCATTTGCATGAAATATCTTTTTCCATCCCCTTACTGTCAGTCTGTATGTGTCTCTAGATCTGAAGTGGGTCTCTTGTAGACAGCAAATATATATGGGTCTTGTTTTTGTATCCATTCAGCCAATCTGTGTCTTTTGGTGGGAGCATTTAGTCCATTTACATTTAAGGTAATTATCGATATGTATGTTCCTATTCCCATTTTCTAAATTGTTTTGGGTTCGTTATTATAGGACTTTTCCTTCTCTTGTGTTTTTGTCTAGAGAAGTTCCTTTAGCATTTGTTGTAAAGCTGGTTTGGTGGTGCTGAACTCTCTCAGCTTTTGCTTGTCTGTAAAGGTTTTAATTTCTCCATCAAATCTGAATGAGATCCTTGCTGGGTAGAGTAATCTTGGTTGCAGGTTTTTCTCCTTCATCACTTTCAGTATGTCCTGCCACTCCCTTCTGGCTTGTAGAGTTTCTGCTGAGAGATCAGCTGTTAACCTTATGGGGATTCCCTTGTGTGTTATTTGTTGTTTTTCCCTTGCTGCTTTTAATATGCTTTCTTTGTATTTAGTTTTTGACAGTTTGATTAATATGTGTCTTGGCGTATTTCTCCTTGAATTTATCCTGTATGGGACTCTCTGTGCTTCCTGGACTTGATTAACTATTTCCTTTCCCATATTAGGGAAGTTTTCAACTATAATCTATAATCTCTTCAAATATTTTCTCAGTCCCTTTTTCTCTTCTTCTTCTGGAACCCCTATAATTCAAATGTTGGTGCGTTTAATGTCCCAGAGGTCTCTGAGACTGTCCTCAGTTCTTTTCATTTCTTTTTCTTTAATCTGCTCTGCAGTAGTTATTTCCACTATTTTATCTTCCAGGTCACTTATCCGTTCTTCTGCCTCAGTTATTCTGCTATTGATCCCATCTAGAGTATTTTTCATTTCATTTATTGTGTTGTTCATCATTGTTTGTTTCATCTTTAGTTCTTCTAGGTCCTTGTTAAATGTTTCTTGTTTTGTCTATTCTATTTCCAAGATTTTGCATCATCTTTACTATCATTATTCTGAATTCTTTTTCAGGTAGACTGCCTATTTCCTCTTCATTTATTAGGTCTGGTGGGTTTTTGCCTTGCTTGTTCATATGCTGTGTGTTTTTCTGTCTTCTCATTTTGCTTATCTTACTGTGTTTGGGGTCTCCTTTTTGCAGGCTGCAGGTTCGTAGTTTCCGTTGTTTTTGGTGTCTGTCCCCAGTGGCTAAGGTTGGTTCAGTGGGTTGTGTAGGATTCCTGGTGGAGGGACTAGTGCCTGTGTTCTGGTGGATGAGGCTGGATCTTGTCTTTCTGGTGGGCAGTTCCACGTCTGGTGGTGTGTTTTGGAGTGTCTTTGGCCTTATTATGATTTTAGGCAGCCTCTCTGATAATGGGTGGGGTTGTATTCCTGTCTTGCTAGTTGTTTGGCATAGGATGTTCAGCACTGTAGCTTGCTGGTCATTGAGTGAAACTGGGTGCTGGTGTTGAGATGGAGATGTCTGGGAGATTTTCGCTGTTTGATATTATGTGGAGCTGGGAGGTCTCTTTGGACCAGTGTCCTGAAGTTGGCTCTCCCACCTCAAAGGCACAGCACTGACTCCTGGCTGCAGCACCAAGAGCCTTTCATCCACACTGCACAATGTGTGACGTCTGTCAGGCATTCAGTGTCACAATGCAGCTTGACTGTCTTTCAGACAACCTCAGTAATATTTTTAAATTGGCAGAGGCAGCAGGCCATACGGTTAGGTAAGATCCCGGCCCGCCGTCCGGACGACTGTTGCGGCTTCGGCCGCCGGGGCCCCTCCAGAGCCGGCAGCCTCAGTGAGGCTGCCCTCCCCTTGTCCTCCGGGGCAGTTCCGTGACGGCAGAGGGAAGAGACCCCGAGCTGCCATATGCTTTATTTTTATTGGTTCTATAGTATTTCATTGTGTTAAATTATATCATAATTTGTTTAACCCTTTCCATATTGTTTCATATTTATGCTATTTCCATAGTTTCTCTCTTACAATTGATAATTTCATAAGCATATATCTTTGCCAACTTCTCTGATTATTTCCTAAGGGTAAATTCTTAGAAATGCAATTTTTTTCCTTTGGTATTTTTTAATTGAGGTAAAATGTACATACAGTGAGATACACAAACCTTAAGTGTTCAGTTCAATGAGTACTGATCCCTGTAATCAACACCCCCCAATAAAAATATATTGGGGGTGTTATGGAAGCATCTTATGGAAAAACCGGAACGAACAACTTTTTGGCCAACCCAGTACAACATTTTCATCACTTCAGAAAATTTTGCTGTGCCCCATTCCAGTCAATTCCTATTCCCTATAGATATTCACTGTTTTGATTTCTGTCACCTTAGATTAGTTTTCCCTGTTCTTGAACTTCATACAAATGGAATCATACAGAATGTACTCTTTGGTGTCTGACTTCTTTCACTTAACGTCTGTGAGGGTCATACTTGTTGCATTTAGCAGTAGTTCTTTTTTCTTTTTTAATATTTATTTATTGTGGCTGCGCTGGGTCTTAATTGTAGCATGCGGGCTCTTAGTTGCAGCATGTGGGCTCTTAGTTGTGGCATGCTGACTCTTAGTTGCTACATGCGTGTGTGCTATAGTTTCCCAAGCAGGGATTGAACCCGGGCCCACTGCATTGGGAGCATGGCATCTTACCCACTGGACAACCAGGGAAGTCCCTACCAGTAGTTCTTTTTTGTTGCCGAATAGTAATTCCATTGTGTGAATATGCCACAATTTGTTTATTCTTCTGTTGATGGACATGTGGGATGGACATGCAGGTTGTTTCCAGTTTGGGGCAATTATGGATAAAATTGCTGTAAACATTTTTGTCCTAGTCTTTTTGTGGACATATGTTTTAGTTCATGTTGGGTAAGTACCTAGGAGTAGTTGTACCGTTTTACACTTCCATCAGCAAATATGTGAGAGTTCCGTTTGCTCCACATTTCTTGTCAGCATTTGGTGTTGCCAGTCTTTGTAATTTGAGTCAGTAGGTGTGGAGTGGTATCTTACTGTGGTTTCATTTTGCATTTTCCTTGTGGCCAGTGATGTAGAACACTATTTCTTGTGCTTTTTTTTTGTTATTTGTATGTCTTATTTTGTGAATCATCTAAGTCTTTTGCCTATTTTTTATTGGTAGTTTGGGTGTATTATTGATTTGTAGATGGTCTTTGGATATACTGGGTACAAGTTCTCTGTCAGATTCATGTAAAATAAATATTTTCTCTCAATACGTGTCTCATTCCAATAGGTAGGTATCTTCTGATGAGCAAAAGTTTTCAATTTTGATGAAGTCTTGCTGATCAATTTTTTCTTTAATGGTTAGTACTCTTTCTGTCTTAAGAAATCTTTGCCTATTTCAATGTGACAAAGATACTGTTGTATTTTTGTATAAGACTGAAATTGAGTTTAGGACTGTATTAGGATTCTTCAGAGAAACAGAACCAATAGGATGTGTATATATATAGAGAGAGAGGGAGTGGAGATGGATTTATTTTAAGGAATTGGTTCATGCACTTGTGGAGGCTGGCAAGTCCAAAATTTGCAGGGTATGCCAGCAGGATAGAGACAGGAAAGAACTGATGCTGAAGCTCAAGTCCAAAGGCAGTCTGGTGGCAGGATCCTTCCTTCCTCAAGGCAAGTCAACCTTTTTTCTATTTAGGCCTTCAACTGATTGGATGAGGCTCACCCTCATTCTACAGGGTAATCTGCTGTACTCAGAGTCTACTGATTTAAATGTTAATCTCATCTAAAAATTACTTTCACAGAAATGTCTAGAATAATGTTTGACCAAATATCTGGGTACCATGGCCTGGCCAAGTTGACACATAAAATTAATGATCACAAAAATTCAGCTTTACAATTGCTGAGTTAAAAACCTTTTCTAAGTGAAATTTTTGTTAGATATTGCTAAACTCCTCTCTAGAAAGACTACTGTTTTCCCACCTCCCCCTCAGAATGAGTGCTTGTTTTATTACACCCTAACGAACAATAGATCTCATCTTTGCTAATCTGAAAAGTGAAAAATGATGTATTGTAGAATGAACATTTTTTCATACTTGTTGGCTATTTGTATTTCTTCTCTTGTGAATTTCCTGTTTAGTTTATTTATTTTTGCTTGGGGTGTGTTTACCCATTTCTTATTTATTTACTTTGTATTAACTCTCTTATTAACAAGAAATATTAACTCTTTGTCCTATACATTGCAGTTATTTTTCCCAGTTTATTTTTTTTTACCTTTTAACTTGATTGATTGATTGACCAGTGAGTAGTTTTGGCTTATGAATTCTTTTCTTTCTTTTATAGCCAATCTATTTTTTATAGTTTTCCTACTTAAAGATTATGTAAGTAAGGACTATTTTCCTATACAATAAACAGTGTTTACAAAGATGTCCTTGAATCTTCCAAAAATAAATTAAATTGTGCTTATGTACTTTATTCAAGAAGTCAAGACACTTATTATTTCTGGATGGGTGGGTCTATAGATGTTTGTAGTTTTTAGTACTTTACAATTTACTTTACGATTAAAAAGAGCAGTAGTAAGAGAACTGAGTAATAAGTATTAAAAAGATTTCCATCTAAAATAGTTAAAATAGGTTACAAAAGTTTGGGTGTTTAAAGGCATAAGTCTTGATTCTCTGGGGAGTTTGGCCTTTAGAGCCTGGTGGTCCAAGAGAGCCTGGGATTTTGTAGCAGGTTATCGTATCAGGTTAGTTTGAGAGACCAGGGGCCTGAGTTTATCCTGGGTCTGTGCTCATCCTTGCATGAGCACCCATAAGCCACAGACGCGGTCCTCAGTGGACAGCCCTGGCCTGCCTCTCAGGAGACCATGTGGCTTCTCAGAAATGATGACAGACGACTCTGAGTATCTAAATAAAAAGAGGGATATATGTTATCTCCAGTGTGCCCGTGCAGCATTGTGTTTGAGAGTTTGTCTTTTTTCCCTTCTTAGGTAGCAGATGGGGCCAATGCAGTTGTGCTGGGGACGTTGGGAGACATTTCCTCTCCTCTCGCAATTATTGGTGGAAGTTGTGCTCTGCAGGGTTTCGATTATGAAGGAAATGATCTCTTTTGGACGGTATGAAGAGCGAAATACTCTCTTTAGTACTCTTAAACGTTTTTACTTTTAATATTCTTTAGGTCTTGTTTGTTTTTTACCACTAACTGGAATGAATAATAGAAAGAAAATAGAACAATGTTTATAATTCTGTACATTTAAAAAAAGGATATGAGGGCTTCCCTGGTGGCGCAGTGGTTGAGAGTCCGCCTGCCGATGCAGGGGACACGGGTTCGTGCCCCAGTCCGGGAAGATCCCACATGCCGCGGAGCGGCTGGGCCCGTGAGCCATGGCCGCTGAGCCTGCGCATCTGGAGCCTGTGCTCCGCAATGGGAGAGGCCACGACAGTGAGAGGCCCGCGTACCGCAAAAAAAAAAAAAAAAAAAAAGGATATGAGTAATTAGAGTTTTAAATTGGTGGTTTGTATCATCCTCTCTTTCATGTAGCTCCTGTGTTTGGATTAAGTGAAAAAAGATGGTATAGTAATGATTTTGGTTCTATTTTCAGGTTACTGGAGATAATGTTCATTCCTTGGCCTTGTGTGACTTTGATGGTGATGGGAAGAAAGAGGTATGTGCGGGAGGAGATACTGCGCTTGTGTATACCTCTCAGCTGAGTACATACATTTTCCCATGACGGTGACATTAGTGTGGCGAGAGCTGTTAGCTTCTCACAGGTGATTTTGGTGCTCTGTTGCCTAAATGGTGAGCTGACTGGCCTCATTCGTCTTTCTCCTCTCTTTTCAACAATAATTTACTTGTGTTTGTCTAATACAGAGATCAAGACCATGATGTTTCAAAGACACCTGACAGGGAGAGAAGGCAGAACATTTGATGGGATCGCAGTCACATTCACAGTCTTATAACTTGACTCCAATGCTTTTAAATTGTACCTAGTTCTCAGTTTTAGCCAACGTTTTCAGGAATCTGAAAGTTTTGGAGATGGGCTCTTAGCCTTTTTAAACTATTCTAATGGTTTCTCTAGAAACTGACTTCTTGAGCAGCCAGTGAGGTACTGTGTTGGGCATTGACTTACCTCCACTTGTGCACGGATGCTGGGCTCTGTCTCTTGAAACAGGGCTTCCACCTGCAGGCAGACAGACACCAAACCAAGAACATTTTCAGGTGCCTGGTGAAAGAACTTGTTCTGGGTAGGAGGTGCAGCCCACATGGCAGGACCTATAGTAACCACTTTTTCTTCACTGACTGAATCTTAACCTTCTCAGTGGAAGGAACCTTTCTGAGCATCACATTACTGGGAAGTTGGAACTCCTGGGTGGCTGTAGGAACATACAAAGTATCATGCGATTTTTTTTTTTATTTTTGGAAATGTTGCTGTGTTCACTCGCTGAGCTAAATATGTATGATTTTTTTCCTTTCAGCTTCTTGTTGGATCTGAGGATTTTGATATCCGAGTTTTTAAAGAAGATGAGATTGTGGCAGAAATGACAGAAACAGAGGTAAGAAGTGTAAGAAGGTATCAGAATTATGATAACCTTGACAGATTAGCATAGTCAAATGTAACAGTAAAGGAGAGTGCTGGGACATCTTCTCACAACCCAGACAGTTTTAGGGTAAAAACTGTGGGGATTAAACAGAGCTGTGCATTACAGAGAAAGAAGCATTTTAAATATCCTTTATCAAGATATATCTTGAAAAGACTGATTAAATAGAGAAAAATTATTGAGCACATAAAGGTATTTCTTTTAATGAGCTAATACATACTATTGATAATAATAGCAACCATTTACTGTGCACCTGAAATATGCCAGGCAATGAACTTACTCATCCTACAACAACCCTGTTATAAAGGTATTATTAGTTCTCATTTTACAGATGAGGGAACATGTTAAGTTGCCCTGTTAAGTTTCTCTCACAAGCTCATGGCTGTTAAGTGGCATATGGTCAGGATTTGAAGCTTTGTGTCTCCTCCTCATGTGTATTAAATGGGGTTGAATATTGAACAAAGTGTGTAAATGAGATTTTTATACTTTTTCTCTTAATTCAAATTAAGTACTTCTTAGGCACATTTCTATAGGTAAACTTAAAAATCAGATGTTAGAGAACTTGACTAGTTTCTTTGTGATTAGAATTACTCATGTAATTGAACCTGAGATGTTTCTTAAAGAGTTTTTTTTTTCTAAAACAGTGAAGATTACTCTTATCCTTTGTAGTTTTGGTATTCTTAGGATATTTATTTGCTGCTGGTTTTCCAGGATTGGGCAAGATGGAAACAAAAAAGAATTAGGATATTCTGAATTAAGGAAGGAGAAAGGGATAAAGGAGCAATGGCTGTGACCATTGTAAATGGACAGGAAACAAACAAACAAACAGAAGGAAGTCTTGGAGATCAAAATGATGGGATTGTGCAAAATTGAGTCAGGTGGTGTTTGGGAGTCTGTATCAGAAAAGCTTGAGGGCACCAGCCTCCGAACTCACCTTGGCTACTCATCCTCGCTTCTCGCCACTTACAAAGCTGTCTAGGGACGTCAGGCTTCTATTTCCCTGACTACAAAAGGGAGACCACAAAGCAAAACCTGCATATTGATATATAAAAGTGTTATCAGTGATTTTAACTGGTTTACCTTTAGTATAGATTTTAACTTCGACTTACTATACTTTTTATGCAGTCTTAGTTATTACGGTTGTAAACTAATAGCTGTGGATGGAGGAAAATGAAGGGGAGAAGTGAGTGCCAAAAGCAACAGTCTGAAGATGTGTGTCCATATGGGGGCGGTTTTGTTTACGTGTATGTGTTTAATGTGTGCTTTTCTAGAGAGAAGATCCTTAGCTTTCATTAGATTCTTGAAGGGGGTTGCAACCACCCTGTTAACAATTTGAGGGCTTCCCTGGTGGCGCAGTGGTTGAGAATCTGCCTGCCAATGCAGGGGACACGGGTTCGAGCCCTGGTCTGGGAAGATCCCACGTGCCGCGGAGCAACTGGGCTCGTGAGCCACAATTACTGAGCCTGCGCATCTGGAGCCTGTGCTCCGCAACAAGAGAGGCCGCGATAGTGAGAGGCCTGCGCACCGCGATGAAGAGTGGCCCCCGCTTGCCACAACTAGAGAAAGCCCTCGCACAGAAACGAAGACCCAACACAGCCATAAATAAATAAATAAAGCAAACTGTAAACAAGTAAAAATAAATAAACACTATTATATTAAAAAACAACAACAACTTGAGAATCACTGGCTTGTAGGTGCTGTGTCCTGTATTACCATTTCCCTTTCATTCAAATTGTAGTAAATTGGGACTTCCCTGGTGGCTCAGTGGATAAGAATTTGCCTGCCAATGCAGGGGGCACGGGTTCGAGCCCTGCTCCGGGAAGATCCTACATGCCGCAGAGCAACTAAGCCCGTGCGCCACAACTACTGAGCCTGTGCTCTAGAGCCGCGAGCCACAACTACTGAGCCCATGTGCCAAAACTACTGAAGCCTGCATGCCTAGAGTCTGTGCTCCGCAACAAGAGAAGCCACCGCAACGAGAAGCCTGTGCACCACAACGAAGAGTAGCCCCCGCTCGCCGCAACTAGAGAAAGCCTGCGAGCAGCAACGAGTACCCTACGCAGCCAAAAATAAATGAATAAATTACAAAAAATTTTTTTGTTTAAAAAAAAATTTCGTAGTAAATCTTTTCTCTTTTAGGGAATCATTGAGGTGTTGTTGGATTTCTGTTTATTGTCAATACTAGATGTGAGGGGAGTGCATTCTTTGAAACACCTCTTTCCTAAATCCTGGGAAAGGACAGAAGAACATGAAATAGAGCAAGGGATTTGAGGTACCTCTTGATCCTCTAGTCCGCAAAAGAAGAAACTAGCGAGCTAATGAAGGACTAAGGGACTGAGGGAAACTGGGGCTAAATTTACGAAAATGTGGACTTCATAAGATTGTTCATTTCAGGGCTGTTTTCCTGTCCTCTTGGTTTGATTTTGCTCCTAGTTCAAATGTCTTTTCACACATCAGCAAAATTATAATTTATTTGGCAGTTGAACAGCACTACCAAAAGAATGCCTTGAGCTAAATAATTCTGGAGTCCTACCCAGCACTTTGTATTCAGAGTTAAGTGAAGTGGGTGGTTTTATAGAAAAGCTGTAGGTGTAGAAGAAATTACATAACTATTCTCTGCTTTATACAATTTATTTCTTTATATCTCTTGTATTAGTGTCAGAATTAGAAAGTAGATCTGCAGGATCATAGATATCATTAAACTTTAGTTTTAACTTTTAAGGATAATTTTTTTCAGTATCTAAAATTTTATCCTCTTAAGTATGTTAAATCCTCTAATAATTCTATAAATATTTCAGTATAGTATATAAATTATATATATTGTTAGATACATATAGAAATCCATGTGCTGGGTTTTTGCTTTTCAAAGGATTATGTTTTCTTCTAAAAAACGTCTTTCATCTCTAGCAAACAAATTATGTCATAGAAAAGTATACACTTAAAAGATGTTTAATTGTGGATTTTACAAGTCCTTTTAAAATTTAGACTGTAGGGCTTCCCTGGTGGCGCAGTGGTTGAGAGTCCGCCTGCCGATGCAGGGGGCACGGGTTCGTGCCCCGGTCCGGGAAGATCCCACATGCCGGGAAGATCCCACATGCCGCGGAGCGGCTGGGCCCGTGAGCCATGGCCGCTGGGCCTGCGCGTCCAGAGCCTGTGCTCCGCAACGGGAGAGGCCACAACAGTGCGAGGCCCGCGTACCGCAAACAAAAAAAAAAAAAATCAAAATAAAAAAAAATAAAAATAAAATTTAGACTGTAGGGTATCATAAGTTAAGGAAACTGGAATAATAATTAAAACATTTTGAGTTAGTGTGTATAACATCTATTGTACATATTCCAGATCTTGTGTATGTGGCTTATTCCCTCCTTAATTCCTTAATTTTATTATTTAAAAAATACTAATTTGTTGAAACTTGCTACATATGCTCAGTCTAAAACAGTAAATTTTGTGAGTTTATTTAATTCTGATTATCCAACTCTGAAATAGATGACACTGTTCATAGAGAAGGGGAATGCATTCCCCTCTAATGGTTTGGAAGTGCATTTAAATCTAATTTAAACATACTTATAGCAAGGCATGCAGTTCTTTGGGTTTTTTTTTTTGCGGTATGCGGGGCCTCTCACTGTTGTGGCCTCTCCCGTTGCGGAGACACACAGGCTCAGCGGACACACAGGCTCGGGACACACAGACTCAGTGGCCGTGGCTCACGGGCCCAGCCGCTCCACGGCATGTGGGATCTTCCCGGAGTGGGGCACGAACCCGCGTCCCCTGCATCGGCAGGCGGACTCTCAACCACTGTGCCACCAGGGAAGCCCCCAAGGCATGCAGTTTTATAAAGCCACACTTTGCACTAAATTGAGCCTTAATGAACTGTGTGTTTATCATTATTTTTTGCAGATAATCACCTCTCTTTGTCCCATGTATGGCAGTCGATTTGGTTATGCCCTTTCCAATGGCACAGTTGGAGTTTATGACAAAACAGCCCGATACTGGAGAATTAAGGTTAGTATGATTAAGCCTCTGAGATTCAGGGATTTTATACTTATTGAGAGACTTACGTACTAATTGTTGAAATTCCTTTTCAGTCCAAAAATCATGCCATGAGCATTCATGCTTTTGACCTTAATTCTGATGGAGTGTGTGAACTGATAACTGGTTGGTCCAATGGGAAGGTATGTTTAAACAGTAGAGTTCAAGTATGATTTAAAGTAATAATTGTCTGAGATACATTGGCTGTATGACTCAGAGCAGTAACACGAAAATATAAACTTGAGTTCCTTGGCTGTGCTTTCAAATGTAACTTTATAATCTTCCCATGTATTTTTATTCTTGCTCTAGTTATCAACACTGCAGAGTGAGTGAGTGTCCTTTCCGTCTCCTAAGCGCTGTTTGGGGGAAAATCTCTAGGAAGGTTCTTTCTAAATCTCTTCCTTGAAGAAATGAGAATCAGTTTCATCAGGGTGATCCTAAGCATAAGCACATTAAAAAAAAAAAGGATATTTAATAAGCTAATAGTGAACTGTGTATAGCTCTTTTCTAGTAAATCTTCAAGTCTGACTAAAAACAGAATTAATGGGAAGAATTATGTTAGCATATTGTTTCCTGAGCTAGAACTTCAAAATAGAATTTTTTTTGCTTCTTTCCTTTTTTTACCTTCAAATCAGAATTTTCGACAGTCTTTTGGCAAAGTCAGGATTATCTTGTTAGCAGCTGCTTCAGTAGCTGTCAGATCTCCATGGATTCCATTTGCCCTGTGGCTCTTTCATCTGTCAGTGCCGACTGCATGGAGATCAGCTAATTCTATCTTTTCTTCTTTAACGTTTCTTTACTTGTGGCCAGTGCCTTGTAACCTGCCTTTGGTATTGTGTGGAAAACAGGTTCCAAACAACCTATGTTGGTTTCTACTTCTCCACTTGGTTTTGTCTTTGGTCATGGGTGTCAACAATGACAAAGTAAGACCACGTAGTTGCTTATTAAGAAACTTGAGAATCCATAAAGGGGACCCTGTTCTGGAGGAATGTAAATTATCATGGTTGATTTGAGAATTAGAAACTACTTGACTTGAGAAGTTATCAAAAGTAACCTTCCGATCTGACTCTGGACCTAGATGTTTTTCTCGTTAAATGCTTTCAAAATTTTAAGAAATTTCTATTATATAATCTGTTGTAGGGCATAAAAAAGATAAGAAAACTACACAGTTCATTATATAAGTAGAAAAATTGATATCTGCACTTAACAGAAATAGCATTAAAAGGAAAATATACAGATCCAACAGGTGAATATAGGTACAAAATTACTAAATTAACTGCGACTAGTCAACTGACTTTTTCTTTAGTAGGTCATTTGTTGAGTTGGAGGCTCATCTTCTCTTCCAAGGCAAAACCTTCATGTAGGATAAAGCAAAAGAATAGAAAATCCACAGAAATATAAATTCGTAGTCCTGTTTCTTAGTTAGCAAATGAACCCTCTTGTTTGCTAAATATTGTGGAAATGCAATGTCGAAGGCCATGGAGTAGTTTAGAAAGAAGCAAGTTCAGTTCAATCTGAGTTCGAGGGTTCTGTTACTGTGTGAAGAGCTTTGGTTAATACGGGCCATTCATTACTTTACAGGCTTTAGCATCCATAATTTTCAGGCTTAACTGATGTTGTTATTAAGAGCATGGTATTCTTCAGACAAGGGGTAGGAACTAGTAGTAAGCTATGACCTAAATTAGTGTTTTTCATTGCAAAGTTTTGCCCAGAAGGATGTTTATGAAAAGACAGAAATAGTGGTCACTGAGATGCTTGCTCTATTAGATTTTCTGTAGCTAGCCTTTTATTAATATAATGCATATGTTATTGCTTAGAACAAAGTCATCATTTTAAGTGGTTATCCTTCATTGTTGTTCTGAGATGCTTTTGTTTCTGATGGGTTGGTTAGTTATTTGCCTCCCTTGGGAAGAGGAGACTCAGAGGATAGTAGGGCTCTCTGAGGTGTTTCAGCAGTGTATGTGGGAGAGGGACTCTTTTTTAAAAAAAATATTTATTTATTTATTTGGCTGCACCAGATCTTAGTTGCAGCATGCGGGCTCTTAGTTGCGGCATGTGGGATCTTAGTTCCCTGACCAGGGATCGAACCCGGGCCCCCTGCATTGAGACCACCAGACTAGAGAAGTCCCAGAAGACGGACTCTTAAACAGGGCTATTACAAAAGGTTATATGGTGGAAGACTGGGCTAGGTTGGCATTTTTCAAACGTTAGCTATAACTATATTGTATACATTTACATATAGTAAATATAAAATTTGTATATAGAGCTAACATGTCTTGTATGCCTCTATGTGCTAGCCCTGTTCTGAGTGCTTACCACGTGTTAATTCCTTTAGGCCTCATTACAACTCTGAGGTGTGGATACAGTTATTTTCCTCATGTTCTTATTATTGATCTCCAGATCAGTCAATTATTGACCTCCAGATGAGGAGGCCAAGCACAGAATGGTTAAGAGACTTGTCCAAGATCCCACAGGCAAAAAAAGACCCCAGTGGCAAAGCTGGAATTCAAACCCAGGCAGTCTGGACTTTTGCACTGTTCTGTATATTCTAAATGTACTGCCTCTCAGGCAACCCACTTCTTCAGAGGAAATACTACGTGCAGGCCAGTAGGTAAAACAGCTTTTACTTAATAATCAAAAGAAAACAGAGCTGATTGTGGCCCCTTGGCCCTGATGGTTGTAGGTACGTCCTGAGAAGCCACAGGGTCCCATGGAATACTCTTGAAAACTTCTAGACCATAGCTGACTTTAAAGCTGATTCAACTTTAAAATTTTGTGTTGTTTTAAAAAAACTGTAGCATAAGCTATTTTTCAAGTTCTTGTTTTATTTTTAGGTTGATGCTCGAAGTGACCGAACTGGGGAGGTCATCTTTAAGGACAACTTTTCTTCTGCAGTTGCTGGTGTGGTGGAGGGAGATTACCGGATGGATGGCCACATACAGTTAATCTGCTGCTCGGTGGATGGGGAAAGTAAATCGGGATAGGAAAAATCCTTGAAAAGTCAGATTTTGACTTGGGTCCGAATACCGGGAAATTCCACTATAAAGTGTTTGTGTTGATATCCTTTCATCCTAATAAATTCATCTGAGTTGGGGAAGTGAAAACTTAGCTTTTAAGAACAGGTAACTGATGACTTAAAAGTAGACCTGGCTGTATCTGGGCTTATCCCTCAGTCTGGTGAGTGTTTTTTCCTCTTGTCAGTCCGGGGCTACCTGCCAGGCACGGCTGAGATGAGAGGGAACCTCATGGACACCAGCGTAGAGCAGGACCTGATCCGAGAGCTGAGTCAGAAAAAGCAGAACCTGTTGCTGGAGCTCCGGAACTATGAGGACAATGCCAAGGTAGGTCCTAATGTGGAGGGCCCATGGGAGTCTGAGAAGTTGAGAATGACCAGGAGGATTGGCAGCTGTGAAAGAGTTTCAGCGTCTGCCACGGTGTGGGCTCCCCTTCCCCGCTGGTGGAAGCACAGATGGTTTGCCTTTTTGGCTAGTGTCAGAATGAAGAGGGTGTGTATCCTTTAACCTAGAAATTCCACTGCTGGGCAGCTAAACTATGGAAACATTTGCATGAGTGTTCAGAGACACTTACCAGAACTATTTGTAGCCGGGAACAGTTGGAAGCAACTTAACTTTTGATCAGTAGTAGGGACTGTGGGCTGGGGAATATTAAGCAGCTCAAAAGAATGAAGTATATATATGGGGACTGATATGGAAGGGTATCTGTGGTATTACTGAATGAAAGGAAGCGAGAACAATATGTATAGAGTAACTTATCTTTTTCAACAACAAATAACATAAAAATTGGCAACTGCAGAAGCTCTGTGTGTGTGCGTGTGCGCGCATGTGTGTATATGTACATGTATGTACCAAACTGGCTGGAGGATGAGCTGGGGAGTAGGATTTTAATTTGTCCCATGATGCATAACTGTATTTGAATTTGCTATACTAAGTGAATTTGTTTAGTTACTAAAAGAAATGCAGAAAAATGTAAAAGACATGCTGGGGGACGCTGGACCCTAACCACAGGAAGAGATGAGAGTATTTTCCTTTGGGAAAAAGCCAGGTTAGAGTGAGAGCACTAATGAGGTGAGTCCTCTGAAGTCTAAAGAATCAGGTGAATAAGATGATGGGGGATCTGTCTTCTGAAGCTAAATAGCCATGTTATTTAAAATTAACATTAGTTCACTGTTCCGGTGACTGAGCTGGAAGTGGGTGGGGTGTTTTGCAGGCCGAACTGAGCAGTCCACTGAATGAGGCTGATGGGCATCGGGGCATCATCCCGGCCAACACCAAGCTCCACACTGCCCTCTCCGTCAATCTGGGGAGTGAGGCGCAGGCTGCCCATGCAGAGTTGTGCATTTCCACTTCTAATGGTAAGTCGTTACTTGGAGCTGGTGTGTTGGCACCTGTGCCATCTTGGCGTGGTTCTTGGACTGCTGTCTTTTCTCTTCTCTGCAGATACCATCATCCGAGCAGTATTGATTTTTGCAGAGGGAATTTTTCTAGGTGAAAGCCACGTGGTGCATCCCAGCATTCACAACCTTTCCAGCTCCATCCGCATCCCAATTACACCTCCCAAAGATGTCCCTGTGGATCTGCACTTGAAAACCTTCGTGGGTTACAGGAGCAGGTGACCCTTTGCAAGTCACAGTTCATTTCCAGAGAGCAGTTAGCAAAATGTGTAGATTTCCCATTATGTCATGGATTCTGTGGGGCCGGAGAAGCCGTTTAATGGTTCTTCCCACCCAGGCAAGGTTTCCTATGACCTCTTATTTCTCTAATTTGAAATCTTTCAAAAAAAATAACGAGTATATATAAATTTAAGATGGTTATTTCTGGTTTTAATCAGATGATCTCATATTCACAAAAGTTCCAAAAATACATTTAAAGGATGATTCAGTTTTGGCCACTAAGACTACAAGGTTAGGTTGCACCTTTACATGAGAGTCATATGTAACCTCAGCTAGTGAAAGAAAACCACTAGATTTTTGGAAGATAAAAACCTTTTCACATTCCTTTTAGAGTGTTTTAAACCCTTGGTGCAGGCATGTATTGGCTTGGCCAAAAAGTTCGTTCGGGGTTTTCCGTAACATCTTACGGAATGAACTTTTTGGCCAGCCCAATATGTACACAGACTCATGATGTCACTAAATCCCAAACACCATTACATATGGGACTTTAACCCTCAAGTCTTTTTTGGGCGGGGGGAGTTTCTTTATTGAAACCCTTAAATGTCAGCTTG
The DNA here is from genome assembly GCF_000442215.2 of Lipotes vexillifer. NCBI lineage: Eukaryota > Metazoa > Chordata > Mammalia > Artiodactyla > Lipotidae > Lipotes > Lipotes vexillifer. Next base: position 373,893 of record NW_006786802.1, on the reverse strand, counting down.
ATGACCTGGTAGTGACGTTACATTTATTTTCTGGGCCTTGCCCTTTGAAATAAATTCTGCATAAACAGTTCTCTTGTGTTCCGTTGGTTGGCCACAGCACCCAGTTTCATGTGTTTGAGTTGACAAGACAACTCCCCCGTTTCTCCATGTATGCGCTCACCAGCCCGGACTCTGCCAGTGAGCCGCTCAGTTACGTCAACTTTATCATTGCAGAACGGGCACAGAGGGTGAGTATCTGGCTTTTCTCTTTCAACACTTTTGCACTTTAGAATCCTTTGGATGTTTTTTTGGTAGAAAGGGGGAAATTACATGAATGTGTTATTTGGTAGCAGTAAATATGACACGAAAGAGTTATGTAGCTTGGAGTTGGATTGTTTATAACCTGTACCAAAAATGTTGCTAAAATATCTTCTCCCATTTTGAAAAATTATTCAAAAATATTTATTTTGGATAATCAATTCAGAAATATTTATTTTGAATAATTTATTAGTAATAATAATTAAATAATTTATTACCTAAGCAATCCTTAGTCACAGGTGAATTCTTCCCAGTTTTCAATTCCTCTCTTTCTTATAGTCTTAGTGTGGTTGGATCTAGTGTTCCAAGAGGAGCGTGCATCAGAATGGAAAGAGAGTGGGGACTTGGAAATTGGAACATTTTTGGGGTTCAAGTGCTACCTTAACTAGTAAATTCTTAGCGATGTTATGGAATTCCCCTCAACAGTCTGAGCCCCAGTTTTCTTATCTGTAGGTGAGGATAGTCTTAGCTCACAAGGGGGCCCCTGAGGATTACATAATTGGTATAATAGCATTTTGTAAAGTTTAAAGGACTAATACCTGTGGATTTTAACATTGGCTGGACTTTGGAATTCTCAGTGAGGCTTTTAATCATGTAGATTCTCAGGCCCCTTCCTGGCCTGTGAAACATGAAACTCCAAAAGGCCTCACAGGTGGATCTTATGTGGAACCTGTGTTGCAAACCACTGTAAAGTATTATTATTTATATTAAAATTAATTCTTTACTTACAGTGTGCATGTATCTCTGTGTTTGTGCTGTATGTGTGCAAACTTCATTTAAATTTTTTAAAGAGTGGAATGGAATGATTTTAAGCAGGATATAGTCACAGAATAGCTATCATGTAAACAGAATTAGCCTCATACCTGAATCATTTCCACACTGCATATAAGATTATGTCTAAGTAGAAAATGCTATAAAATTACGCATGCTGTGGGACCAGACATAATTATGAACGTTACTTAAGAACATGCATGGGGTGGGAAAAAGGAGTGTGAATAGTGTTTTCTTGGTGGGGGTGAAGTATAATTCTTTGTTTTTTGTTTGTTTGTTTTGTTTTGTTTTTCCAAGGAGTAAAACTAGAAAGGATAACTCTTAAATGACTGTACTTTAAAAACGGAAATTCATTTCATCCTGTTTAAGGTTTTTATGTGGCTCAACCAGAACTTTCTGTTACCAGAGGACACTAACATTCAGAATGTTCCATTTCAAGTGTGTTTCACGTCCTTACGGAATGGTGGCCAGCTGTGTGTAAAAATAAAACTTAGTGGAGAGGTAATTTTTACTGTCACGGGCACAGATTTCTCTCATAACATTTAACTTTCAGTGTAAAGTGAGGCAGGTGAAACCAATCTGAAGGTCATAAAACCACGTGTTTCAGCCTAGTCTGTTAGTGTTATCATCTCTGACACGGGCGTATAATCTAGAACAGCGGTTTTCTGCCTCTCTCCCCCCTTCCCTTCACCCATTCCTTGCCTAATTTGGGACGGTTAGGAATACAGAGGAGGACAAAACATTTTCCCTGTCTGAATGACCTTGTTGTTCAGTTTATAAGGCAAGAGGATTGATTTTTTTTTGCCTGCTGCTAGAAATAATGTGGTTTGTAATTTCCTTGAGGGCTAGACCTTATCTTTATTTATCACCACATATACATTTATGTTCAATAGATGTGTTGGATATGGGGAATTTCAGGTAGTTTCAGCCAAGTTTGTCTTTAATGTCCAAGGATGCTAACTTGTCTTTTTTTCTCTGGATAGATCACTATAAATACTGATGATATTGATTTGGCTGGTGATATCATCCAGTCGATGGCATCATTTTTTGCTATTGAGGACCTTCAGGTCGAAGCCGATTTCCCTGTCTATTTCGAGGAATTACGAAAGGTGCTAGTTAAGGTGAGGGCACCTGGTGGGTGCATTTGAGAAAACATTGTGGTCTAATAATGTTTGAAATATTTCTCTTAAATTAGTGGTACTACAAATGTACATATGTTACATGATAGTCATGTTTTAAAGAACTTTTGAAAATTCTTAAAATAAAAATTGAGCTAGTATTGGAGAGTTCATGAGTTAAAAAGATATCTTTTATAAAAGTGAGTGGTTAGCTCTTGCACCCTGCTTTCTGTTTGGTTTGGAGGGACACTTTAAAAACAATAAATGAACATTTTCCTTTGCTAGCCTTTCATCTTATCTGTTGTATCTACTTTGCTTTTTGGTTTAGTGCTTTCCAAGAACCCAAAATCAAAAAAGAAAAGGATTGTGATTTGTCCCCACTTATAACAACATCCCTACCCCAGATCTCTAAAATGTTAATATTTGTGTTGCTTGGGCTCACGCTACTAAGACGTGGGTAAGATTCACATCGAATGTCATTTTGAGTGTTGGAGGCAGCACAGGAGGAGATGAAACCCGGGAGATAGTTAAGATGGGGCAGGTGAACGGCAGAAAGAAAAGGGCGGGGCTCCCCTGGTGGTGCAGTGGTTAAGAATTCGCCTGCCAATGCAGGGGACGTGGGTTCCAGCCCTGGTCCGGGAAGATCCCACATGCCGCAGAGCAACTAAGCCCGTGCGTCACAACTGCTGAGCCTGCGCTCTAGAGCCGCGAGCCACAACTACTGAGCCCATGTGCCACAACTACTGAAGCCTGCCCGCTTAGAGCCCGTGCTCCACAGCAAGAGAAGCCACCATAATGAGAAGCCCATGCACCGCAGCGAGGAGTGGCCTCCGCTCACCGCAACTAGAGAAAGCCTGCGTGCAGCAACAAAGACCCAACACAGCCAAAAATAAAAATAAATAAATAAATAAAAAAGAAAAGGGCCTCGGTATATAATACATAGCGTCTTTTCAATTTATCTAGCTTTCAAGACGTTTGTGAGGCTTTTTTTTTTTTTTTTTTTTTTTTTGTGCTGTACGTGGGCCTCTCACTGTTGTGGCCTCTCCCGTTGTGGAACACAGCCTCCGGACGCGCAGGCTCAGCGGCCATGGCTCACGAGCCCAGCCGCTCCGCGGCATGTGGGATCTTCCCGGACCGGGGCATGAACCCGTGTCCCCTGCATCGGCAGGCGGACTCTCAACCACTGCGCCACCAGGGAAGCCCTGTGAGGCCTTTTTTAGCCACCATGTGGCATGCGGGATCTTAGTTCCCTGATCAGGGCTCAAACCTATGGCTCCTGCAGTGGAAGCTCAGAGTCTTAGCCACTGGACTGCCAGGGAAGTCCCTGTGAGGTCTTTTAAATTCCTGGCTGTTCATGGTCTCCAGGTGGATGAATATCACTCAGTGCATCAGAAGCTCAGTGCTGACATGGCTGATAATTCTAATCTGATCCGAAGTTTGCTGGTTCGAGCCGAGGATGCTCGTCTGATGAGGGACATGTGAGTATTTACCATGGCTATGACAGGTACGTGGTTGAAAGCATCAGCGATATGGAGTAACATCTCTCAGATGCTACTAGTAGGAGTGTAAATAGGTACAGAGACTTTGGAAAATAACTTGGCATCATCAGTAAAGTTGAAAATGTGCACACCCTATGACCCAGCAATTCTCCTGGTTTGTAACCTCGAGAAACTTGTGCATATAAACCAGATATTAGTTCAAGAATGTTCATAAAGGCATCGTTCATACGAACCCCAAAGTGGAAACAATCCATACTAATATAACTGATAAATTATGTCTGTACAGTGGAATACTACATGCAATGAGAATGCACGTATCTGGATGACATGTAACAACATGGACAAATCTTACAAACATAATGGAGATTGAAACAAGTAAGACTCAAAAGAATATGTACAAAATGCTTCCATTTATTTAGTTTGGAAACAGACAAAACTAAGCTATATCATTTGGGAAGCATACATAGATGATAAAAATATAAAGAAATTCAGGGAAGAGATTATCATTTAAGATAGTATATTCTCCTTGGGGAGGAGGGGACTCTATTGAGAGAGAACACATTGGGAAGCTTCTTGAATGTTCGGAATGTCCTATTTCTTGACCTAGTTAACAAGCATTTGTTTTGTGAGTTTTTCTGAATGTGTATTAAAATATATTTATTTATTTTTAATTTTTTTAAACTTTTGGCTGCATCAGATCTTAGTTGCAGCATGCGGGATCTTTTGTTGTGGCGCTCGGGCTTCTCTCTAGTTGTGGTGCGTGGGCTCCAGAGCACGTGGGCTCTGTAGTTTGCAGCATGCGGGCTCTCTAGTTGAGGTGCGTGGGTTCAGTAGTTGTGGTGTGAGGGCTTAGTTGCCCCGTGGCATGTGGCATCTTAGTTACCTGACCAGGGATCAAACCCATGTCCCCTACATTGGAAGGCAGATTCTTTACCACTGGACCACTGGGGAAGTCCCTGAATATGTATTATGTTTTAGAATAAAAAGTGAAAAACAGGGGCTTCCCTGGTGGCACAGTGGTTGAGAGTCCGCCTGCCCATGCAGGGGACACGGGTTCGTGCCCCGGTCTGGGAGGATCCCACGTGCCGCAGAGCGGCTGGGCCCGTGAGCCATGGCCGCTGAGCTTGCGCGTCCAGAGCCTGTGCTCCACAACGGGAGAGGCCACAACAGTGAGAGGCCCGCGTACCGCAAAAAAAAAAAAAAAAAAAAGTTAAAAACAAATTTGTGCACGTCTGGCTTCTTGCTAAGATGCAGAATTTATCTTGGCAATAAAATGTACTGAGGTGGATTCAGTAAAAGAGTTCACCAATGATAGGTGAAGTTTATGTGTGCATTTTAGAGGCAAGAGTTCGCCTAAGGTGCTGCTTGTTTTTTCCTGAAAGGCCTGAATCATTAGCAGATAGTTAAAATGGTCTTGCTCAGAAGTAAGTGATTTCTGAAAGTTATATTGTTGAAGATTTCAAACACAAAAGTAGATTGAATTATATAATGATTTCCTCTATAGCAGCTACTTAGCTTCAGTAGTCATCAACTAAGGGCTCATCTTGTTTCATCTCCACATTCACCTTCTTCCTCTTCTAGGTACTGTATTATTTTGAAGCAAATTCCAGACATCATATAATTTTAGCCACAAATATTTCAATGAACCTTTAAAAAACAATAACCACAATACCATTATCACACTTAGAAAAATGTAAAATAATTTCTTAATATCACAAAATATCTAGTCGGTGTTTAAAATTTCCCCAGTTGTCTCAAATGTATGTGCGTGTGTTTGGTGTTTTAAGTTGTTTTGTTCAAATCAAGATTCAAAGACCAAAGACCATGCACTGTATTTGGTTGATAAATCTCTTTTAATCCATATATTTGCTTGCTCACTTTTTCTCCTCTCTCCTCCTTCTGTAGTTTCCCACCTTGGATTTTGTTGATTGTATCCTGTGGTAATGTTTAGTATTATTCTTCTGTCCCCTGTATTTCTGTGAAAATGGTAGTTAGATATAGAGGATTGATCAGGTTCAAGTTTTTAGCAAGAATGCTTCATAAGTGGTGCTGTGTACTTCTGTGAGGATGCATGTAACGTCTGGCTGTCTCTTTTTATTATGTTATCAGCTGTTGATGATCACTGCTGAAATCAATGATTTCTTCTGGGGTTTGCAAAATAGTGATATTTTAATTGTTATTTTTTCTTTGTAACTTGGCTGAAGTACTTCTATAAAGAGTAACATTCCCTCATGAATTAATGAATTATTTGGTTCCCTGAGGTACAGTTTGTACTGGAATGACACACTATCAGCTTTAAAATAATGAGTTGGTTTGCTAGCATCTCCAAGTTGACCAATGAGTTTTAAAATCCTATTAACATTTTTAATGTGCTTCAGGCCATTTCAGTTATTCTTTATGGTGGCTCAGTTGTCTTGTCTTTGGCCAGTAGAAGCCTTTTCAGGTTGGCTGCAGTTATCAATACCTTTGGACAGACCTATTAGTTTCATTAGTTTGTTTTCTTGTACAAGATTTTTTAGGCTTATCTGGTATATATCCTCTTCTGAATCTGGAATCAGCTATTTCTTCAATCCTGGTCCTTTATAGTGGGAAATGAAGATCATAGTCTGAGCATTAGAGATGCTCACTGCTACTGGGTTGGATATTGATTTGAGACCTTTTCCACAGATAAAGCTAGGTAATGTATATATTTTTTTCAATGAGCAAATATATCATGAATTCATACTATTTCCACTTCAAATTTAGGAATACAGGCTCTTATTTAATTTTGATGTTAATGGTGTATCTCTTCTCTCTCACATTGGAAATCATGTCTCTAACCACTGTCAACATAACTATTGGCTTTATCTTACGGTACACACACAACATTTAAGGATAATATCAACATTACTGTCAACAATATGATTGCTGAAAATGGTGTAAGACTTTTTTTCTAGTTCTTTGTGTCTTTAGAGTGTGTTCTAGTAGGGACTTTTAGTCAAATGACTATTTTAAAGTCATTTGAAATAATTCCTCTTTTTTTGGTCATGCTACAAGTGTGATACACAGTTAGATTCATTTGGTTCATTTTGCTGTCAATCTTAGGGGATTGACATTTTTTCCTTTTTGGTTTGATTTTATTACATATTTATTAAAACCTTATTTGGGGGCTTCCCTGGTGGCGCAGTGATTGAGAGCCCGCCTGCCGATGTAGGGGACACGGGTTTGTGCCCCGGTCTGGGAAGATCCCATATGCTGCAGAGCGGCTGGGCCCGTGAGCCATGGCCGCTGAGCCTGTGCGTCCGGAGCCTGTGCTCCTCAACGGGAGGGGCCACAATAGTGAAAGGCCCGCGTACCGCAAAAAAAACCCCACAAAAAACAAACAAAAAAAACCTTATATGGGTCCAAAGTCGGCCCTATAAAACATGTGCAGAAAAGTTTAACTTCTCTTTCCTGTCACCTCCATCCTGTTTCCTCCCTTTCACTATAAATATAACCAATCAAGAATTTAAATATACATACACACATCTCCTCACATGGTAAGTAAATCATAGCAAATTACTCTTCTCCACCTTGCTTTTTTTTTTTTTTTTGCGGTATGCGAGCCTCACACAGTTGCGGCCTCTCCCGTTGCAGAGCACAGGCTCCAGACGCGCAGGCTCAGCGGCCATGGCTCACGGGCCCAGCCGCTCCGCGGCATGTGGGATCCTCCCGGACCGGGACACAAACCCATGTCCCCTACATCGGCAGGCGGACTCCCAACCACTGCGCCACCAGGGAAGCCTCCACCTTGCTTTTTACACTTAAAAATATATCTTGGAGTTCATTCCACAGTAGTGCACAGATACTTCTCATGTTTTGCAGCTGCGCAGTGTACTCTGTTCTCTGGATGTTTGTTCAGCTAGTTGTCTACATTTGGGTTGCTCTTCTGCTATTACATTGCAGTGAATAATTTTGTTACATAAATCTTTTCATATTTTTACTCAGGTATCTTTGGGGAAAAGTTCTGAAATGGGATTGCTGGGGAAAATGATAAATGTGTATAGTTTTGCAAGATTTTGCCAAATTCCCCTCCATAGCTGTCATATCATTTTGCATTCTCCTCTGAGAGTGCCTATTTCCCTTAGTCTTGTCAATGGAGTATGTTGGCAAACTCTTGAATACTTACCAATTCAGTGGGTGAGAAATGGTCTCATTGTTGTTTTAATTTTCATTTATTTTATTATGAGCAGTACTGAGCATCTTTTCATTATTTTAAGGGCTTATCTCCGTTTCTTTTGGTGTGTAAATTCTTTTTTTTTTTTTTTCTTTTGGCCACGCCAGGCAGCATGAGAGATCTTAGTTCCCCAACCAGGGATCGAACCCGTGCCCCCTGCAGTGGAAGCTTGGAGTCCTAATCACTGGACTGCCAGGGAATTCCCTGTAAATTATTTCTTTTGCCTATTTAGATTTTTGGTTTTGCTTATAAAAGCTTTTAAAATTTTTTAATGTAGTCAAATTGATCCATCTTTTCCTTGGTAATTCTACATTTTGAGTTCTAGTTACAAAAGTTTCCTTCCCATTTGTAGAGAAATTCTTTTAGTATTTTGTATATTTACATTTAAGTCTGTTACAGTTGGAGTTTATCCTGGTGTTCAGTGTGTTATAAATTCAGTTTTATCTTTTTCTATGTGACTGTCACATTGTTTCCGTAATACTACTTTAAAAGCCTGTTTTCCCACTGATTTGAGATGCTGCCTTTATAATAATATAATGTATTTCCATATGCAGTGGGTCTATTTCTGGATTTTCTATATTGCTCTATCCGTCCGACTTGTCTCATTTGACAGTGCGATTCTTTTCTTAAAAATGCTTTGTATGAGAGACCTACTGGAGAACAGACTTGAGGATATGGGGAGGGGGAAGGGTGAGGTGTGTTAGGGCGAGAGAGAGACATGGACATATATATACTAACAAACGTAAGGTAGATAGCCAGTGGGAAGCAGCCGCATGGCACAGGGAAACCGGCGCGGTTTTTTGTGGCTGTCTGGAGGGGTGGGATAGGGAGGGGGGGAGGGAGGGAGACAAAGAGGGAAGAGATATGGGAACATATATATATGTATAACTGACTCACTCTGTTATAAAGCAGAAACTAACACACCATTGTAAAGCAATTATACCCCAATAAAGATGTTAAAAAAAAAAAAAATGCTTTGTATGTTTTAATGTCTGGTATGGCTAGGTGCCCCTCTCCCAACCCTTTTGCTCTTCTTTTTCATGGTTTTCCGGGCTACTCATGCTTGTTTGTTCTGTGAACTTTATCAGTTATTTTAGCTCCAGAAAAAAGTAGGTAGTTTTACTGGGATCACATTAAATTTATTAACTTAGGAAGAACTGACGTTGTTACAGTGATGTTCAGTCTTACTAAGAATGCGGTATGTCTTTATATTTTGTTCAAGGCATGTTTATGTGTTTCAGGAGTTTTATGGTTTTGTTCATGTAGGTATCAGACAGTACTTGTCAAGTTTAGGTGTAGGTATTTTCTTTTTGCAGTTGTAAATAGGCTCTTTCTTCCACATTATATCTAACTGGTTTTTTGTTTGTATGAACACTGGATTTTTCTGTGTTGATTTTGTAGTCTTCTGCTTTACTGAATTATCGTATAGTTTAGTTTTGCCACACGTACACTGTATTATTTGTAAATTGAGATAGTTCTGCCTCTTTCCAGTTCATTTTCTTCCAGTTGTTTTCGCTGAGGTATATAAGATTTTTGCTCTTTTTGCCAACTTTATCTATAGGGCTCCTCCTTTTTTTCTCTCTCTGGCTTTTTTTTTTTTTTTTTAAGTGAAAGAGATGTTGCTGGCTTTAGGCATTTGACTGTGCTAAACTGGAGAGAGGTGACCATCAACCTCTAAATTCCTTTTTTCTTGATTTATTTATATTTCATTTAGAGACTATCCGATATACATTGTATTTTTTAAAACCAGGTTAGTTGATATGTAATTTATAATATACATGTAGATAATTCACCCTTTTTAGGTTTACAGTTCAATAAATTTGGGGAAATTTATACTACCAGAATCAAGTACCTCTCCTAACCTCCAGGCCCTGGCAGCCACTGATCTAATTTCTCTTCCTATAGTTTTACCTTTTCCTAAATGTCATATAAATGGAATCATACAAATATATAGCCTTTTGGGTCTGGCTTCTTTCACTTACTGTAATGCCTTTGAGATTCATCCATATCGTTGCAAGTTATCAGTAGTTCATTCCGTATTATTGCTGAATAGTATTCTATTGTATGGATATCCATACTTAGTGTATCCATTCACCAATTAATTGACATTTGGGTCGTTTCCAGACTTTGGTGATTGAGAATAAAGCTGCTATAAACGTTTGCATACAGGTTTCTTGCCGACATATTTTCATTTCTTTTGGGTGAAATGTGGCATAATGTGATTGCTGTGTTGTATAGTAAGTGTATGTTTAACTTTACAAGAAACTGTCAGGATTAATCTGAAGCTTGGAAGATAGCCTATCACCTTACTCACTTTTCCCCACCCCTCATATCTTGGGCATGATAATTCTTGGTTCCTAAGTTCAAACAAACCATGGATCAATAACCAAGGAAGGCCACTTGTCTTCCATTTATTTGGAGGAAGCAGAGTATTTCATAGAAAATTCTCAATGTTTTCAAAGCAGACTTTAGCAGTTACCCTGTTTGAATGACAATACAGCTAAAAATCTGGTTTGTTCCTTTTTTTAATGTCTAAGAAGTTTGCAAGTCTTTTCATTTAAGCCTGCCATACTGAGGTACAGTGGTGTTAAATTTCTCTTGATGTACACAGGAGAACAATGAAGAATCGCTATATGGAACTATATGACCTTAATAAAGACTTGCTCAATGGATATAAAATTCGCTCTAACAATCACACAGAGCTGTTGGGAAGCCTCAAAGCAGTAAATCAAGCGATTCAAAGAGCAGGTCGTCTACGTGGTAAGTCTCTTTTTGTAGCACTGTATTTCGTCTGTAATTTTGGGGTGAGAACCATTGAAGAGGGTGGTAGCTTCAAGAATTCGTATCAGGGCTTGTATCTATAAAGATGCCTTTCATACTGAAGTTAGCACCGTTCACTTGAGTTGCAGTCAGCCTATTGTTTGGCTTTAGTCTGCAGACTTCAGAGGGAAAGAACGCTTTCAGCTCCTTTTCTTAGATCTTGCTGCATCCTCTAAAGAAAAACCTAGTGACATATACTCAAGAGGAAAGCCTTAAATACTCCTATTAGAAAAAAACAAAAAAGACTGAAAATTAATGAGTTAAGTGTCCAACTTAAAATTTACAAAAAGAACAACAGAATAAACCAAAGGAAGCAGAAATATCAGCCAGAGATTTATACTTGGAATCTGCTGTTTTGGGTCAGTGCTTTGACCTCCTTTTATAGAAAAGGATCAAGGCTCATATCCACTTAGCAAAGATTATTTCTAAAACTGACTCTTGGTTTCTAGGTGTGAGATAGTTTCTAAGCTTGGTTTGTGTTTGTGATAAAGTCCCTTCCAAGGGTATGTATCTTTTTTAGGGAATGGTAAGATAAATTGGTTAAATTTGTACTTACCTATAACTCTTTTCTACCCTAGTTTTATGTTGTTTTTATAGTTAGTCTCTGATTCATAATTTTACTTTTATTTTTTATTTTTATTTTTTTTGCTGTACGCGGGCTTCTCACTGTTGTGGCCTCTCCCGTTGCGGAGCACAGGCTCCGGACGCGCAGGCTCAGCGGCCATGGCTCACGGGCCCAGCTGCTCCGCGGCATGTGGGATCTTCCCAGACCGGGGCACGAACCCGTGTCCCCTGCGTCGGCAGGTGGACTCTCAACCACTGCGCCACCAGGGAAGCCCCATAATTTCACTTTTAATAATCTTTTGGCTCATATGGATTTGATGTTTCTTCTCTTACAGTTGGAAAACCAAAGAACCAGGTGATCACTGCTTGTCGGGATGCGATTCGAAGCAACAACATCAACACGCTGTTCCGAATCATGCGGGTGGGGACAGCTTCTTCATAGGAGAGGAAAATAGGTAACTAGGTTGCTAGAAGGGGTTTTTCCTTAAACTTCTAGGCTGGTTTGCTTTGGATCACATCCTGGTGAACCCAAGGTGCTGAGAGCAAAAACCACCTTGGTCAGTTGTACAGATGAAAGACAAAGCGTTGCATCTGAAAAGTATATTCACTTTCTTTCTTTTAAAATCAGTAGTACTGTTGCAGAATACACTAGGTTTGTATGGAGGGAAATGAATACTTTTGAAACATTAGGGCTTCAAAGTCCAGTTTTTCTGTATGTATGTAAAGTCAGTGTGTAGATGCATCTTTTTTCTTGAAATTGTAATTAAAGTAGATGATCTACTTTTTCATTAAAATTTAAAGGTGTTGCACTATGTGTTTACTGATTGTAAAATCACATCAGAATTGCATAAAACCATTTGTGTTATGTGGAGAAAAACAAAAATATGGATATTCAATTTGTGCCTTTTTTAAACCTCACGTCATTTTATTGAATATATACTTATTAAGAACTTATTTACGGTAGGAATGTTCTAGACTTTGGTCCAAAGATATATAATTCTCTGTATAACAAAAAAACGTTTGGAATTTTCAGAGCTGAATGTGGAGACGTGAGAGTGAAGTCTAATGCAATTATGGAGGTTTGGCTCAGAATATCTGTTCCAGTTTTCTTCTAGTGTGACTTCCCTTTCCTGTGAAGAGCAGGAAGCTAAAACAGAAGTTTCTCCAATTCGTTTTCAGCTGGTGATTCAGGTTTGATTCAGCTTGCATTTCAGATGCAATCACATGAGACTTGAAATTTGAACTGAGATAAATGGGGTATCGGGCATGTATTTGATCAGTATGGATTATAGCAAATGTAGCGTGGTTCTGGAGCCAAACTCTGTCTCTGAGGCTTGCCGATGTAGCAGAAATAGATTCTGGGTAGTAGAAAAGCTGGCATGACTGGGGGACCTTGAAGCTAGAGTGGCAGCTTCCTGGTTTTGAACCTGAGGTTTCCTGAATGCAGCACTGTGATGCTGTTCTGGAACCTGTAAATGGTAGCTGATTTAGTGGCTCAGCCTGAGGCAGTCCTATGTTTATATATGCAGTAAAGGGTGCCTCCTGGTTTCACAAGCAGCTTCCTGATCTGGCAGGAGCAGCTACTTTGGCAGCCTGGTTCTGCAGTACAGACTTGAGAAAAGATTCTGGAATTGCATCCTACAGGTTTTTATTCGACAGCCTTAATAATTCTGTAAGCCATCTGGCAGGCTGTAATCCTTTTATTCAAATTGTCTTGTGAGGAATCTGTTCTCTGCATCAGAATACTGACCTGTATGAAAACCCAAAGAGACTATAGAGAACACAGGCCTTTCCTCTGTGGTAAATTAATTTCATAGTTTCCTCCGTCTGGCCATTTAGGATCACCTCTTCTATTTCTGAAATATGAGCTTTAAGGAGCCCTAATTTTTATGAGACTGTTATGCCCCTCTAATACCTTTGTTTTGCATTTTCAACCTGTAAGCTCAAAAGACATCCACATATAGTATATTATCTTCAGTAATCTCCAAAGTAGTCATCTTTTATACCTGCTTCAAAGATGAAGAAACCAAAGCGCAGGGATTAATTACTTGCCAGAGCCACAGAGCCACTGGCAAGACGCAAGTCCCACCGTGGGGTCTTTTTCTGTTTTAGCCATAGTCTAACTTACACCCTTTGAGATTAAAATCTCTAGTTGGTGCTGGTTTTAAATTGTATGGCATTATTCATTTTTAGGGACCCTTAAAGAATCATCTCATTAAAGGTCATTCTGTTGTATTTCAGCCCCAAAACTTCTTTCTTACACCTAAAAATATTCATGGACAAGGCTTGAAGGAGTCGACCTACAGCAAGATTATTTTTTATAGCCCTGATTTATAGATTACAAATAGGTTATTTTCACATTAATTTAATCCTCTTGGTATTAGTATCTCTGAGCTCAGACAGGCAGAATGTTTTCTACAGGGTCCTAGAGTTTGGTTAAGTCGCAGTGTAGAAGTTGGAAACCAAGTAGTCATGGCCCTTTCGGCTATTTCAGACTGCTGCCAAGTGAGTGAAGACTAGGTGAGATGAAAATGTTCATAGTATTCATCCTTTTTATCCTCTTAGAAGTCATGTTCAGCTTAGGGAAGAGAAAAACTGATTGGTTATCAGCTCCTTCTCTATTTTGTTGCCATATTTTTCTGTCCTGATAGAATCTGAGTGCCTTCTACAAGTTACAGCTTAAGCTCTATTTTGTTGCTGAATTTTGTTGAAGCTTTAAGTGAACACTCTGCCTTCATTTAAAAGCTGATCTTGAGGATTCTGGTATCTGGGAGAAAGCTTTTTAGTCATTTTTAAAGCATCCCTTTTAAAGTCACCCCCCTTATCCCTAGATTCAAGTATTCAATATTTTAGAGAGAGTATGGTCTTTATTCTTTCCCACCGTGTCTGCCTGTTCAAATACTACATCAAGGCTCAGTTCAAATGCTCTCTCAGGAGACCTTTCCTCTCCCATGTCTATTCTTTAACCCTTATTACATTCTGTGTTTATATAAATCTTAATCCCCGATTAAGTGAGAACAGGGGCTAGGTCTTAATCAGCTTTGTCCTCCCCATGGTGCTAAGCCAGTGCCTTGAGCGTAGAGAAGCATCTGCTGCCCCCCATGGAAGTGTTTGTCCTCAGTAAGCCTGTCAGTGGCTTCAGAAATCAAAGAACTAGGAACTTTACAACTATTATGCAACCCTAGAAGTACTTTACAAGAATGATTTTCAACATTATTAACATTTCAAATTTTATAATTAGCAGTTACCAATCTGCCAGTGCAGAGTCCTGTGATCACAAAACTAAATTATCTCGTTTCACTTTGACACTAAAGTACAGTAAGACACCCATTGCAGCCTGGTGTTTTGCATTTTTGCCTCTTCCCTGTCTGGCCCCTGCCCACACTATATGCTCTAGCTGATGAGTCATCTTTTTATTTGTGTGGTAAAGAAATGTGCTGTTCCTGGGCTTCCCTGGTGGCGCAGCGGTTGAGATTCCGCCTGCTGATGCAGGGGACGTGGGTTCGTGCCCCCGGTCTGGGAGGATCCCATGTGCCGCGTAGCGGCTGGGCCCGTGAGCCGTGGCCGCTGAGCCTGCGCGTCCGGAGCCTGTGCTCCGCAGTGGGAGAGGCCACAACAGTGAGAGGCCCGTTTACAGCAAAAAAAAAAAAAGAAAAATGTGCTGTTCCTGACATGAAGCCACACGGGTAATTTCCAAGTAGTTTTCAAAATTGTCTATGTGGACTGATTTTTTTCAGTCAGAGAAGGAATTATCTGTTTTTGTAGGAATGTACAGTTCACTCAGGCTGGAGAGCCTGCCGCTGATACCGTTCTATCAGGGACTCTTTTAACAGGGTTTGATTTTCTCATTCAGTTGTAGTAGTGGCCAATATGTAATGGTACTGAAGAGGTACCGCAGCCGAAACTTACTTGCTGAGGAAATGCTGGTCTGGGAGAGGCAGCCCAAGCATTGATTTTTTTTTTCAGTATTCTATGGGAAAGAAACACCACATTCAGAGGCGTTTGAGGCAGTCAATGAGCTGTAGAAAAGCCAGGTTCAAAACCTAACAGCCTCTTTCTCTCCTAGGTTTCGTTTCATTTTTCTACATCTTTAAGTGAGGGACTGAAATTAGATTTATAGGGTTCTTCCTTAAATATTTTATTTTTCCTTTGCTTAACAGAAATACTAACATGCTTTCAAAGTAACTTTCTGAAAATGTTCTTATTTACATAATGGTTAACATGATAAGGGGAATGTGTCATGGGGACTGGACCTTACACGACTGTAGGAAGTGGCAAAGTGTAGTCTGTCAGTTTTCTAGTCTGATGCTGGAGCTTGAAGCCCACAGGACAGGCAGTCAGAAAGGATGCAGAGTTGGGAAGAACAGGAACAAGCTGGAACCCAGAGGCATGAGCTGGAGCCCACAGGGACACATTAAAATCTCAGTTCTTGCCTCTGACCTTGATGGTGTGGGGAGACCCTTCATCAGAGAAGCTGAAGGAAGAGCCAGGGACGGTGGAGCAGTTGCAGGCGCAGACGTGGAATCACACTGAGGTGAGCCAGCAGGTAAGCTACAGTGTGTGTGAGCTACAAAATGGCTACTGCTTCATCCTGGCCCTCCATATCTCACACAAGAATGTGTGGCTCATGCTGACTGGAAACAGAGGGGAGGGAGTGCTGGGAAATGTAGTTCAGTCTAGCCAAGCTGATATATCACATAGCACACAGCGGCTATCACAGTATGGTGGGATTCCAGGTGACCTTTACTTCATATTTTTACATGTTGTGTTCTTCACAACAAACATGTATTATATAGATAATCTAAAAAATATATATAAAGCTATTTGGGAAAAAAAATCTTCCTTTATTAAAAGGAATTATAAGAATTAAGAGATGACATGTTTTACAGGTGAATATCATAGCTTTTCTCTGCAAGAAGTATAAAAAAGATGCCCGTGTTTTAATTCCTCTGTTGCTACTTAACAGTTGTCAACATCGGCTCTAGGCCCTAAAAGCCAAGATGAAGAATGAAATGCTGAGGAAAAGCAACTTCTTCATCACTGGGTACCTTCAGTGGAGAAAACTGACCTGCGAGTTACCCCATCCTTCACAGTCTAAGAGGTACCACTGTAAATGGTGTAACTAACAGCAGCACCGCAGTCTGGCTCTCAGGGATTCTTTCCCCTTGGACACCAGAATCCTTTTTTGTAGTGTGTAGACGATTCTGCTGTGTTGACAGACCATAAACACACTGAGATTGAGGAGAATGTAATAAACACATTTTCATGCTTGTGTAGGATGCTACGACTTAGACTCAGTGCTCCAGAACTCTTAGATGTTACCTACAACCATAAGTCTCAAACTTTTCTAAGCTTGGCACACATGGTGGTTTCACCTGCTCAGCCCTATTCCCTGGGGCTTCCTGGGGTTATGCCACTAAGGTGTTAACTAGAACTTCACCCCTCTTGCTGGCACTTAACAAAAACACATCAGAAAGCAAGTGAGTGAAAGTAATATTATAGGGATGACTTTCAGTCTGCAGGAACTTAAAAGACAAGCTTTGAAATTTAAACCCTTAGTAACAGAGTAGTACTTGTAATCCCACTTGAGTGTCACTACACTATGGTTAAAAAACTCCCCAAAACAGTATGCATGTAAATGGTCCCCCCCATGTTGGTGGGGAAAGACAATATGAGAACTAGTGTTAGGTATTTCTTTTTAGCTCAATTTTTAAAAATTAGTGTTTGTTTTATAACAACTAATACTGAATATTAGTACATGTGTAAAATTTATAGATAAATATCCATATAATGAGCATGCATGCTAAAACTTTTTTTTTACTGATTGAGGTACAAGATCAAAATTTTGAAACCATCAACATAAAAGAAAGTGCAACTCATTTTTTTCATTTAAGTTCAAATTTCAGTACTCAAAGTTTTAGGAGATAAAAAAAGATAAAGCCAAATGCTTTTCCTATTAATGAGTAAAATCCAAAATAAAAGCTACTGCAATAGCTAATAATACACGTAAAAAAAGAGGAAGTTAACAGGGAGACAGCACTGGAATGGAATGAGAATAGCATCTTTCAACTAAAGATGCATGACACCTTACACCTATCCATGCACGCCCATGCACATGGGTAGCAGTTATTATATAATCCCCTTGAACAGTTCAGGGGAAAAAGAATGTAACAAAATGGACAGGTCTTGGCATTTTGCCATGGTCTTTAGTATTTGGTCTCTTCAAGAAAGGCAAACTAGTCTGATAGTTGACCCTACAATATTTAGGAAATGAAAGCCGTATGTGAGATTAGAAAATCATTTAGTCATAGTGGAGGCACAACTCCAGGATGGAAGAGCAGTGGGAACCTGAAAACTACTGCATATCTTCTTTACTGACCAGAAGTTTCTTGTGGCCATGTGGTTTTAGGCCAGGCTTTTCCCAAGGGAACAGACTACACATTGCCTAGTTCTCTACAGTCCACAGAGAGTCACAGTGGAACAAAGCCATAGGCAGTGGGAGGAAGTGCAATGGGCCCAGAATGAACAGGGTGTAAGGTTCTGTAATCTTCTAAACCAGTGAAATTAGGAAGGACAGAATCTGCAGTCATAAATTCTTGAGTCCATATTTAAAAAAAAAAAGTCAATCACTGGAAACATGAATGAACCTTGAAGATTTTATGCGGAGTGAAATAAGCCAGTCGCAGAAGGACATTCTATTATTTGTCTTCTGAGGAATATGAGTTGTCAGATTCATAGAGACAGAAAGTAGAATGGTGGTTGCCAGAGGCTGGGGTGAGGGGAAAGTATAGAGTTACTATTTATTTGGGACAGGTACAGCTGGGTAAGATGGAAGAGTTCTGGTAGATGGATGGTGGTGAAGGCTGCACAACAATGTGTATGTACTTAATGCCACTGAACTGTACACTTGAAAAAGATACATTTTATGTCACGTATATTTTACCACATACTGTTTTTTAATCACTGAAGAAGCCAATATGGAAAATGAACTGAATGTTAAAGAAAAAGACAAAACCCCTTTTTATTTTACATCAAGAGATAAGTACCTAGCTCCAATCTCAAGGTCTAGATTGAGGATGATCATTATGAGCCCTACTAAAGGACAACCACACACAGTTTTAAGAACGCTGTCACACAGCTCACCTTGTAGCTCTCCTTCACTCGATGCCTAACTCTTCCAGATGTCCCAGTACTGAGGAAGGGTCTCCTCTTTCCAGCTTTGCCCAACCTTATTCATAATAGACAAATGAAAAGTCCCAGAAACCTGTTCTGTTTGGGAAAGTTTTCTTTTGTTCTAGGCTTCGATGGTTAATATGCTTGACGAATTTCAGAGTTTCCCTATCTCTGTAGACCAATGCCAAAGAATTGTTTTCTGGATTCACTGTTAGCAGCTGAAATAGGCAAATACAGTGATACATCAGAACACGGAGATTATTCTCACCTCTTTTCTTAAACAGACGGTTCCATATCAAATACTCAGCCTCCGGCGATAGAGGATCCTTTAAAGTATCCTTTACTAGGAGGAGCTATTGATCTTGCTGTCCAGACATTTTCAAATAGGCCCCATTCCGGTACATACCCAGAAAAGTTTTACCTAATGCATTTATTTCTTACTACATTGAAAGATTCATGGGAATGCACCATCTGACTCTTAATTTATTTGGAATTTCTTTTAGCTGGGTAGAATGCTTAGTGATTATCCTTTAGCCTCTTTATTCCATGCTGAATACTTTCTACTAGAAATTAGAACCACTGCCAGCCAGACCAATGTGGATTTATCAGCTAAAGACACTGGCAGAAGGTCGAAAAAGTTGCATCTCTGAAGAATCAAAGGGTCTTCAAGAACTAAAAAAAGATGGTTTGCTATCAGAAACAACTTACCTCTTCATCTTCTCCTTTGGCAATGTAGGAGGTAAAGCCACCATACTCTGGCTCCCAGCCTTATGAAGGGAAAACAAAGAGCATTCAGAAAGCTCTCACTGCAAGAGTTACATCATCTGTTTGAATCATTGATCCCATGCTGCTTAAAACGGGGATCTGGGAGTTCAGTAGAACCAACTCTGACTTATGAGCCTGAATTTATCGTTCAACCAACACTGAATAAGAACTGAAAACTAAGAACTAAATATAAAATACACCTAGAAGGACAATTACATAAAAGCTCTGGGGGGTTCATTAGATGGAAATTATGATTTAGTTCATCTCCTATACCTTGGTCACAGATACAAATAGTACTTTGAGTTGGGAGATGACTGAAATTCATGACCCCTAAGATCCCTTCTAGCAGAGCTCCTGTGATCTGAGATCCTGGCCAAGGCGAATTACTTGTGAACTGGTTCAGTTAGAGAGGGTCACTCAGGAGAGACTGTCCCGCTTACCTTCACAGCCACAGTAGAGAAGTAAGTCCAGGGCAAACTCAGTCTTGCTGTTGTCATGGATTAAAGTGTAGTGACCAGTATTCCAATGCCTCAGTTCCCCCTGGCATGTTGGAACACTGGATTCTAAGAAAAAAACAACAGAAGGCCAGAAAAAAATAACCTTGATACCACTGTAGATTGCAAAAGAATGATAATTAAGAATAGTTGTAGCACTAAAGAGAAACTATTTCCATAAACCTTTAGCTGACCTGCTCCATTATATTATTAAATATATAAGCCTTATAATGAAAAAAAGTTGACTTTCTATTTCTCTTTACCATGATTTTCAGATGGACTATATATTTAGCTGCCAGAAATTTTCTTTAAAATAACATGAATATTATTAAATAAACTTTACCTTTTAGAGCAGTTTACAGAAAAATTAAATTTCCCAGAAAGTACAGTTCCTCTACTGCCACACACAACCCCTGCCCCTCCCCATCAGTTTCCTCTATTATTAACATCTTGCCTTAATGTGATTTATGTGTTACAACTGACCAATACTGATGCATTATTAACTGAAGTCCACAGTTTACATTAGGGTTCGCTCTTGGTGCTGTACATTCTACTAGTTTAATATCATGTGTCCATTCCATCTTGTTTGTAGATGATTAAACATCCTCTGCTTTTAATAATTTCCTTCTACCTATTTGTCCAAATTCAAGCAAGTTTTCCTTAGGCTGATATTTGGTTCTTAGCAGAAAGAAGCCACTCACCTTCCTCTTCTTTATGTTCTTGTGTTTTAAAGTAGGTTTAGATAAAGCCAGTCGTATTTCTCTCCACCAGTTGTACTACTGTTAGCCTAATAAAATGTACTAGCTGTTCTTCCTACCCGGAGTGGTGTCCTAGCAGATCCTTCTTGTCATTCAGATCTGAGCTTGGACGACAGCTCCTCAGGCCGGTCCAGATTGCCCATTCACCTAAGAGGCCACCCAGTCATTCCTCAGCACATAACCCTATTCAGATTTCCTGCAGAGCCCGTATCCTCATTTGATGTTTTCTTGTTGTTCGTGTATCATTTAATCTCTGTTCTCCCCTACTATCTATAGACTATAAGCCAGGGAGACCAGAGACCTTGTCTGTCTTCTTCTCCAGCTCCAGAAATAGGGCCTAGCATATAGTAGGTGCTTAAGAAATGTTTGTTGAATGAATAAATGACTCAATCGTGAATATGTAATAGTGAAAGAAGGACAGAACGTAACAGCAGCTTACCTTTCTTTGCATCGTTTTCCTCTGGCTCTGGGTCCGTCTGTTCATTGCTCTGCTGACTGCTGTTGCTGATGGCCGCCCGCCTGCTCTCTGGCTCAGAACTGCGGCTAGGCCCTTCTTCAGTGTTCTCAGCAGCAGAGGCTGCTTCTCCCTCTTTTTTGTCCTCAAGCTCACCTTCTTCTGAAGGGGCCAAGAAGTGAAGTTTCAGGCCTGTGAAGTTGGAGAGCAGCAAGAACATTGCCTCGGAGTGAAATAATGCCATGCAGTCCTTCAAGATGTCGGGAAGTTTGCTCTCCTCAGCCTTCTCGTAAAACCTGGAAAGCAGCGATGCCAAGGTGTTCATCAAAGCCACAGATGTAATATTACTCAGGGGAAGAAAGCTGATCATTAGCTTTGTATCTCTCTCCCTAAACCTTGCATAGCTTACTAACGTCCAAGTTGTTACAATAATGAGGTTTTGTTAGGGCCTGCTACTGGATGTCCCTGGGAACAAAACATCATTAGGGCAAATGCCCTATTGGAGGTGAGCCTTGCAGACAAACAGGCAGGTGTTGAATGCAGAAGCAAATGTCTTGGATGATGGGTTCTACCTTTTGTTAGGGGGACCTCGGCTGCTCCATTCCACATCTCCTTTCTCCAAAGCCTCACACACCTCTGCAAATTTTTCAGGCTGGAAAAGGAGCAAATGAAGCAGCAGTTAGCAGATCTCCCTATGATCCCACACTGGTCTTGCAGGTACAGCAGCTCTGCGGAATCATGCTGGCTGATTCCTAAAAGGGCCAGGTGACTCTCATCCCTTTCACACAACCTCCCCCAGTCCTGATACGCTGAAGCCAGAGCAAAGACTGGATAAATCCGTCAGCATGCTTTAGCCAAGTCACCTGAGTGTCAGTTTGGGCCATTTCCTTAAGTAGCTGTATGTCTTAGGTCAAACTGCTAAACCTCTCAAATTCCTGCATTTATTATAATGAAAATGTCTATATAATAATACAGATTCTTTAGGCCTCAGCTCATTCCCTTGATTTAAACAGCATTCTAAACTAAAAAAGTCCAGTGTAGTACAAGAAGCTGATTAATCTGTTAAAATATTCTCCATAAGAGCCTTTATAAGTGCGTGCTTAATGCAGTTTCCCAAGGAGTATTCTACAAACAGTAATCCTATCAGTTGTAAAACAGGAAAGAGGATCCCAAAGGATGGTTTAGGTGAGCTGAATTAAATAGGGTTAAACACGTTTATTTACTGTTAATACTTCTCAAATTCCTTAATATGCTATGTCAGCTATATAATTCGGAGAGAGAGGCAGTATGTAGTGTCTCTCAACCTTTTTTTTCAAGGAGGCACCAACTCTTGGGACTGATTCCATGGGACCCAGAGTCACCTGGGAAAAACCACACTCTACGTGATCTCATTTGGCCCTCAAAACAACTCTTCAAGATGGGCAGGGCAAGTATTATCCCAGTTTAACTGATGATGAAATAAAAGTGAGACCTTAGTAATTTGCTCAGGTCAGTAAAACCATGGAGCCAAGACGTGAATATAAAGTCTTCTAGGGCTTCCATGGTGGCGCAGTGGTTGGAAATCTGCCTGCCAATGCAGGGGACACGGGTTCAATCCCTGGTCCGGGAAGATCCCACATGCCACAGAGCAACTGAGCCTGTGCGCACCACAGCTACTGAGCCTGCACTCTAGAGCCCACGAGCCACAACTACTGAGCCCGTGCTCCACGACAAGAGAGGCCACCACGGTGAGAGGCCCACGTACTGCAGGGAAGAGTGGCCCTCGCTCTCTGCAACTAGAGAAAAGCCCACGCACAGCAAAGAAGACCCAACGCAGCCAAAAATAAATTTATTAAAAAAAATAAAGTCTTCTAACTTCTAACCTAGTTCTCTCTCCACTATAATGTGCTACCTCATCATTCTCAAACATCTGTTACTAATTTGTTAATCAGTAATCTTTCTATTATTTAAAAGTAATTGGTAAGTACCATAGTCATCAAATGACTAGGATGGGAACTACACACCACTCATCCCCAATACAGAAGTGTGTGTGTGTGGGACTTCCCTGGTGGTGCAGTGGTTAAGAATCCACCTGCCAATGCATGGGACATGGGTTTGAGCCCTGGTCCAGGAAGATCCCACATGCCACAGAGCAACTAAGCCCGTGCACCACAACTACTGAGCCTGTGCTCTACAGCCTGCGTGCCTACAAGAGAAGCCACTGCAATGAGAAGCCCACGCACCACAACGAAGAGTAGTCCCCACTCACCGCAACTAGAGAAAGCCCCCATGCAGCAGTGAAGACCCAGTGCAGCCAAAAATAAATAAATAAAATAATTTTTTAATAAAAGTGTGTGTGATTAAGATTCTAGAGAACTGGGGAATACCCAAGGGACTCGACCCACTAACATACGACTGATACCAATGTTAGCTATTATCATCATTTCTATACTTTATTTGAAGAAAAGGATGATGTAAACATGCTAACCAGGAACAAAACAAAAAGCAACAAAAACTCTTAGTGATGCCTCTTCACCCACCCAGGAAGCAAGGCTGCATGCCAAATGTGGTATATCAGACAGGATTTGCTGGCCTACCTTAAGGAACTCTTTTAGGAGAATTTCAGAGCTTTCTTCAAATTCTTCTTGAATTTGAACTTGGTACTCCATGTCGAGATAAGTAGGGTTGATCCAATCATACAAAATTTCATGCTACAAAGAAGCAGCAGATGCAAAGAGTGAGTTAATAATTCCTACTGCTTTTGTTCTGAATCATTTTACACTAGTAAAATATATGCAAATCTTCACTTTATAATTTTCTCCTTGTTAAATAAAGTTCTGGAAAGCTCTGCCTTAGAAAGATACTATCAAAAGTGTATCTAAGAAGGGTGGAAAGGCAAGCTCAAAGCCTAGTTCTGTTATCAGGATGAGCCACTTTTAAAACCAGAAAAGCAAATGATATGCCACAGCTTTTCTAAGACAAGAATCCCAGCAACAGGAATTTATCCTTACATCTTGCGGGATGTAAGGGCTCCGAGGTATGAGAGGTTCAAAGTAGGTGGGAGGCCTGGTCAGTAAAGGACCATGAAACCAGCCGCTGATGGACAAACGCGACTTTTCTTCAGACAGGACTTCAGAAACCTGAAAGGACAAGACCAGCAGCACATCACTGCAAAGACCAGCGGGGAAGATTACCAGCCAAGGCTCACTAATTTCAGGACCCTTCACACTAGGTGTGAAAACAACCTGGCTGGACAGTCCAACCGGAAGCCGTCACATTTAGAGAACGGGCGACTGAAAAGCATGCTCTTTGGCCCTCTATGTATTTGTGGTTCACAGTCTTTACCTGGTGAAAGGATACTGGAGACACTTCAAAGAAAACCAGTGTGTTCCACGAAGGGATAAGAGACTTGACAATCTGCTTCGGCTGAAAGTGTTCTGCGTGGGGAGAGAACACATCTGTAAATGTGCTTCATCGTCATTAACCACTTCCAGGTTGCCTCGTTTCACCTTGACAATTTGCCAGTTTCTAAGGGTAGCTAAATGTCCCTTCCAGATCCCCATATGCCACCCCCTTCCATCTGTTTCTCTTATATAGTTCTGCTAGGTGATATCTGTTCTTACTCCACCATTCTTTATTACTGATGAAGGCTGGTAAAGGTTCTGAACGTTTTCTGGAGTCGAGCTCTGGTGTCAGTCATTAAAAAAAAATAAAAGACCCTGACCTCCCATCAGAGGCACTGGTCCTGGCAGATTCATAGCCACGGGTGGCTGCACATGTTCTCTACCCTCCCACGGCCAGCATTCAGAAACAGGGTCTGACTATTCCTCATCTTAACTCGGCTCTAACTTATCTCTGGAGTAATGATTATTTAAGGCACAACTCAGGGCTGGCAATTATCCCCCTGCGGTCACCACTGTAATGAAGAGCTTCCATCTCCCGAGGAGCACAGACAGAGCGCCTAAGGACCCGCAAGTGGCTGCTGGTGTTGAAGAGCACGACTTTGTCTTACCATCAACATTGTACAGGTCTAGGGTGCCCCCCAAGCTCCTGTCCCAGGGAGGAACCAGGTAAAGAATGAAGGCAATCCGGCGTCCTTCCAGCTCGTCGTCATGGCAGAGCAGGGCATCTGCAATAGTTCAGCGCACACCGTAATGTCCCTGTGCGGCAATGAGCAGCGGACATCTGACTCTGCGCTCACTATCAGTCCACCTGCTATTCCTCCATAAGGTCAGCTCCTCCAGCTTTAAAATGACACTTATTTCTCCTCTTTTATAATTACAGAAATAAAACTGTCAATATAGAAAACTCTTAAAAACACTGAAGAACATATATATATAGACTCAGATAATCACTACTAAAATTTTTACATATTTTCTTCCAGTATTTTTCAACATACATGTATTTGCTTTTTAAAAAATAGCATCCTACAGTGGTGGTTTTGTGGCTTTTTCTTTTATTACATGGCAAATGTATTTTCTGTCATCTCTTTTAATGGCTGCATAGTTATTCTAGGACTGAGCAAGATAGGCATCCGGGCAAGGTGGGAGAGGGGAGGGGATGCTATGGGTGAAGTGAGATCATTCCACACGGAGGGGTTGTTTTAATAAACATATTGAAAATAATGGAAGGCAGATTTCTCAGGGTTGAAGAATGGAATTGCAAATATGGAAAAGGAGAAATCTAGAATGAACCCTATGGTGTGGAAATGAAACCAGAGGAATCAATGTGACTTGTCTAGAGCACAGGAAATACAAGATAACCCTGGAAAATCTTGTTTTGCTAGGAAGTAAGATATAATAAGAATGATGAGTGAAAGTGAGTGAAACCCACGTAGGGGCCTTCTTGGTGACAGACCTCTTGGTGTTCCCTGCTTATTGCTGATTGGAAAAAGAGGCTATGGAAATAAGCTGTGACTTCCTAGGCCCTCCATGAGAAGCAAAGAGCAGGCCCCAGCAGCTAATGACTGAGGAATAAAGAATGCAGAAACAAAGACAGGGCAGGCAGACGAGAGTAGCCATAACTTAATAAGTCAGTCACAAGGACTCCCAGTTCTGCTTCAATGGTAAACGTAAGTGTGACACACATTCCTAAGCTGTTTTATAGAAACCAGACAAGAAAAGCTGACCACGAGCATGTAGCCCCCAGACTGGCTGGAACCTGAAGATTGAGGATGCTGACCCCTATAACCTCATCTTGTTACCTCACCATGCACCAATCAGAGAACTGTGCATAAGCTGATCACACCCTGTGACCCTCTCCCTCACCTTGCCTTTAAAAACACTTCCCTAAAACCCATCGGGGAGCCTGGGTCTTTTGGGCACGAGCGGCCCGTTCTCCTCTTCTGGTGCCCTGGAATAAACTACTTTCCTCACCACAACTTGGTTTCAGGAGATTGGCTTTGCTGTGCATTGTGAGCAACGTTTGTTTCAGTTAACATGAGGACATACTGAAAGGACACAGAAGTCAGCTTAAAGGCGATCCTCCTGATCAAATCTGGGACAACACGAGCATCAACATAATGACAGTAACCATTACATAAATAGTAATCCTTAAATTCACACTGACATAAATAAACAAATGAGTAACTGGGGGGAGAGAAAGGTTTTCTTTACAGTAGAATGACAACTAATAAAGAAATGATTTTATTAGGAAAGAAATCACCATTTGGCAACCTGCATAGTAATACTGTAGTAAGAAATATCAGTGGGGGGACGAGGGAAAGATGGTGGAAGAATAAGACGCGGAGATCACCTTCCTCCCCACAGATACATCAGAAATACATCTACACGTGGAGCAACTCCTACAGAACACCCACTGAACGCTGGCAGAGGACCTCAGACCTCCCAAAAGGCAAGAAACTCCCCAGGTACCTGGGTAGGGCAAAAGAAAAAACAGAGACAAAAGAATAGGGACAGGACCTGCACCAGTGGGAGGGAGCTGTGAAGGAGGAAAGGTTTCCACACACTAGGAAGCCCCTTCGCGGGCGGAGGCTGCGGGAGGCGGAGGGGGAGGTTCGGGGCCGCGGAGGAGAGCACAGCACCAGGGGCGCGGAGGGCAAAGCAGAGAGATTCCCGCCCAGAGGATCGGTGCCGACCGGCGCTCACCAGCCCGAGAGGCTTGTCTGCTCACCCGCCGGGGCGGGCGGGGCTGCAAGCCGAGGCTCGGGGAGCGCAGGGAGAGGACTGGGGTTGGTGCGCCACGGCTGGCTGGGAGAAAGTCCGGGAAACGGTCTGGAGCTGCCGAAAAGGCAAGAAACTTTTTCTTCCCTCTTTGTTTCCTGGTGCGCGAGGAGAGAGGATTGAGAGCGCTGCTTAAAGGAACGCCAGAGACGGGCGTGAGCCGCGGCTAAAAGCGCGGACCCCAGAGACGGGCGGGAGACGCTAAGGCTGCTGCTGCCGCCACCAAGGGGCCTGTGTGCGAGCACAGGTCACTATCCACACCCCCCTTCCGGGAAGCCTGTGCAGCCCGCCACTGCCAGGTTCCCGGAATCCAGGGACAACTTCCCAGGGAGAATGCACGGCGGGCCTCAGGCTGGTGCAACGTCACGCCGGCCTCTGCCACCGCAGGCTTGCCCCGCACTCCATGCCCCTCCCTCCCCCCCGCCTGAGTGAGCCAGAGCCCCTGAATCAGCGGCACCTTTAACCCCGTCCTGTCTGGGTGAAGAAAAGACGCCCTCAGGCGACCTACACAGAGGTGGGTCCAAATCCAAAGCTGAGCCTCTGGGAGCTGTGAGAACAAAGAAGAGAAAGGGAAATCTCTCCCAGCAGCCTCAGAAATAGCGGATTAAAGCTCCTTAATCAACTTGATGTACCCTGCATCTGTGGAATACATGAATAGACAACGAATCATCCCAAATTGAGGAGGTCGACTTTGAGAGCAAGATTTATGATTTTTTCCCTTTTTCCTCTTTTTGTGAGTGTGTATGTGTATGCTTCTGTGTGAGATTTTGTCTGTATAGCTTTGCTTCCACCATTTGTCCTAGGGTCCTATCCGTCCGTTTTTTAAAATTTTTTTCTTAATAATTAATTTTAATTTTAATTATTTTATTTTACTTTATCTTCTTTCCTTCCTTCCTTCTCTCCCTCCCTCCGTCCCTCCCTCCCTCCTTTAGACAACGAATCATCCCAAATCGAGGAGGTGGACTTTGACAGCAAGATTTATGATTTTTTCCCCTTTTCCTCTTTTTATGAGTGTGTACATCTATGCTTCTATATGAGATTTTGTCTGTATAGCTTTGCTTCCACCATTTGTCCTAAGGTTCTATCCATCCATTATTTTTTTTAAATTTTTTTCTTAATAATTATTTTTTAATTTAATAACTTTAATATATTTTACTTTATTTTATTTTACTTTATCTTCTTTTTCTTTTTTCCTTCCTTCCCTTCCTTCCTCCCACCATCCCTCAATCCCTCCCTCCTTTCTTTCTTTCTTTCCTTCTTTCTTTCTTCCTTCCTTCCTTCCTTCCTACTTCTACTAATTCTTTCGCTCTACTTTTTCTCCCTTTTATTCTGAGCCGTGTGGATGAAAGGCTCTTGGTGCTGCAGCCAGGAGTCAGTGCTGTGCCTCTTAGGTGGGAGAGCCAACTTCAGGACACTGGTCAACAAGAGACCTCCCAGCTCCACATAATATCAAACGGCAAAAATCTCCCAGAGATCTCGATCTCAACACCAGCACCCAGTTTCACTCAATGACCAGAAAGCTACAGTGCTGGACACCCTATGCCAAACAACTAGCAAAACAGGAACACAACTCCACCCATTAGCAGAGAGGCTGCCTAAAATGATAAGTCCACAGATACCCCAAAACACACCACCAGATATGGACCTGCCCACCAGAGAGACAAGATCCAGGCTCATCCACCAGAACACAGGGAACACAGGGAACACAGTCCCCAACAGCAGGAAGCCTACACAACGCACTGAACCAAACTTAGCCACTGGGAACAGACACCAAAAACAACGGGAACAAATAACCTGCAGCCTGCAAAAAGGAGATCCCAAACACAGTAAGATAAACAAAATGAGAAGACAGAAAAACACACCACAGATGAAGGAGCAAGATAAAAACCCATTAAACCTAACAAAAGAAGAGGAAATAGGCAGTTTACCTGAAAAAGAATTCAGAATCATGATACTAAAGGTGATCCAAAATCTTGGAAATAGAATAGACAAAATGCAAGAAACATTTAACAAGGAACTAGAAGAACTAAAGATGAAACAAACAATGATGAACAACACAAAAAATGAAATGAAAAATACTCTAAATGGGATCAATAGCAGAATAACTGAGGCAGAAGAACGGATAAGTGACCTGGAAGATAAAACAGTGGAAATAACTACTGCAGAGCAAAATAAAGAAAAAAGAATGAAAAGAACTGAGGACAGTCTCAGAGACCTCTGGGACAACATTAAACGCACCAACATTCGAATTTTAGGGGTTCCAGAAGAAGAAGAGAGAAAGAAAGGGACTGAGAAAATATTTGAAGAGATTATAGTTGAAAACTTCCCTAATATGGGAAAGGAAATAGTTAATCAAGTCCAGGAAGCACAGAGAGTCCCATACAGGATAAATCCAAGGAGAAACACGCCAAGACACGTATTAATCAAACTGTCAAAAATTAAATACAAAGAAAGCATATTAAAAGCAGCAAGGGAAAAACAACAAATAACACACAAGGGAATCCCCATAAGGTTAACAGCTGATCTCTCAGCAGAAACTCTGCAAGCCAGAAGGGACTGGCAGGGCATATTGAAAGTGATGAAGGAGAAAAACCTGCAACCAAGATTACTCTACCCAGCAAGGATCTCATTCAGATTTGATGGAGAAATTAAAACCTTTACAGACAAGCAAAAGCTGAGAGTTCAGCACCATCAAACCAGCTTTACAACAAATGCTAAAGGAACTTCTCTAGGCAAGAAACACAAGATAAGGAAAATACCTACAGTAACGAACCCAAAACAATTTAGAAACTGGGAATAATAACATACATATCGATAATTACCTTAAATGTAAATGGACTAAATGCTCCCACCAAAAGACACAGACTGGCTAAATGGATACAAAAACAAGACCCATATTTATGCTGTCTACAAGAGACCCACTTCAGACCTAGACACACATACAGACTGAAAGTAAGGGGATGGAAAAAGATATTCCATGCAAATAGAAACTAAAAGAAAGCCGGAGTAGCAATTCTCATATCAGACAAAATAGACTTTAAAATAAAGACTATTAGAAGAGACAAAGGAGGACACTACATAATGATCAAGGGATTGATCCAAGAAGAAGATATAACAATTGTAAATATTTATGCACCCAACATAGGAGCACCTCAATACATAAGGCAAATACTAACAGCCATAAAAGGGGAAATCGACAGTAACACATTCATAGTAGAGGACTTTAACACCCCACTTTCACCAATGGACAGATCATCCAAAATGAAAATAAATAAGGAAACACAAGCTTTAAATGATACATTAAACAAGATGGACTTAATTGATATTTATAGGACACTCCATCCAAAAACAACAGAATACACATTTTTCTGAAGTGCTCATGGAACATTCTCCATGAGAATAGATCATATCTTGGGTCACAAATCAAGCCTTGGTAAATTTAAGAAAATTGAAATTGTATCAAGTATCTTTTCTGACCACACCACCATGAGACTAGATATCAATTACAGGAAAAGATCTCTAAAAAATACAAACACATGGAGGCTACACAATACACTACTTAATAACGAAGTGATCACTGAAGAAATAAAAGAGGAAATTTTAAAATACCTAGAAACAAATGACAATGGAGTCACGACGACCCAAAACCTATGGGATGCAGAAAAAGCTGTTCTAAGAGGGAAGTTTATAGCAATACAAGCCCACCTTAAAAAGAAGGAAACATCTCGACTAAACAACCTAACTAGCACTTAAAGCAATTAGAGAAAGAAGAACAAAAAAACCCCAAAGTTAGCAAAAGGAAAGTAATAATAAAAATCATATCACAAATAAATTAAAAAGAAATGAAGGAAACAATAGCAAAGATCAATAAAACTAAAAGCTGGTTCTTTGAGAAGATAAACAAAAGAGATAAAACATTAGCCACACTCATAAGAATAAAAGGGAGAAGACTCAAATCAATAGAATTAGAAATGCAAAAGGAAAAGTAACAACTGAAACTGCAGAAATACAAAGGATCATGAGAGATTACTACAAGCAACTCTATGCCAATAAAAAGGACAACCTGGAAGAAATGGACAAATTTGCAGAAATGCACAACCTGCCAAGACTGAATCAAGAAGAAATAGAAAATATGAACAGACCAATCACAAGCACGGAAATTGAAACTGTGATTAAAAATCTTCCAACAAACAAAAGCCCAGGACCAGATGGCTTCACAGGCGAATTCTATCAAACATTTAGAGAAGAGCTAACACCTATCCTTCTCAAACTCTTCCAAAATATAGCACAGGAAGAAACACTCCCAAATTCATACTACGAGGCCACCATCACCTTGTTACCAAAACCAGACAAGAACATCACAAAGAAAGAAAACTACAGGCCAATATCACTGATGAACATAGATGCAAAAATAAACAAATGGGACCTAGTGAAACTTCAAAGCTTTAGCACAGCAAAGGAAACCATAAACAAGACCAAAAGACACCACTCAGAATGGGAGAAAATATTTGCAAATGAAGCAACTGACAAAGGATTAATTTCCAAAATTTACAAGCAGCTCATGGAGCTCAATAATAAAAAAGCAAACAACCCAATCCAAAACTGGGCAGAAGACCTAAATAGACATTTCCCAAAGAAGATATACAGACTGCCAACAAACACATGAAAGAATGCTCAACATCATTAATCATTAGGGAAATGCAATTCAAAACTACAATGAGATATCATCTCACACCAGTCAGAATGGCCATCGTCAAAAAATCTAGAAACAATAAATGCTGGAGAGGGTGTGGAGAAAAGGGAACACTCCTGCACTGCTGGTGGGAATGTGAATTGGTACAGACACTATGGAGAACACTATGGAGGTTCCTTAAAAAACTACAAATAGAACTACCATATGACCCAGCGATCCCACTACTGGGCATATAGCCTGAGAAAACCATAATTCAAAAAGAGTCATGTACCAAAATGTTCATTGCAGCCCTATTTACAATCGCCCAGAGATGGAAACAACCTAAGTGCCCATCGTTGGATGAATGGATAAAGAAGATGTGGCACATATACACAATGGAATATTACTCAGCCATAAAAAGAAGCGAAATTGAGCTACTTGTAATGAGGTGGATAGACCTAGAGTCTGTCATACAGAGTGAAGTAAGTCAGAAAGAGAAAGAGAAATACCGTATGCTAACACATATATATGGAATTTAAGCAAAAAAAATGTCATGAAGAACCTAGGGGTAAGACAGGAATAAAGACACAGACCGACTGGAGAACGGACTACAGGATATGGAGAGGGGAAAGGGTGAGCTGTGACAAAGCGAGAGAGAGGCATGGACATATGTACACTAACAAACCTAAGGTACATAGCTAGTGGGAAGCAGCCGCATGGTACAGGGATATCTGCTCGGTGCTTTGTGACTGCCTGGAGGGGTGGGATAGAGAGCGTCGGAGGGAGGGAGACGCAAGAGGGAAGAGACATGGGAACACACGTATATGTATAACTGATTCACTTTGTTATAAAGCAGAAACTAACACAACATTGTAAAGCAATTATACCTCAATAAAGATGTTGAAAAAAAAAAACTTTCTTTCTTCCTTCCCTCCTTCCTTCCTTCCCTCCTCTCTTTCTTTCTTTCTTTCTTTCTTTCCTATTTCCTCCTACTTATACTAATTCTCTCTACTTTCTCTCCCTTTTATTCTGAGCCGAGTGGATGAAAGGCTCTTGCTGCTCCAGCCAGGAGTCAGGACTCTGCCTCTGAGGTGGGAGAGCCAACTTCAGAACACTCGTCAAGAAGAGACCTCCCAGCCCCACATAATATCAAACGGCGAAAATCTCCCAGAGATCTCCATCTCAACACCAGCACCCAGCTTCGCTCAACGACCAGCAAGCTACAGTGCTGGACAACCTATGCCAACCATATAGCAAAACAGGAACACAACCCCACCCACTAGCAGAGAGGCTGCCTAAAATCATAATAAGTCCACAGACACCCCAAAACACACCACCAGACGTGGACCTGCCCACTAGAGAGACAAGATCTAGCCTCATACACCACAACACAGCCACTAGTCCCCTCCACCAGGAAGCCTACACAACGCACTGAACCAACCTTAGCCACTGGAGACAGACATCAAAAACAACGGGAGCTACGAACTTGCAGCCTGCAAAAAGGTGAACCCAATCACAGTAAGATAAGCAAAATGAGAAGACAGAAAAACACACAGCAGATGAAGGAGCAGGATAAAAACCCACCAGACCTAACAAATGAAGAGGAAATAGGCAGTCTACCTGAAAAAGAGTTCAGAATAATGATAGTAAAGATGATCCAAAATCTTGGAAATAGAATGGACAAAATGCAAGAAGCAGTTAACAAGGACCTAGAAGAAATAAAGATGAAACAGACAATGATGAACAACACAATAAATGAAATGAAAAATACTCTAGATGGGATCAATAGCAGAATAAATGAGGCAGAAGAACGGATAAGTGACCTGGAAGATAAAATAGTGGAAATAACTACTGCAGAGCAGAATAAAGAAAAAAGAATGAAAAGAACTGAGGACAGTCTCAGAGACCTCTGGGACAACATTAAACGCACCAACATTCGAATTATAGGGGTTCCAGAAGAAGAAGAGAAAAAGAAAGGGACTGAGAAAATATTTGAAGAGATTATAGTTGAAAACTTCCCTAATATGGGAAAGGAAATCGTTAATCAAGTCCAGGAAGCACAGAGAGTCCCATACAGGATAAATTCAAGGAGAAATACGCCAAGACACATATTAATCAAACTGTCAAAAACTAAATACAAAGAAAGCATATTAAAAGCAGCAAGGGAAAAACAACAAATAACACACAAGGGAATCCCCATAAGGTTAACAGCTGATCTCTCAGCAGAAACTCTACAAGCCAGAAGGGAGTGGCAGGACATACTGAAAGTGATGAAGGAGAAAAACCTGCAACCAAGATTACTCTACCCAGCAAGGATCTCATTCAGATTTGATGGAGAAATTAAAACCTTTACAGACAAGCAAAAGCTGAGAGAGTTCAGCACCACCAAACCAGCTTTACAACAAATGCTAAAGGAACTTCTCTAGACAAAAACACAAGAGAAGGAAAAGTCCTATAATAACGAACCCAAAACAATTTAGAAAATGGGAATAGGAACATACATATCGATAATTACCTTAAATGTAAATGGACTAAATGCTCCCACCAAAAGACACAGATTGGCTGAATGGATACAAAAACAAGACCCATATATATGCTGTCTACAAGAGACCCACTTCAGACCTAGAGACACATACAGACTGAAAGTAAGGGGATGGAAAAAGATATTCCATGCAAATGGAAACCAAAAGAAAGCTGGAGTAGCAATTCTCATATCAGACAAAATAGACTTTAAAATAAGGACTATCAGAAGAGACAAAGAAGGACACTACATAATGATTAAGGGATCGATCCAAGAAGAAGATATAACAATTGTAAATATTTATGCACCCAACATAGGAGCACCTCAATACATAAGGCAAAAACTAGCAGCCATAAAAGGGGAAATCGACAGTAACACATTCATAGTAGGGGACTTCAACACCCCACTTTCACCAATGGACAGATCATCCAAAATGAAAATAAATAAGGAAACACAAGCTTTAAATGATACATTAAACAGGATGGACTTAATTGATATTTATAGGACACTCCATCCAAAAACAACAGAATACACATTTTTCTCAAGTGCTCATGGAACATTCTCCAGGATAGATCATATCTTGGGTCACAAATCAAGCCTTGGTAAATTTAAGAAAATTGAAATTATATCAAGTATCTTTTCCGACCACAACGCCATGAGATTAGATATCAATTATAGGAAAAGAGCAGTAAAAAATACAAACACATGGAGGCTAAACAATACACTACTTAGTAACGAAGTGATCACTGAAGAAATCAAAGAGGAAATTAAAAAATACCTAGAAACAAATGACAATGGAGATACAACGACCCAAAACCTATGGGATGCAGCAAAAGCAGTTCTAAGAGGGAAGTTTATAGCAATACAAGCCCACCTTAAGAAGCAGGAAACATCTCGAATAAACAACCTAACCTTGCACCTCAAGCAATTAGAGAAAGAAGAACAAAAAAACCCCAGAGTTAGCAGAAGGAAAGAAATCATAAAAATCAGATCAGAAATAAATGAAAAAGAAATGAAGGAAACAATAGCAAAGATCAATAAAACTAAAAGCTGGTTCTTTGAGAAGATTAACAAAATTGATAAACCATTAGCCAGACTCATCAAGAAAATAAGGGAGAAGACTCAAATCAATAGAATCAGAAATGAAAAAGGAGAAGTAACAACTGACACTGCAGAAATACAAAAAATCATGAGGGATTACTACAAGCAACTCTATGCCAATAAAATGGACAATCTGGAAGAAATGGACAAATTCTTAGAAATGCACAAACTGCCAAGACTGAATCAGGAAGAAATAGAAAATATGAACAGACCAATCACAAACACTGAAATTGAAACTGTGATTAAAAATCTTCCAACAAACAAAAGCCCAGGACCAGATGGCTTCACAGGCGAATTCTATCAAACATTTAGAGAAGAGCTAACACCTATTCTTCTCAAACTCTTCCAAAATATAGCAGAGGGAGGAACACTCCCAAACTCATTCTACGAGGCCACCATCACCTTGATACCAAAACCAGACAAGGATGTCACAAAGAAAGAAAACTACAGGCCAATATCACTGATGAACATAGATGCAAAAATCCTCAACAAAATACTAGCAAACAGAATCCAACAGCACATTAAAAGGATCATACACCATGATCAAGTGGGGTTTATTCCAGGAATGCAAGGATTCTTCAATATACGCAAATCTATCAATGTGATTAACCATATTAACAAATTGAAGGAGAAAAACCATATGATCATCTCAATAGATGCAGAGAAAGCTTTTGACAAAATTCAACACCCATTTATGATAAAAACCCTGCAGAAAGTAGGTGTAGAGGGAACTTTCCTCAATATAATAAAGGCCGTATATGACAAGCCCACAGCCAACATCATCCTCAATGGCGAAAAACTGAAAGCATTTCCACTAAGGTCAGGAACAAGACAAGGTTGCCCACTCTCACCACTCTTATTCAACATAGTTTTGGAAGTTTTAGCCACAGCAATCAGAGAAGAAAAGGAAATAAAAGGAATCCAAATCGGAAAAGAAGAAGTAAAGCTGTCACTGTTTGCAGATGACATGATACTATACATAGAGAATCCTAAAGATGCTACCAGAAAACTACTAGAGCTAATCAATGAATTTGGTAAAGTAGCAGGATACAAAATTAATGCACAGAAATCTCTGGCATTCCTATATACTAATGATGAAAAATCTGAAAGTGAAATCAAGAAAACACTCCCATTTACCATTGCAACAAAAAGAATAAAATATCTAGGAATAAACCTACCTAAGGAGACAAAAGACCTGTATGCAGAAAATTATAAGACACTGATGAAAGAAATTAAAGATGATACAAACAGATGGAGAGATATACCATGTTCTTGGATTGGAAGAATCAACATTGTGAAAATGACTCTACTTCCCAAAGCAATCTATAGATTCAATGCAATCCCTATCAAACTACCACTGGCATTTTTCACAGAACTAGAACAAAAAATTTCACAATTTGTATGGAAACACAAAAGACCCCGAATAGCCAAAGCAATCTTGAGAACAAAAAATGGAGCTGGAGGAATCAGGCTGCCTGACTTCAGACTATACTACAAAGCTACAGTAATCAAGACAGTATGGTACTGGCACAAAAACAGAAAGATAGATCAATGGAATAGGATAGAAAGCCCAGAGATAAACCCATGCACATATGGTCACCTTATCTTTGATAAAGGTGGCAGGAATATACAGTGGAGAAAGGACAGCCTCTTCAATAAGTGGTGCTGGGAAAATTGGATAGGTACATGTAAAAGTATGAGATTAGATCACTCCCTAACACCATACACAAAAATAAGCTCAAAATGGATTAAAGACCTAAATGTAAGGCCAGAAACTATCAAACTCTTAGAGGAAAACATAGGCAGAACACTCTATGACATAAATCACAGCAAGATCCTTCTTGACCCATCTCCTAGAGTAATGGAGATAAAAACAAAAATAAACAAATGGGACCTAATGAAACTTCAAAGCTTTTGCACAGCAAAGGAAACCATAAACAAGACCAAAAGACAGCCCTCAGAATGGGAGAAAATATTTGCAAATGAATCAACTGACAAAGGATTAATCTCTAAAATTTACAGGCAGCTCATGCAGCTCAATAACAAAAAAATAAACAACCCAATCCAAAAATGGGCAGAAGACCTAAATAGACATTTCTCCAAAGAAGATATACAGACTGCCAACAAACACATGAAAGAATGCTCAACATCATTAATCATTAGAGAAATGCAAATCAAAACTACAATGAGATATCATCTCACACCAGTCAGAATGGCCATCATCAAAAAATCTAGAAACAATAAATGCTGGAGAGGGTGTGGAGAAAAGGGAACACTCTTGCACTGCTGGTGGGAATGTGAGTTGGTTCAGCCACTATGGAGAACAGTATGGAGGTTCCTTAAAAAACTACAAATAGAACTACCATATGACCCAGCAATCCCACTACTAGGTATATACCCTGAGGAAACCAGAATTCAGAAAGAGTCATGTACCAAAATGTTCATTGCAGCTCTATTTACAATAGCCTGGAGATGGAAACAACCTAAGTGCCCGTCGTCGGATGAATGGATAAAGAAGATGTGGCACATATATACAATGGAATATTACTCAGCCATAAAAAGAAACGAAATTGAGCTATTTGTAATGAGGTGGATAGACCTAGAGTCTGTCATACAGAGTGAAGTAAGTCAGAAAGAGAAAG
Organism: Lipotes vexillifer; assembly: GCF_000442215.2. NCBI lineage: Eukaryota > Metazoa > Chordata > Mammalia > Artiodactyla > Lipotidae > Lipotes > Lipotes vexillifer. The sequence continues at coordinate 335,888 of NW_006786802.1, read as the reverse complement.
ACAAATACCGTATGCTAACACATATATATGGAATTTAAGAAAAAAAAAAGTCACAAAGAACCTAGGGGTAAGACAGGAATAAAGACACAGACCGACTGGAGAACGGACTTGAGGATATGAGGAGGGGGAAGGGTGAGCTGTGACAAAGCGAGAGAGAGGCATGGACATATATACACTACCAAACGCACGGTGGATAGCTACCGGGAAGCAGCCGCATGGCACAGGGATATCAGCTCGGTGCTTTGTGACCGCCGGGGGGGTGGGATAGGGAGGGGAGAGGGAAGGAGACGCAACAGGGAAGAGATATGGGAACATATGTATATGTATAACTGATTCACTTTGTTATAAAGCAGAAACTAACACAGCATTGTAAAGCAATTATACCCCAATAAAGATGTTTAAAAAAAAATTTAAAGTATGTTTTTTAACAAGTAACATCAATGAAGAAGGGGAGAAAATTTAGGGTAGTGAATTTAAGATACTAAACATAGTAGCAAGAGTCTACAGCAATATAAGACTGTAAACTTGTATCTGACAAATAAATGCAATAATAAGATAATTTGTAAAAAAAAATTAATGCACAGAAATCTCTTGCATTCCTATGCACTAATGATGAAAAATCTGAAAGTGAAATCAAGAAAACACTCCCATTTACCATCGCAACAAAAAGAATAAACTATCTAGGAATCAACCTACCTAAGGAGACAAAAGACCTGTATGCAGAAAATTATAAGACACTGATGAAAGAAATTAAAGATGATACAAATAGATGGAGAGATATACCATGTTCTTGGATTGGAAGAATCAACATTGTGAAAATGACTCTACTACCCAAAGCAATCTACAGATTCAATGAAATGCCTATCAAACTACCACTGGCCTTCTTCACAGAAGTAGAACAAAACATTTCACAATTGGTAAGGAAACACAAAAGACCACGAATAGCCAAAGCAATCTTGAGAACGAAAAATGGAGCTGGAGGAATCAGGCTCCCTGACTTCAGACTATACTAATAAGCTACAGTAATCAAGAAAGTATGGTACTGGCACAAAAACAGAAAGAGAGATCAATGGAACGGGATAGAAAGCCCAGAGATAAACCCATGAACAGATGGTCAGCTTATCTTTGATAGAGGAGGCAGGAATGTACAGTGCAGAAAGGACAGCCTCTTCAATAAGGGGTGCTCGCAAAATGGGACAGGTACTTGTAAAAGTATGAGATTAGACCACTCCCTAAGACCATACACAAAAATAAGCTCAAAATGGATTAAAGACCTAAATGTAAGGCCAGAAACTATCAAACTCTTAGAGGAAAACATAGGCAGAACACTCTATGACATAAATCACAGCAAGATCCTTCTTGACCCATCTCCTAGAGTAATGGAGATAAAAACAAAAATAAACAAATGGGACCTAGTGAAACTTCAAAGCTTTTGCACAGCAAAGGAAACCATAAACAAGACCAAAAGACAACCCTCAGAATGGGAGAAAATATTTGCAAATGAAGCAACTGACAAAGGATTAATTTCCAAACTTTACAAGCAGCTCATGCAGCTCAATAACAAAAAAACAAACAACCCAATCCAAAAATGGGCAGAAGACCTAAATAGACATTTCTCCAAAGAAGATATACAGACTGCCAACAAACACATGAAAGAATGCTCAACATCATTAATCATTAGACAAACGGAAATCAAAACTACAATGAGATATCATCTCACACCAGTCAGAATGGCCATCGTCAAAAAATCTAGAAACGATAAATGCTGGAGAGGGTGTGGAGAAAAGGGAACACTCCTGCACTGCTGGTGGGAATGTGAATTGGTACAACCGCTATGGACAACAGTATGGAGGTTCCTTAAAAAACTACAAATAGAACTAACATGTGACCCAGCGATCCCACTACTGGGCATATAGCCTGAGAAAACCGTAATTCAAAAAGAGTCATGTACCAAAATGTTCACTGCAGCCCTATTTACAATCGCCCAGAGATGGAAACAACCTAAGTGCCCATCGTTGGATGAATGGATAAAGAAGATGTGGCATATATACACAATGGAATATTACTCAGCCATAAAAAGAAGCGAAATTGAGCTACTTGTAATGAGGTGGATAGACCTAGAGTCTGTCATACAGAGTGAAGTAAGTCAGAAAGAGAAAGAGAAATACCGTATGCTAACACATATATATATGGAATTTAAGAAAAAAAAATGTCATGAAGAACCTGGGGTAAGACAGGAATAAAGACACAGATCGACTGGAGAACGGACTTGAAGATATGAGGAGGGGAAAGGGTGAGCTGTGACAAAGTGAGAGAGAGGCATGGACATATGTACACTAACAAACCTAAGGTAGACAGCTATTGGGAAGCAGCCGCATGGTACAGGGATATCAGCTCGGTGCTTTGTGACCGCCTGGAGGGGTGGGATAGGGAGCATGGGAGGGAGGGAGACGCAAGAGGGAAGAGACATGGGAACATATGTATATGTATAACTGATTAACTTTGTTATAAAGCAGAAACTAACACAACATTGTAAAGCAATTATACCTCAATAAAGATGTTAAAAAAAAAATAAAAAAAAAAAATTAAAAAATTAAAAAATTAAAAAAAAAAAGTAATTTCAGTTTCCATAATGGAAGAACAGTTTTCATAGGACTGACAATTCCACAGATAACAGTGGAAATTCTGGACAAAATATTTTAAAAAAATCTCTTTGAGGGCACTGTAGAGCAATTAAATTAGATAGAAAAGAAAGAGGATTCAAGGCTTGGAAGAAGTAAAAAATAAATAAATAAATAAATAAAAAGAATCATGTACCAAAATGTTCACTGCAGATCTATTTACAATCGCCCGCAGATGGAAACAACCTAAGTGCCCATCGTTGGATGAATGGATAAAGAAGATGTGGCACATATACACAATGGAATACTACTCAGCCATAAAACGAAACGAAATTGAGCTACTTGTAATGAGGTGGATAGACCTAGAGTCTGACCTACAGAGTGAAGTAAGTCAGAAAGAGAAAGACAAATACTGTATGCTAACACATATATATATGGAATTTAAGAAAAAAAAATGTCATGAAGAACCTAGGGGTAAGACAGGAATAAAGACACAGACCGACTGGAGAACGGACTACAGGATATGGAGAGGGGAAAGGGTGAGCTGTGACAAAGCGAGAGAGAGGCACGGACATATGTACACTAACAAACCTAAGGTAGACAGCTAGTGGGAAGCAGCTGCATGGTACAGGGATATCAGCTCGGTGCTTTGTGATCGACTGGAGGGGTGGGATAGAGAGTGTCGCAGGGAGCGAGACGCAAGAGGGAAGAGACATGGGAACATATGTATATGTATAACTGATACACTTTGTTATAAAGCAGAAACTAACACACCATTGTAAAGCAATTATACCTCAATAAAGATGTTGGAAAAAAAAAAAAAGCCATTCCAGTTTCCATAATGGAAGAATAGTTGTCATAGGACTAACAATTCCACAGATAACAGTGAGAAATTCTGGACAAAATATTAAATAAAATCTCTCTGAAGGCACTGAAGAGCAATTAAATTAGATAGAAAAGAAAGCGGATTCAAGCCTTGGAAGAAGTAAAAAAAAAAAAAAATTAAAAAATTAAAGAAGCGTCATGTACCAAAATATTCATTGCAGCTCTATTTACAATCGCCTGGAAATGGAAACAATCTAAGTGCCCATCATCGGATGAATGGATAAAGAAGATGTGGCACCTATATAGAATGGAATATTACTCAGCCATAAAAAGAAATGAAATTGAGCTATTTGTAAAGAGTTGGATAGACCTAGAGTCTGTCCTACAGAGTGAAGTAAGTCAGAAAGAGAAAGAGAAATACCGTATGCTAACACATATATATGGAATTTAAGAAAAAAAAATGTCATGAAGAACCTAGGGTTAAGACAGGAATAAAGACACAGACCGACTGGAGAACGGACTTGAGGATAAGGAGAGGGGGAAGGGTGAGCTGTGACAAAGCGAGATAGAGGCATGGACATATGTACACTAACAAACCTACGGTAGACAGCTATTGGGAAGCAGCCGCATGGTACAGGGATATCAGCTCGGTGATTCGTGACTGCCTGGAGGGGTGGGATAGGGAGCGTGGGAGGGAGGGAGACGCAAGAGGGAAGAGACATGGGAACGTATGTATATGTATAAATGATACACTTTGTTATAAAGCAGAAACTAACACACCATTGTAAATCAATTATACCACAATAAAGATGTTAAAAAAAAAAAAAAAGCCATTCCAGTTTCCATAATGGAAGAATAGTTTTCATAGGACTAACAATTCCACAGATAACAGTGAGAAATTCTGGACAAAGTATTTTAAAAAAATCTCTTTGAGGGCACTGTAGAGCAATTAAATTAGATAGAAAAGAAAGAGGATTCAAGGCTTGGAAGAAGTAAAAAATAAATAAATAAATAAATAAAAAGAATCATGTACCAAAATGTTCACTGCAGATCTATTTACAATCGCCCAGAGATGGAAACAACCTAAGTGTCCATCATCGGATGAATGGATAAAGAAGATGTGGCACATACACACAATGGAATATTACTCAGCCATAAATAAAAACGAAATTCAGCTATTTGTAATGAGTTGGATAGACCTAGAGTCTGTCCTACAGAGTGAAGTAAGTCAGAAAGAGAAAGACAAATACTGTATGCTAACACATATATATATGGAATTTAAGAAAAAAAAATGTCATGCAGAACCTAGGGGTAAGACAGGAATAAAGACACAGACCGACTGGAGAACGCACTACAGGATATGGAGAGGGGAAAGGGTGAGCTGTGACAAAGCGAGAGAGAGGCATGGACATATGTACACTAACAAACCTAAGGTAGACAGCTAGTGGGAAGCAGCTGCATGGTACAGGGATATCAGCTCGGTGCTTTGTGATCGACTGGAGGGGTGGGATAGAGTGTGTCGCAGGGAGCGAGACGCAAGAGGGAAGAGACATGGGAACATATGTATATGTATAACTGATACACTTTGTTATAAAGCAGAAACTAACACACCATTGTAAAGCAATTATACCTCAATAAAGATGTTGGGAAAAAAAAAAAGCCATTCCAGTTTCCATAATGGAAGAATAGTTTTCATAGGACTAACAATTCCACAGATAACAGTGAGAAATTCTGGACAAAATATTAAATAAAATCTCTTTGAAGGCACTGAAGAGCAATTAAATTAGATAGAAAAGAAAGCGGATTCAAGCCTTGGAAGAAGTAAAAAAAAAAAAAAAAATTAAAAAATTAAAGAAGCGTCATGTACCAAAATATTCATTGCAGCTCTATTTACAATCGCCCTGAAATGGAAACAATCTAAGTGCCCATCATCGGATGAATGGATAAAGAAGATGTGGCACCTATATAGAATGGAATATTACTCAGCCATAAAAAGAAATGAAATTGAGCTATTTGTAATGAGTTGGATAGACCTAGAGTCTGTCATACAGAGTGAAGTAAGTCAGAAAGAGAAAGACAAATACTGTATGCTAACACATATATATGGAATTTAAGAAAAATAAAATGTCATGAAGAACCTAGGGGTAAGACAGGAATAAAGACACAGACCTACTGGAGAACGGACTTGAGGATATGGGGAGGGAAGGGTGAGCTGTGACAATGCGAGAGAGAGGCATGAACATATATACACTACTAAACGTAAGGTATATAGCTAGTGGGAAGCAGCCGCATAGCACAGGGATATCAGCTCAGTGCTTTGTGACCGCCTGGAGGGGTGGGATAGGGAGGGGGGGCGGGCAGGGGACGCAAGAGGGAAGAGATATGGGAACATATGTATATGTATAACTGATTCACTTTGTTATAAAGCAGAAACTAACACAGCATTGTAAAGCAATTATACCCCAATAAAGATGTCAAAAAAAAATTTAAAGTATGTTTTTTAACATGTAACATCAATGAAGAAGGGGAGAAAATTTAGCATAGTGAATTTATGATAATAAACATAGTACAAATAGTCTACAGCAATATAGGACTGTGAACTTGTATTTGACAAACAAATGCAATAATGAGATAACTTGTAAAAAAAATTAATGCACAGAAATTTCTTGCATTCCTATATACTAATGATGAAAAATCTGAAAGTGAAATCAAGAAAACACTCCCATTTACCACTGCAACAAAAAGAGTAAAGTATCTAGGAATCAACCTACCTAAGGAGACAAAAGACCTTTATGCAGGAAATTATAAGACACTGATGAAAGAAATTAAAGATGATACAAATAGATGGAGAGATATACCATGTTCTTGGTTTGGAAGAATCAACATTGTGAAAATGACTCTACTACCCAAAGCAATCTACAGATTCAACGCAATGCCTATCCAACTACCACTGTCATTTTTCACAGAACTAGAACAAAACATTTCACAATTGGTATGGAAACACAAAAGACCACGAATAGCCAAAGCAATCTTGAGAACGAAAATCGGAGCTGGAGGAACCAGGCTCCCTGACTTCCAACTATACTACAAAGCTACAGTAATCAAGACAGTATGGTACTGGCACAAAAGCAGAAAGATAGATCAATGGAACGGGATAGAAAGCCCAGAGATAAACCCATGCACATATGGCCATCTTATCTTTGATAGAGGAGGCAGGAATGTAGAGTGCAGAAAGGACAGCCTCTTCAATAAGGGGTGCTGGGAAAACTGGACAGGTACATGTAAAAGTATGAGATTACATCACTCCCTAAGACCATACACAAAAATAAGCTCAAAATGGATTAAAGACCTAAATGTAAGGCTAGAAACTATCAAACTCTTAGAGGAAAACATAGGCAGAACACTCTATGACATAAATCACAGCAAGATCCTTTTTGACCCACCTCCTAGAGAAATGGAAATAAAAACAAAAATAAACAAATGGGACCTAATGAAACTTCAAAGCTTTCGCACAGCAAAGGAAACCACAAACAAGACCAAAAGACAACCCTCAGAAACGTAGAAAATATTTGCAAATTAAACAACTGACAAAGGATTAATTTCCAAAATTTACAAGCAGCTCATACAGCTCAATAACAAAAAAGCAAACAACCCAATCCAAAAATGGGCAGAAGACCTAAATAGATATTTCTCCAAAGAAGATATACAGACTGCCAACAAGCATATGAAAGAATGTTCAACATCATTAATCATTAGGGAAATGCAATTCAAAACTACAATGAGATATCGTCTCACACGAGTCAGAATGGCCATCATCAAAAAATCTAGAAGCAATGAATGCTGGAGAGGGTGTGGAGAAAAGGGAACACTCTTGCACTGCTGGTGGGAATGTGAATTGGTACAGCCACTATGGACAACGTATGGAGGTTCCTTAAAAAACCACAAAAAGAACTACCATATGACCCAGCGATCCCACTACTGGGCATATACCTTGAGAAAACCATAATTCAAAAAGAGTCATGTACCAAAATGTTCACTGCAGCTCTATTTACAATCGCCCGGAAATGGAAACAATATAAGTGCCCATCGTGAGATGAATGGATAAAGAAGATGTGGCACCTATATAGAATGGAATATTACTCCGCCATAAAAAGAAACGATATAGAGCTATTTGTAATGAGGTGGATAGACCTAGAGTCTGCCATACAGAGTGAAGTAAGTCAGAAAGAGTAAGAGAAATCCATGTGCTAACTCATATATATGGAATTTAAGAAAAAAAAATGTCATGAAGAACCTAGGGGTAAGACAGGAATAAAGACACAGACCGAATGGAGAACGGACTTGAGGATATGGGGAGGGGGAAGGGTGAGCTGTGACAAAGCGAGAGAGAGGCATGGACCTATATACACTACCAAATGTAAGGTAGATAGGTAGTGGGAAGCAGCCGCAGAGCACAGGGATATCAGCTCGGTGCTCTGTGATCGACTGGAGTGGTGGGATACGGAGGGTGGGAGGGAACGTGATGCAAGAGGGAAGAGATATGGGAACATATGTATATGTATAACTGATTCACTTTTTTATAAAGCAGAAACTAACACACCATTGTAAAGCAATTATACCCCAAGAACGATGTTAAAAAAAAAAAAAAGAAGTATCAGTTGATGTTAAAACAAGTGAATTAAAGTTTGATGAGAAATGGAATATTTACATAATCTTAAAGTGTCTCCCCACAAAATACTTATTAAAGAGAGGAAAAGAACAAGTTTACAGTGGAAAAACTTGATGTCAGCCACCACCCTAATTAAGTGATCAAACTTAATATCACTAGTAATATTACACACCATCTACCACTTGATAAGATGCAGTACAAAGAACACATATCTGGGCTTCCCTGGTGGCGCAGTGGTTGAGAGTCTGCCTGTCAATGCAGGGGACATGGGTTCATGCCCCGGTCTGGGAAGATCCCACATGCTGCGGAGCGGCTAGGCCCATGAGCCATGCCTGCTGAGCCTGCGGGTCCGGAGCCTGTGCTCCGCAATGGGAGAGGCCACAACAGTGAGAGGCCCGCGTATCGCCAAAAAAAATAAAAAATAAAAAAAAAAGAACACATATCTAATCATGAGAAAGCTGCAGAGAAACCCAAACTGAGGAAAGTTCTACAAAATAACTCATCTGTAAATCTTCAGAAGCATCAAGATCATGAAGGTCAAAGAAAGACTGAGGAACTGTTCTAGACTGAAGGCACATGACAGCTAAATGCTATGCACAACCCTGGACCAGATCCCTTTGCTATAAAGGACCAAATCATAGAATCTGAATGGAGCCTGCAGATTAGATCGGAATAATGTATAAATCGTAGTTCCTGATTCTGATGGCTTCTTACTGTCACATAGCAGTAACAGGAGTTGTTAGGAGTTACTGAAGTACTCAGGGGCCACGGAGCATCCTAAGGGCAACCTACTCTCAGGTAAAATGGAAAAAACTTATTTAATGTACTATGCTTGCCACTTGTCTGTCAGTTTGGAATTACTTCAAATTAAAAAAAAAAGTTAAAAAAAGGGCATATGATATGACTCTTCATGTGTCTAAGTTATCCTCAAAATGCTGTTACCAATTTGTACTTCCCTAGGACAATGTGGGAGAGTAAACCCAAAGCAGAATTTTATTTATTAAAACAAAACAACACAAAACACTTTTCCTTCCGGATGAAAACCAAACATATTATCAAAAGGACACTTATATTCTCAGAAAGGTAACAAGAAGGATGCACCCCAAACTGGTGACAGTGGACACATCTGAAGAGAAAGAGGGACAAGGAGAAGGTGAAGGGGACTACTGTGGATTACACTGTATTCTATATTGTTTGATGTTTTTTCCTTAAGAATATATTCACTCATTACCTTCAAAAGAAAAAAAAGACATTGAGGGAAATATGTGTTTCCTGGGAAGTTTAAGAGTAGTTTACACCATCACCTCTGAATTTCCTGATACCGTGTGCAAAGTTGGTGTGTATGCGCATTATTGGCCTTTTTCTGAAAATACTGAAACCAAGCAGGACCCTGCAAGGCCTTCCTGGGCACAAAAGCCCCTCTGTGCCCCTTGTTTCTTGTTTATAGAAAAAAGGCTTCAGTCTCCTGGGCCTCCCCCAGGTTACAAAGAGCAGTCTCAAGCAGTTAATGATTAGGAAACAAGAGTCATAGGACTCCTAGTTCCTCCTAAAGGGAGAGAGATAAGAATCTGATGCATATTTTTGAGTTGTTCTGCAGAAACTAAGAAACCCCCTCACCACCCAGGTGGAGGATGGCAATTATGTGCTGACCACAAGCACACAGACCCCAGACTTCTGGCTGGAACCAGAAGGTCAGTGATTGAGATTCCTGAAACATCATTCTGTTCCCTTACAACCAACCAATCAGAATAAAGTCCACAAGCTGATCATGCATCCAAAAACCCTCTCCCTTGTCTTCAAAGACCCTTCCTTGAAAGCCACTGGGGAGTTCACATTTTTTGAGCATGGGCTGCCCATTCTCCTTGCTTGGCGTCCTTATTTTGCTACAAACACCGCTGTCAAGAGTTTGGCTTTGTGTGCCTCAGGCACACAAGTCCTTGCTTGGTTAGAATATGTTCATAGCTTTCAACATACTCCCAAAGAGAACCATGGCCTTATACCTTCCAATAAGATGGGCATTTCTATACATGAGCTGGGTCAGACTGTACTCATCAAGAAGATCCTCATGCTATGCAGTGAAACGAAGTTGAGGATTTTGGAACACTGACAACTGTCTTCCCATCATCATTTAGTTAAAGCCTTTAAATCTTAGCGACAGCAAGATTTTAGTCTTTCTTACCTGAGAATTCATATTTAGCACAGGACATGTCAATAGTTGATTCCAGGTCAATCTCTGAAATGTCTGAAAGCCAAGCCCGGAAATGTTCAAACAGAATTTTCCTAGAAATGTAAACAAAAGATAACTTGTTACACCATAATGTGGGCTCCATTTGGATCTATGCCACAACTATTTTTTCCTGGAGGTTTTGGTTTATTTAAGATCTATTCTTGAGAATGTTCCTCACTTTAAGCTTGCAAAGTTTAGGAGTAACAGTCCCAGAGAAATAAATGTAAATCTCTCTACTGCAATATATTTTTGCTCTACTGTTTTCTTTTCTTTTCTTGTTTTTGGCTGCACCATGTGGCATGTGGGATCTTGGTTCCCCAACCAGGGATTGAACCAGTGCCCCCTGCAGCAGAAGTGCAGAGTCCTAATCACTGGACCGCTAGGGAAGTCCCTCATCTTATTTTTCTTACTCTTAAATTTATAGTATTGCCTTATCATGACAGTGGTCTGGCCTTTGTCATAGGAACACCAATGTTCCAGCCTGAAGTCACTGATTTTTAGAGCTGTTTTTCAGCACCAATACTAGCACTGTTGTTTAATGAACACTTGGGTGGGTGACACTGTTGTAGATTAAAATAATGGTGACTATTATGCTAATTGTATAATAATAAACTCTTTCACAGAAGTTCTGATATTAACAGGATACCAAAAAAACAAAGATGGTTGAACATTTCCATTTACCAGCTAAAGTGGCTCTGTATAGAACTCTAACACAATTTAAAACTTACTCAGTTGGTAGTCAACTTTGAAATTATGTTAACTTTGATGAACTAACATTTTTATGTCAATTATATCTCAATAAAACTGGAAAAACATTTTAAAAAACATTTTTAAAGGGTTTATGTTAGTTCAAATTTTGCACATGAAGACAGTATTTTTTGGATCATTCTAGTCCAAATGTACATCACTGAAATCCCCATAAAATGCAATTGTACTGTTAATAACTAGATACCAAGTCTCCAGGTTGATGCCCTGAAATTTTATTACCAAATATCTTTTTACATTGTATGCTACCCAATCCACAAAATTCTATAAAATATTGTGCTTGGTTAGTCCAAACAAAAGTGCCAAGTAACTTTTATAGGCAGAGTTGCAAATTAGACATACTAGGTCAGCATAGCAAACTGCTAAACCAGGCTTCAGGTAATGTAGGTGGTCAACATTTTTGCAAAATCTTGAATCTTGATGTTTTATGTAACTAGTATTATCAAAGCCTTCACTCCCTCTGTTACTGGTAACATCAGCTTCCACAAATTTATTCCACAGAAAGCTCTTTCTCTAGTTACCCTATGACAGTGTCACGACAGGGTTATTTTCTGCCATCATTCTCATTTGTTAATTGTATTCATGAGAGAAATCACAGAACCCAACTGGGAAATAAAAAGATCGCCTTTCGGTAAAGACCAAGGAATTCCAGCTCTCATACCATCTGGCTGTTATGTGTTGGATACAGAATGTAACTCAGTCCCATAGGAAAGAAATACTTACCAGAGGTGTGGTATGAACTAATGAGATAGTGCTTTAAAGCATGGTCTTGGGGGAAAAAAGGTCTAAAATAAATATGAAATATTATGAATTACAGTTAACACATGAGCAATACTTCAGGATTTAGAAGAAATAAACTCTGCAGACTGCTACCATTTATGGAAATATTGCAGAGAAAAAAAGAATGAGAAAATATACTGTATAGATGAAAAACAGACAGCGATTACAAAGTAACATGGGCTTACTGTAGGAAAACTAGGAAAAACCCCTATTATAAGTACAAAGAAACTTTAAAAAACCTATAGTCCTACTAGCCAGATTTAAACATTCCATCCTTCCAAGTCTTTTCCTTTGTAAACACGTAGGTATCCAAATACACATCTCTTTTTTCATATGGGATCCACCATGTGTGCTATTTTAACTTTTCTCTTGATAAGTTTATTTCATCTAGCCTAATATGCCTTTGCCTGCAAGAAGTATCATCATTTTATACATCACTTCAAAAAATAGGATACAACAATAATTGTGTGAGACACTGAGTCTCAGAGAGGTTAAAATACACACACAAAAAGTACCTTAGAATGATGAAATAACTTTACCATACTCATGTGTTAAAAGTCACACACATTGGGACTTCCCTGGTGGCACAGTGGTTAAGAATCCACCTGCCAATACAGGAAACACAGGTTCAATCCCTGGTCCGGGAAGATCCCACATGCTGCTGAGCAACAAAGCCTGTGCGCCACAACTACTGAACCTGCGCTCTAGAGCCTGTGAGCCACAATTACTGAAACCCGTGTGCCTAGAGCCCGTGCTCTGCAACAAGAGAAGCCACCGCAATGAGAAGCCTGCTCACTGCAACAAAGACCCAACGCAGCCAAAAAAAAAAAAAAAAAGAGTCACGTCATATTCAACGATTGTATAGTTTTTCACTTTGTTTTGTACCAGTAGCTATATAAATCTTGATGGGTGAGCATTTAATTTGTGATTTTTCACTGTTAGAAACACCATCAAAATAAACAATCTTGTATAGAATTTTTGAGCACACCCTTAATTATTTTCTCAGGATAAATTCTTGTAAGTGGAATTACACTACAAAAAGACAAGCATCATTTTAAGGGTTTTGATACACCTCTCAAAACCATCTTCAAGATTGCGGCACTGTATAAAGGTATCTACCCCTCTGTCAACACTGGAGTTTTTGTTTTAAATACTTGCAAACTAACATGTGAAAGATGGTATCTCCCGCGTTAATTTGTTTCCTTGATTACTAACGGTTGAACATTTTATCATTGAGAACTTGGGCCCTGGAATCAGACAGACTTAGGTTTATATCTTAGTTCCCTCAATTTTTACCTAGTTAACTTTGAAGAAGTTACTTTCTCAGCGTCTGTTTCCTCCTCTACAAAAGGGGACAATAACGCCAACAAAGGCTGTATGCCGTAACATTTAAAGCACTTACTCCTCTGTCTGGCACATATTATGCACCCAACAAATATGAGCGCTTGTTTACCTTAAAGCACAGATGTGAGGCTCTCTTCTCTTCTTCAGATCATCAGACTTGATCATGAAAAAAAGAAAAAATAGGATTTCCTTCATAAATCAGACACACAGAGACTAGTTTAGGGAACACTCTGGCAGTAAAGCATTGTCCTTAAGAGCCTGGACTCTGAAGCCAAACTGCCTGGGTTTGAGGTATGGCCCCTCCATTTGGCAGCTCTGTGACTCAGGCAAGTTACCTAGCCTCTCTGTGCCTTATTCATTCAACAAATACTTACACAGTTATTACAGTGGAACTTATATTCTTGACGGAGAGGGACAACAAACATAAAAAGTCGATTATCAGTGTAAAAAAAGATGACAAATGTCGAGGGAAAATAAAGCAGAGTACGAGGGACCAGAAGTGCTGAGAGTGGGGAAAGGTTTGTAATTATAAATTTGGTGGCCAGGTTAGACTTCACTGAGGTGAAGCAAAGGCTTGAAGGAGGTTGGGATGTACCAAAGGAATATCTCAGCAAAGTGGATTCAAGGTCCTGAGTGTGAAGAATGCCTGGCCTGTTCAAGAAATTGCAGGAGCCTGTGCAGCTGCAACAGCGATTTGGGGGAGAGCAGCAGGAGAAGGGGCCAAAGATGCAATGGGAGCCTTAGAACCACTCTGGCTTTTACTCAGAGAAATGAGAATCTTTGGAGATTTGGGGCAAAGGAATAATATGATCCCATTTAATTTTTAAAAACTGAGATAAAATTCACATAAAATTTACCATTTTAACCACCTGAAAGTGTGTATTCAGTGGATTTTTAGCATATTCACCTGCTGTGCAACTATCACCACTAATTCCAGAATATTTTCATCGCACTAAAAAGAAACCCTGTACCTATCAGGCAGTCACTCCCCATCCCACCCTCCCTCCCCCCAGCTCCTGGCAACCACTATTCTACTCTCTGTCTCTGTATATGTTTTTCTGGTCATTACATATAAACGGAATCACACTATATGTGGCCTTCTGTGTCTAGCTTCTTTCACTGAGTATGTTTTCAACATTCATCCATGTTGCAGCAGTACTTAGTACTTCATTCCTTCTTCTGGCTGAGTAATATTCCATTGTATAGACATACCACATTTGGTCTATCCATTCATTAGTTGAGACGTTGGGTGTTTCTACTTTTTGGCTATTATAGATAATGCTGCTACAAACATCTATGTACAAGCTTTTATGTGAACAAATGTTTTCAATTCTCTTGGGTCCATTAACTTTTTTTTTTTTACTTTAATAATTTTTATTTTTGGCTGCACTGGGTCTTCATTGCTGCACACGGGCTTTCTCTAGCTGTGGCGAGCGGAGGCTACTCTTCATTGTGGTGCGTGGGCTTCTCATTGCGGTGGCTTCTCTTGTTGTGGAGCATGGGCTCTAGGCGCATGGGCTTCAGTAGTTGTGGCATGCTGCTCAGCAGTTGTGGCTTGCTGCTCAGCAGTTGTGGCTTGTGGGCTCTAGAGCTCAGGCTCAGTAGTTGTGGCGCATGGGCTTAGTTGCTCCATGGCATGTGGGATCTTCCTGGACCAGGGATTCAACCCGAGTCCTCTGCATTGACAGGTAGATTCTTAACCACTGTGGCACCAAGGAAGTCCCTCCATTAACATTTTAAAAGAACACAATGGCTGTAGGTGGGCAAGGGTGGAAGCAAGGAGACTGGTTAATATGCTAAGAGAATAATCCTGGTGAGAGAAAAGATGGCTTGGATCAGGTGTTGGCAGTGGAAGTGGAAAGAAGTGGGCTCTTCTGAATATATTCTGAAGGTAGAGCCCACAGGATTTCCCAATGGAGTAGAGATGAGGTATGAGAGAGGAATCAAGGATAACCTCAGCCACTGGAAAGATTGTCGTGAACTGAGATGGGGAAAATTGCAGGTGGAGCAGATTTAGGGGGAGAAGATCAGGAGTTTAGTTTTGGTAAGTGTGAAACACTTCATAAATATCCTAGAGTAGAGGCAAAGCCATGAGACTCTCTGCAATCTGTTTGGAAGTGATCCAAAGGCTAAGCCCTAGAGTACTCTGTCATTAAGAAGCCAGGTCCAAAAGGAAGACCTACCAAAGGGAACTAAGAAAGACTCACCTGTGAGGTAGAAGGAAAATGAAGAGAGGATGGTTTCCTGAAAGTAAGCGGGGGTCGGGGGGAGAGTCTCCAGGAATGAGGAGTAACAAAGTAGGTCAAATGTTGCCGAGAGTCAAGTAAAACCAGGCCTGAAGACTGATGACTGGATTTACTAATGTGGAAGTTGTGAGTGACCTTGACAAGTACAGTTTCAGTGGTGTGTAACAGGTGAAAGCCTAATAAAGTGGGCTTAACAGAGAACAGAAGAGGAATTTGAGACACTACAGACAACTCAGAAGGAATGCTACTGTCAAGGCGAGCAGAGGAATGGAGTGATAGCTGAAGGGGAAAGTTAGGTGAGCAGCATTGTTTTCCTTAAGAGAAGAACTAACAGCTTTCTTTCTTTCTTTCTTTCTTTCTTTCTTTTTGGTATGTTGAAGGGAATGATCCAGAAAAGAAGGAAAATGTGATGTAGTTTCTTTATCTGTGAAACAGGAACCAGTAATGTATCATTGTAAGGATTTAATGAATTAATAAATATAAAGCACTTAGCATGGCATGAAGCATGCACTCAGTAATGCTTGCTTTAAAATACAGAGTATCAGGCTACTCCTAATGACAAACTTGGTTAGGAGGACTGCAAGTTGTTATAGACCCAATTATCAAGTCAATTCACAGCACAAGCAAAGACAAAGGGACATAAGTGAAGTTTTATGGGACAGGAGACTGAAAGCAGGTTTTACATTTACTGTCTTAGGATGAAGAAGTTCAGTCCCAAAGTGAGCACAGTAAAAATTACTCACAGCAGAGTTTCACCAAGCACCCCTGGGGATCTAAAGTAATGGCTGCTTCTTTTTCCTCTCATTACCTGGGGCCCTTTCTATTATTTTGCCTCTCACCGACTTCACAATTAGAAGTATTTTCATCTACCAAATTGCACTAAGTAAAAACCACTTTGATTTCTCAATTTCAGTAATCAGATGCATATAGCCCCAAATCAACAAAAGAGGCCTAGTGTTATCAAAGCTGATATAATTACAAAGGCAGACAAACATGGTTTTTAATTAAGCTTAGGTCAATTAAAATTTTACAACTTTACTATGGATAAAAGTTATTTTTCATTAGATTTTCTGAATTATTAAGAGTAACATCATTTGTGTATTTAACCTAACTTGGTTAATTCAATCATATGTATAAGGCCCAAAGATAGGCAGACTAGGGGACACAACCAGCGCTAGTGTAAAAGAATAAATGCAAGACAGAGAAATTTGTTACTCTTTTATCCCAGATAAAAAGAAATCAGTGGGAAATGGAAAGAAAACAAAATAGTTCTTAATCTTCACTTTTATTTTATTTTTTGTGATTTTAAAGGCTGATGTCCTTGAGGTTCTATTACGATTTCTAAGAGTGATGTACGCCATGTACTAAAAGATATCCCCCACAAACTGGGGAAACCAATGACCTATATGTTTTTATACCTAGACTGGGCCTGTTTTCTAAGAGTAGGAAAACCAGCCTTGATTTTGAAACAGTCTTTTCTGCCAAATTCAACTGTCCACCGATTTAAAAAGAATAGATCTAACTCTCTGCAGGACATACTGCAATACAGAAAGCCACCTAAAACAAAGACATGAACTCAAAAATTTAAATGGTTATTACCTTCCAACGTACTACTCTCTTCATTATACCACTCCCCAAAATGTACTTATCCTTTTTGTTTATAATGTATTTACTTACCGGCTTACTGTATTTTCTATCTTTCACCATCACTATCACCTCTATTATTTTAGATTTTAAAGGCTTTCAGGGTAGGAACAGGCAAAGACTTCCATATAATAATTAAAGCACCAAACACATAGTTAACACTCAGCTTATGTTAAATAAATGAATGCTTTTAAAAACGTCAAGGCAAGGACCCTCAATGGCAAACCCAAACTAAAACCTCATGTCTAAAGGTATTCAATGATTTTATAGAAAATGAATTTCTGAAGTGGTAAAGCTAATGTCAAAGGGCCATAAATACCTGCTGGAACTTATATAAATCATTATACTTTTCATGGAAGTCCAAGTTCAAAAGTTCCTTCTGAAGTCCTTCCAAGAAGTTTTCGCTTTGGATGAAGTTTGGGATCACACAGTGAAGAAAGGGGTCCATGTCCATGACAATGGCTTCTGTGGGGAGGAAAGCATTATCTGTGACTTTTCCCTTTTATATATATATATATTTTTTGCGGTACGCGGGCCTCTCACTATTGTGGCCTCTCCCGTCACAGAGCACAGGCTCCGGACGCATAGGCTCAGCGGCCATGGCTCACGGGCCTAGCCGCTCTGCAGTATGTGGCATCTTCCTGGACCGGGGCACGAACCCATGTCCCCTGCATCAGCAGGCAGACTCTCAACCACTGCACCACCAGGGAAGCCCCCTTTTGTATTTTTGACCTGTGAGCAGCACAGTAGACAGAATACAAAAGGGATGGTCGTGAATTTTCAGAAATCTAGTACCTAAAATTTAAGATTTTGGGGAAGAATTATAAGCTCTTCCTTTCCCTCCC